>NC_138038.1:17817503-17821499 GCF_964106645.2 Podarcis pityusensis | reverse complement strand
CCGAGACGGCTCTGGTCGCCCTAACAGATGATCTCCGCAGGCAGCTGGATCGAGGCGGGTCGGGGCTGCTGATTCTTCTAGACCTGTCAGCAGCCTTCGACATGGTCGATCACGAACTCCTGGACCACCGCCTTGCCGACGTGGGGATCCAGGGCACAGTCCTTCAATGGCTGCGCTCGTTTCTCTCTGGTCGGGGACAGAGGGTGGCGCTTGGGGGGGAACTGTCATCCCGCCACGCCTTGGTGTGTGGAGTGCCCCAGGGTGCGATACTCTCCCCGATGCTTTTTAACATCTTTATGCGCCCCCTCGCCCAGCTTGTCCGGAGTTTTGGGCTGGGCTGCCATCAGTATGCTGATGACACCCAACTCTATCTGTTGATGGATGGCCATCCTGACTCGGCCCCAGACACACTGATCAGATGCTTGGAAGCTGTGGCTGGATGGTTACGTGGGAGCCGGTTGAAGTTAAATCCTTCGAAGACAGAGGTCCTCTGGCTGGGACGGGACGATATGGGATTGAGGGGGCAACTCCCATCTCTTGCGGGGGTGCAATTAGTGCCAGCACCGTCCGTTAAGAGTTTGGGTGTAATCTTCGATACCTCCCTCTCCATGGAGGCGCAGATTGCAGCTATAACAAAGGCGGCATTTTTTCATCTCCGCCAAGCTAAGCAGTTGGCTCCTTACCTCTCTCGCCCTGACCTAGCCACTGTGATCCACGCGACGGTCACCTCCAGACTGGATTATTGTAACTCGCTCTACGTGGGGCTGCCCCTGAGACTGACCCAGAAACTCCAGCGGGTGCAGAATGCCGCAGCGAGACTCCTTATGGGGTCTTCGCTGCGGGATCACATTCATCCGGTGCTATACCAGCTGCACTGGCTCCCGGTGGAGTACAGGATCAGGTTTAAGGTGCTGGTTTTAACCTTCAAAGCCCTATACGGCCTAGGACCCTCGTATCTACGGGACCGCCTCTCCTGGTATGCCCCACAGAGGAACTTACGGTCTTCAAATAAAAACATCTTGAAGGTCCCAGGCCTCAGAGAGGTTAGGCTGGCCTCAACTAGAGCCAGGGCTTTTTCGGCTGCGGCTCCATCCTGGTGGAACGCTCTGTCACAAGAGACAAGGGCCCTCCAGGACTTGACATCTTTCCGCAGGGCCTGCAAGACAGAGCTGTTCCACCAGGCCTTTGGTCAGGGCGCAGCCTGACTCCCTCCTTTGGCAATCTTTACAATACTTTAGTTTATGGTTGCCATCAATTTTGATTTTAATTAATTCTTTGATGTTTTTATAATGTTGCACTATTTTAGTGTTGTTAGCCGCCCTGAGCCCGGCTTCGGCTGGGGAGGGCGGGATATAAATAAAATTTATTATTATTATTATTATTATTATTATTATAATTATGGTGATGCTGAGTTGGATACGGAAGCTAAAAGTACTGCATTATGAGTAGGAGAAGGATGTGGTCAAAACACTTGAAAAGGCCCCTTCCCTATTGTGATGACATGCTTTTTTTCTTACCCTTTTGCTCACGGTTTCACTCCTTTTCAGCAAGACAGCTGTTACGGTCATAACCTGACCTATAATACATATTATGAGTTCCACTTCCTCATGTTCGTGTCGCTGAAACCAAATATTGCTCTTCAGTTTCCTGTACGGTCTATTTACCAAGCAAGGCTTGGTACCAAGGGTTTTCACATCGCTGAGCTTTATGTTTGCTGTGGTTTATTCCCCCCACCCTGCCCCACATCTGACTTTGGTGTCATAGAGGCAGGTACCATGACGCAGGGAAAAGAACCCAGACTTAGCTCTCCCACTTTCCATTTTACCTTTCAGCCCCCAATAAGCATATCTGAACCTCTTCTGGGTTCGCTTTGCTCATCTTCCTTTGGTGTGCTAAGACCCTGAAGAACCCTAAGCAAGCTATATTTCCCAGTGTTTTTGGGGGGTAGCCGTGATTGTTTCAAGTGGTAAGATCATACTTTAAATGTTTGGTGCAGTAGCAATGGAGAAGCATAACAGAATGACTCCAAAAACAGAATGATATGTGGATGGTCCAGTATAAATCCACCACTTTGCACTATTCTTGCACGTAGGTAAACGGTAAAGGGGCCTCTGACCATTAGGTCCAGTCGCGGATGACTCTGGGGTTGCGGTGCTCATCTGGCTTTATTGGCTGAGGGAGCCGGCATACAGCTTCCGGGTCATGTGGCCAGCATGACTAAGCCGCTGCTAGCGAACCAGAGCAGCGCACGCCGTTTACCTTCCCGCTGCAGCAGTACCTATTTATCTACTTGCACTTTTATGCGCTTTCGAACTGCTAGGTTGGCAGGAGCAGGGACCGAGCAATGGGAGCTCACCCCGTGGCGGGGATTCGAACCGCCGACCTGCTGATTGGCAAGCCCTAGACTCTGTGGTTTAACCCACAGTGCCACCCGCGTCCCTCATTCATGCACCTACTAGGGCATAAAAATGCACCTACTGTGCATAAAAATGCATATATTAGTGAAAATTACAGACACAAATACATTACAGTAGGGGAAATGACTTTGCAAAAATGTGCTTCTTAGGGAAAACTGCATACAAAAATGTGTATTTTAGGATCAGCATTAAAATCCTGATGAATTTTCACGAGAACTTTAAACAAACATCAATAAATCACAAACTAATGTGGAAATGTGAAGAACTGAATTTAAGATGGGGAAAGTGAAGTACCGAAATGGACAGATTTACTCATCCTTAACCAAAGCATCTCAGATTGCTGACTAAGCAAATCAGATCTCATCGTGCTGTGAATCTCCATGCTCCCGCCAAACTTTCGTGTCAGCCAGTTATGGGGAGGCACAGATCAAACGATCAAAACAATCTACACTGTCAGCTGTTCTAATTGTCTGGGTGGAGAGATCACTCACAATAGCTGTATTCTGTCAGCAAGCTGGTGTTGATTACACCTATACACTGATCTTAATTCTGCATATTTCACTGTGGAGAGAAATCTTATTTTTTGGCAGGGATCCAGCTTGTGGCTTTTTTGTATTACTGATGTGTATAGTGTTTCTGTGACAGTTGTTTGTCTAGAAACGCCAGCACTTTCCAGTTTTGATTGCTCAATCAATCAGCCGGGGTTTTTTAGCCTGGGGGGGGGGGGAGAACAGTGAGCCATAGGAATGGATTGTCCTTCCTTATAGGCTTTCAGTGTTCAAGAATCTCTTGAGGTCTGCAGTGCCAGGAACATGAGCTGAGACATAAGTGGAATGTATTTTGTCTGTGTTTTTGAATAGCACCTACCGGCCAAGGTTTGATTTTTGAAATTAGATAACACTTAGGGCTGTTTCAGACAATTGTGTGCATCACTCGACCTCGGTTATCTCTGACTACTAACTACCACCTGATGAGGACTTGCAGCAGAATGTGTCAGCTGATTCCACTGAATTGTGTTTTAAGGCAACATATAATGATATGACAGTTCTGTAATGGCTCATTCACACATATAAAGAATGATATTTGATACTCTGGGTCATGGGCGAAGCCAGGATTTTTGTTGCGGCGGGGCCTTTTGTTGGGGGGGGGGGAAGAACCTTAGCTATGTATTTTTATTGATTTTTATTGATTTAAGGGGGCGCAGGGAGCAGTATCTGCCCCTCCCTGCCCCCCCGTACAAATTCCAAGTTCTTTTCATGCTTTTCTTCCACAGTTCCACCCCTTCACACTCACAGGCATGCCTAATTCATGTTTAAAGTGAAGCAAAATCGATTTAAAAACACACAACAAAACCATGCATGCACACACCTCTCTGTTTAGCTGCACAATGGAAGCTCAGCACAGAGGCATAAATTAGACTAAGGGTAACTTTGTTTCTGCCACTCTTCTTTCTTTCATCAACACCATTCTGCCCCTGTCCCCACCCCCACCCCTTTATATTGTTAAAGGTGTCCCACATCTCTAAGCAGGACTAAGTTTTAGGAGTACAGTGGTACCTCGGGTTAAGAACTTAATTCGT
>NC_138038.1:17495003-17812503 GCF_964106645.2 Podarcis pityusensis | reverse complement strand
TAATCCTTGTATTAATTGCTCTGCTGGGGAGTTTGAGATTTGTTGTGTGTTGGGGATTTTAAGTCAGAATGGTCTTTGGGGAAATGGGAACACAGGCAGGAATGAAGTTGTCTGGGAGCAATTTCTTGATATTAATTAGTGATATCATTTGATGTTTCTCCTGCAAGACTTAATTCTGCCGCAGACTCTTATTCCTGTATTTGTTTGGGAATAGCAGCTAGTATTGGCACTGATAAATGCGTTTTGGGCATTTTTACAGGAAGATAGCATGGGGAGCAATTATTTCCCCACCACTACTTGGTTTGTAAGGAAAAAGGGATTGAGGGTGATGTGGAGGCGATTCTCAAGTAGAGTTTTTTAAAAGCTATCAGATGTTTAGATCATTTTAGTGATTGTATGTGCTGTTGGGGAGGGGCCAGTGGTCAAGGATGGTGGCACTTGTAGTCCAGCAACCTCTGGAGGGCCGCAGTTCTCCCCCCATATAGATGCTAGCGAAATGGTTCGCTAACCTCCACTAGGTGGCAGTTGTACATCTTGTGCCATTAAACAACAGAAGAAACCACTTCTGTTGCTGGTTTTTTAGGGTGTATCTGACCTTTCCTTCTTGGGAGTGTGGCTCATAATGAATGTATCCCTCCCCAAGGATCTTGGTGTGACTGAGATCCTAGACTTCAAAATAAGGAGAACTTGAGAGCTGGCATCCCATGAAAGAAGGCACACCTGAGAACACCAGGCTGGGTTGTGGGACAATTGGTAATTGATACCTTGGCATGACAGGGATGTGGGTGGCGCTGTGGGTTAAACCACAGAGCCTAGGACTTGCCGATCAGAAGGTCGGCGGTTCGAATCCCCGCGATGGGGTGAGCTCCCGTTTCTCGGTCCCTGCTCCTGCCCACCTAGCAGCACGTCACAGTGCAAGTAGATAAATAGGTACTGCTCCGGCGGGAAGGTAAACGGAGTTTCTGTATGCTGCTCTGATTCGCCAGAAGCGGCTTAGTCATGCAGGCCACATGACCTGGAAGCTGTACGCCGGCTCCCTCGGCCAATAAAGCTAGATGAGCGCCGCAACCCCCGAGTTGGTCACGACTGGACCTAATGGTCAGGGGTCCCTTTACCTTACCTTGGCATGACAGTGAGAGCTCCTTGGTATTTAGGATGAGCAGGAAAAAAAGAATAGACAGTTTCATCCTGTTTGTTTAACACTGGGGAATTGCAGGAGGTGCAGCTTGTCTTTCTGGGGGGGTGTAAAGCTGTACCTGTTGAAAATCGCTCTGCTGCACAATAATTAAAGGTACAGGAACCCGTAGCAAAATATTTTATGAATGGGACACGAGTCTGCCTGTGGTAGATTTGGGAATATAGCGGGGGGATAGATTTAGAGATGTTAAAAGTAGGATTCTTGAATATCCAGAGAGGAATCTTTGAATCCTCCAGTTAAGAAGGTGGGTGCAGCCTGTTGAGCACCCCATGAACATTTCCTGAGCTTTCTGTCCATCTACCCCATTCCCCCCTTCTTAATTCTCCCCCTTCCAACCCTGTGGCTCTTCTAATCTGCATCCGTATCCAACACAGTCCATGAGCTTTTTTGTGTCTAGTACTGCATTGGATCAGGCCCTGACAACGTGCTTAACCAAAACATATCTTTATGAAGGCAGGGAGGAGCTGCCGGCTTCTTCCTGGATTGCCCATCTAAGCTGGCATGACGCGCCATGGCAAGAACTGCACAGCAGGAGCTGTTTACACCTACCATGAAAAGAAAAAGGACACAGGTGAGGAGGCTGCTTTCTGTAGGACTCTGGATTGAGACTTGAAAGGTGTCGTCAGTGCTGTAGGGGGAGCCTTGTGCTACGATGGCAGTGGTGGGGCTGCAGGTGAGGACCCAAGGATTCTGAATGAAGGGGAAGCCCTGGCTAGGTTTGGGAGAACAAAATTGTGAGTTGGGCCGACTAAAACCAGGACTGTTGCTAGATAGGGAAGTTGAAGCAGTACTTGAATCTACAGGGGAAGCTGGGGGTGGGGGGGGGGTGGGGGCTTAGTGAAATCTACAAGCCCTACTACTACCCAACTCTCCCTAATTGTGAAAATGGTTCTCCTACCCCGTAGCCTTCATAAAAGCAGTGGTTTAAGGGACCTACCACAAAAGCTTGGGACCAGCAGCCTCCCTTTCACCATTATGGAATATGAGCACTGCTCCAGGGCTAGTGCAGTGAGAGAATAAAGGTCAAAACAGGGAGGCAAATCACTGGTACGTTTGCTTATAGCCAGGTGAGAATTGGGAGAAGCTCCGGGATAGTCAAGAGTATTGGGCACACCCTGTGGTCTGATTTAACACCACCCAGTGTTTCATTGAAACTCGGGTGGAAATTAAGCTATGCAACTCCAGGCTAATTCCACCTTCTCTCTCTATTGCTGGAGGAGATTATGGGTTGCCAGCCCTTCAACTGTTAGCAATCAGGTGAGCAGTCCTGAGCAGGTCACTTGACAACCTGGGCTTTTCTGGGCAGATATTTTACCAACTGTTTTCCCTTTCTGGATTTAGAGATTTAGCAGAGCCACTTAGGCAGGCAGGCTCTTTTCATTAATGCGGCCTTAATGTGACCATTGCTCCCCCCCACCTTTCCCCAGCTGCCTCTGGATACGGGACCCAGAACGTCCGTCTGAGCAAAGATGCTGTCAAGGATTTTGACTGCTGCTGCCTCTCCCTGCAGCCCTGCAAGGACCCTGTTGTGACGTAAATATCTGGCAAGGCCCATGGGAGAGTGTTCAGTGTATTAAACCGAAGATCTGCTACACTACTTAACCACTTGCCTTTTTTGTAGTTCGCTAATAAAGCAGTGGATCTCTAAACCTGGATCCAACATGCATGCACACACACAAAGTTGCTTCTTTCATTGACTCGCAGAGTTAAGTGAAATTATTTGTTCACCCGCTGTATATGCCTGTTGAGATAATAATATTTATGTTCTTTTTCATGCAAATTCCTGTACAGTTGTAACTTGGATCTTAAACACCTTGGCTCCTGAACGATCAAAACCCTAGGACAGAGTGTTCCAATTTTCGAACGATTTTCAGAAGCTGAACATCTGGCGCTGCTTCTGCGGCTTCCGATTAGCTGCAGGAGCTTCCTGCAGCCAATCAGAAGCCACGCTCTGGTTTCCGAACGTTTTGGAAGTCAAACGCACCTCCGGTACAGATTCTGTTTGACTTCCAAGGTACGACTGTAGAGTCAAATTCTCTTCTGCCGCTGGGAAGTGGTGATTACATTCCCATTTCACAGATGGCAAATTGTGGCTAACTTTTCCTGTCCATAACTGAGCAGGAACTTGAACCCCAACCAAAGTTTATCACTATAATGTCCCTTCTGCTGTAGAATGATATCTTGGTTTGGTGGCATGACCTCCCAGGTGTACCCTTGACCTGTGGGGTTCATATGGATACTCCTATGGTGCTCTGCAGCTTGCATGGGAGCCTTTATGGAAGTGGCATTTAATTGTGATTCTCCTCCTGCCTGTGTCCCTCTCCAGCCCTGATGGATACCTGTATGAGAAAGAAGCCATCTTAGAGTACATCCTGCACCAGAAAAAGGAGATTGCCCGGCAAATGAAGGTAACAAGAGAAGGGGCTAGTATGCTAATCTGAAGAACCATATTTGTATGTTCACAGCTGTCAGCTGGTTTAATAGATGGGTGAGAAAGCACTGCATCAATATTTTACCAAAGGGGAGGAGGTGGCACTCAAGAGAACTGGTAAAATGAAATATATATGCCAAGCCACATGGAAACCCGGCTAGTTGAAGTAGAGATCTTTTTAATCTGGTACATTTGTTTTCTCCCCTGCCTCCAAGGAGCTCAGGATAGGGCTTCCATCTTTGTTAAGAACCTGTGTGAAATAGGCTCGCCTCGTGTAGCACCCTTCCTTTGGGGATGCTCTCCTGTGTGCCTTGCTTCTGACCCAGTGCAAGACAGCCATAAAGGGCAGGGAAGAGGGCGCTTAAATCATCACTCTTGCTCCAGTGCCTTCAACAGGAATTGCCTCTAAGAACCAGGAGCCACTGATGCCATCTGCCCAGTGGGGCTTACAGGTCTAAGGGGAGGACTTCACAGAAGGGTATAACAGAAAGTGTAGTGAGAACTTTAGAACTGTGATAGAGTGTTGTTGTTTTTTAATTTTAACGTAAAGTGCTTAAGGTGGTACTCTGTGCTTTTTGCTGATTTCTTTTCATGCCCAATGCCTGTTCTCTCTCTTCACTTTCATCGCGTCTCTCTCACTTGGATCATAGCAAGGAGTGTGCCCCTTCCGTATTTCAGCAGGAGAGCTTTGTCTTTGTCATGACAGTTTTTATTCCTGTGCAAAACTGCAGGCCTATGAAAAGCAGAAGAATGAGAAGAAGACGGAGTTGGCGGAGTTGAGCAAGGCTGCCAAAGAGTCCAAGGTGAAGAATTTCCTCGACAAAGAGATGAGCATTGTCAGCAAACCTCTCAACCCCTTTGATCGCAAGGCGGGTAAGTGCGGAGGAGCAGAGGATTTGGGACAAGGCCGAGCGACAAAAGTGTGAGAAATAAGAAAAGTGTAAAGAAAGTGAATGGCACCTCCCAGTTACTCCTTAGACAGAGCCATGTACATCTTACCTGTGCTTCATAGTAATATTTCCCCCACCCTTTTCCGTTCTGGTCCTATCTGTTCGGCAGCAATGAAGTGTTTTTAGAGATGCTCTTTGTTTTTCTTTGGGTTTTGGCAGTGCCCTAAAACACAGCACTGTGGCTTGAGTGTCACTGGATCACATGCTGTCCACAGTTTATCTCCCATTGCCACAATCACACTGGTTTTTCAGCCTGGTTTAAAGTTCTTCCCACATCTCCACAGCGCCCCCTATTCTTTGTAGCTCTCCGGCTGTCAGCCTCTTTGAATATTTGTCTCAAACCCACACAACTCCTCATGTGTGAAGTGAAACTCCTGGGGGAATTGTGGGTGGCTGCAATGAGGTGTGAACCATTCTCCCAAGCATGGAGCAAAGAGGGTTGCGTGGTCCTGGGTACCTGCTGAGTTTTGTTGTGATGTTTAAAGCTTTTGCTGGGGGTTGTGGTCAGCTGGATTACTAGGGTTCAGCTTCAGGGATGCCTAAGTCAGTACGTGCTGGATCCTGTCAAAAACTCAGCAGGGCCAGTCTGCAGGTGAGCTCCAGTGTCCCTAATCTTGTACAGTAGGGTTAGGGAATCTTTTTTTCACTTGGAGGGCTAGATCTTTATCTCCCTGCACCCCTACAAGCTAACTGACAGGTGGGTGGGGCCACCCACCTGTCATTCATCTGACATCACGATGTGTTCAGGGGTCTGATAGGTGGGAGGGGACTGTTCCGCCAGTGCATTCCCCACAAGGAATGAAGCAGCAGGACTGAACTCTCTGCTCACTAGCTGGTACAATCCTGCTCTCTTCCGGGGTCTGCTGTGTCAGCACGTTCCCTGCAGTGAACACAATGGCAAAGTGACCCAGAAACTACAACTAATCCAGAATGCGGCAGCTAGACTGGGAGTGGCCACCGAGACAATATAACACCGGTCCTGAAAGACCTACATTGCTCCCAATACGTTTCCAAGCACAATTCCAAGTGTTCGTGTTGACCTTTAAAGCCTGAAACGGCCTCGGCCCAGTATACCTGAAGGAGCGTCTCCATCCCCATCGTCCAGCTCAGACACTGAGGTCCAGCTCCGAGGGCCTTCTGGCGGTTCCCTCACTGCGAGATGCGAAGTTACAGGGAACCAGGCAGGGGGCCTTCTCAGCAGTGGCGCCCACCCTGTGGAACGCCCTCCCATCAGATGTCAAGGAAATAAACAATTATTTGACTTTTAGAAGACATCTGAAGGCAGCCCTGTTCAGGGAAGTTTTTAATGTCTGATCTTTTATCACTTTTTTATTATTATCATTAATTCTGTTGGGAGCCGGCCAGAGTGGCTGGGGAAACCCAGCCAGATGGGCAGGGTATAAATCATTTATTATTATTATTATTAAGCAGCACTCTACAGGATTGAACCTTTCCCCCTGCTTGTTGGCTGATATCCTCCAGTAGCCTCCACTGATAGGCAGGTGGCTGTGGTTTGGGAGAAATGTCCGCATGGGCCAAGACTGGCCTGCATGTTGAAGGTTTTCTGCTCCTGCTATACAGCCATGTCTCCCCACACACCACCTTAGATTTTCACCTCTTTCTTCGGAAACTATGGGACTTAATAACTGCCCTGTTCTGTGGGTTACAGGAGATGCTCAGCCTGGACCCAGCAATGAAGAGAAAGCCAAGCAGCTGCCCAGCTTTTGGATTCCTTCGCTGACCCCAGAGGCCAAGACGAAAGTCATTCCAAAGCCAGTGAGTTCCTTTTGTCATTCCTTTTCCCGGCTCACGCATTGCCCCGTCTTCCTTAGGGAGTGTCTGCACTACAAATATAAACCAATTTACCTGTCACAGTGTCTCCAACACACCCAGAAAATTGAAACTCTTGGAATAGAGAACTTCTGTCATGGTCACAAAACTGCACTTCCAGAGTTCTTGGGAGACGTCCTGAGGCGTTAACTGCATTGAGCTGGTTGCTGTCTTTGAGATTAGGAAGATACTGTCTTCCAGTTGAGATGGTCCTTTTTTGTCATTTGTTTTTTCCCTCCTGTGTGGCTGTGGAGTTGAAAGGTATTGAAATTGAAACTGAAATACTTTATTGTCACTTGTACAACTTGTATACAGTGAGATTACACAAGCACCCCCCACTCAGCTCTCTTAGTCTTAATTCCCCTCGTTTACTGACGCACACCCACCCAACCCGAAAGTCAGTTGCCCTGTTGTTATCTTTTCATTCAGCAGCCTAACAGCCCATGGATAGAAGCTGTTCTTTACCCTGTTGGTGCGACTAATCATGCTTCTATATCTTCTGTCTGAGGGCAAGAGATCGAGAAAGTGCAGGCCAGGGTGTGAATCATCCCTGAGAATTTTCCTCACTCTCCTGAGGCAGTGTTCTTCCGCTATTTCGTCCAGCGGATTCACGTGACAGCCCATAATATCTTGTGCTGTATTCACCACCCTCTGTAGGCACTTCCTATCAGATGATGTCAAACCAGCGTACCACACCGTGATGCAGTATGAAAGGACACTTTCTATTGCGGTAGAAGGAAATAATCAAATCAGAAGGGGTCCAACTAGTATATTCCGCTGCTGTGAAGCTGGCAGCACAACACATATGTCTTCTAAGAAGTAAATGCAGATAATTTCATGGAGGCTTACTCCTAGGTGAGCGAGTACAGGACGCAGCCTAAGAGTGTTCTGCAGGCTTAATCGGCAAGTAGAGAGCTCCTATTAGCCCACCTCCAACATGGTCAGGGATTAAGGAAGCTTTAGTTCAGCAACATCTGGAGGGCCATAGGTTTTTCACTTCCAATGTATTCTGGTGAGCAGCAGCAAAGGATTGGGTTGGGTAACCTGCACCTTCAAAGGTACCCAGGGAGCTCCACTCAGTCCCAGTAACGTGAGCTGGAAATTTTCCCCCAACAGGACATTTTGCTGCTACACATTTCTATGAACATCTTTGATTTCTGAAAATGCATTGTTTCCTAAAACTCGTTTGTAATACAGTGGTACCTCGGGTTACATATGCTTCAGGTTACATACGCTTCAGGTTACAGACTCCGCTAACCCAGAAATAGTACCTTGGGTTAAGAACTTTGCTTCTGGATGAGAACAGAAATCGTGCTCCGGTGGCGCGGCAGCAGCGGGAGGCCCCATTAGCCAAAGTGGTGCTTCAGGTTAAGAACAGTTTCAGGTTAAGAACGGACCTCTGGAACAAATTAAGTACTTAACCCGAGGTACCACTGTATAATGGATACAGTTCTAGTAAAACTACGCAGTTTCAAAACTGGAATTAACTCCCCCCCCCCCCCAATGACCAACCGTATTATTTAATTAGCTGACTACACAGCTGTCTGTTGACAAACCAATTTCCAATGCAATGCTTTCTTCTTTTACTTCCTTATAATGTTTACTTTTTATGCTGTTCAGCTGACGTGTCTTAAAAGTGATTCAATTAAAACAATTTCCTACCAAAACTTGTAATTTGCTCAACCATCTAAACCACATAAAATCTACTCTCTTGATTTCCAACCCCCCCCCCATAAAATATTTCAGCTACTGTATCGGGGGTTGGGAGAATGAGATATAGTGCATACTTTTAATTTTAGATTTGATTACTAAAGCCAAATGAAACACTAAACTAGATCTTAATAAATTTTAGTATCAGAAGAAAATTCCCAGAAAATGTTCTGATACCTCTGATTTTTGTAAAACCCACATCTCACCTTTTTTCAGCATTTAAAGTCATGACTGTTAGATTTCATCACTATTTCCCCATTCTTTTTATACAAAATGATAATATAAGTAACTTGCATCGTACTCTTACTTTACTTGCATGGGGTGAGGAATAAATAAATAAATGGGGAGAGGAGGAAACTCACTTTCCAGTTACAGTTGTACCTTGGTTTCCGAACAGCTTAGTTCTTGAACGTTTTGGCTCCCATATTCCACAAACCCATGTTCTGGTTTGACAATTATTTTTGGAAGCTGAATGTCCAATGGGGCTTCCGTGGCTTCCGATTGGCTGCAGGAGCTTCCTGCAGCCAATCAGAAGCTGTGCTTTGGTTTCTGAATGTTTTGGAAGTTGAATGGACTTCCAGAATGGATTCCGTTTGACTTCCAAGGTACGACTGTATTTATTTCCCCAACCCACCTGCACACTGCTGTGATTGCAGGCTTACTCAGCCCTCACATTGCCTTTCCAAAGCCAGGTAAACAGCCTTCCACCTTGCAGAGGCAGGGGGCCAGTTCCAGGAGTCCCTGGTTTTATGGTTTTCTGCATGGACCTCCAGAACCAAACCCTCACATAAGATGCAAGTTACCTGTATTAAGGTTTAAGCCGAAATAATTTTTTCCAACCACGCATTAAGTTCCCCTTCCCTCTGCTTCAAAATACTTTCATAACTTTATATTTGAATGTCCTGTGCAGGAGGTAGGGTGAGGGAGCCTTCTTATTGGCCCGAGTTTTTTCTTTTCTGATAGATTAAAAGTTAACCTTAGGGAGGGGAAGAGTTTGGCCACGGGGAAGTTTCTGTTGAGTTTTGTTCACTTTGATCAGCGCAGGCTGGAGTGTGCCCAGTTCGCTGGCCTTGAGTAGCTTCTGCTTCCAGGTTTATTCCCAGGATTTTAATACCTTGCATTTCAAAATCTTCAGTATCTTGAATATTTGACCAAGCTCTCTGTAGCGTCCTGGAATTGGTGTGTGTGTGTGTGTGTGTGTGTGTGTGTGTGTGTGTGTGTTTCAGACAGAGTGTCTATATTTGCTCTAACCCATTTGCCTCTATTGTTTCTAATTCATACTCTGCCTCTCAACTTGCCATGCTCCTTGTCATTCCAGGACAAGTGTGTGTACTGTCCCATGAGTATGAAGCCCCTGAAGTTGAAGGACCTGATCCCGGTGCACTTCACCCCAGTGGATGCTAGCGTGGATCGAGTAGGGCTGATCAACCGGCAGGACCGCTACGTGTGTGCCGTCACACGAGACATGCTTGGAAACTCTGTCCCATGTGCTGTTCTGCGTCCATCGTGAGTGATGGGATGGGACATCTCAGGAATGGGAGGTCTTTTTAAAAAGTTTTTATTTATACTTTTCAAGTTTATACATTTCATTAGTTTTACAATCAATTTAACATTTCAAAATTTGACTTCCTTCCCCCCTCTTTCTCCGGTTCCTTAATTATTATTTTTTAAATATCTTCTGCATATCCGATATCATTTCACTTGCTCATTTAATTATCTACTCTAAATATATGGGACACGGGTGGCACTGTGGGTTAAACCACAGAGCCTAGGGCTTGCCGATCAGAAGGTCAGCAGTTCGAATCCCCCCGACGGGGTGAGCTCCCGTTGCTCGGTCTCTGCTCCTGCCAACCTAGCAGTTCGAATGCACGTCAACGTGCAAGTAGATAAATAGGTACCGCTGTGGCGGGAAGGTAAACGGCATTTCCGTGCGCTGCTCTGGTTTGCCAGAAGCGGCTTAGTCATGCTGGCCACATGATCTGGAAGCTGTACACCAGTTCCCTCGGCCAATAGAGATGAGCACTGCAACCCCAGAGTCAGCCACAACTGGACCTAATGGTCAGGGGTCCCTTTACCTTTACCTAAATATATACTCTTGTGAAACTGCAGGTTGTCACAATAATCCTGCTAATTTTTTAATCTGTTTACAATTTATCTGTAAATTTTCAGTAAACCATTTCCATTCTTTTATAAAAAGTTTGTCATCTTAATTTCTTAATCCTCCTGTAAGTTTCGCCATTTCTGCATATTCCATGAGTTTTTGTATCCATTCTTCCTTTACTGGGACTTCTGCTTCTTTCCACTTTGGGACAAGTAGCATTCTTGCTTCTATAGTAGCATACATAAATAAATTTCTATATGATTTAGGTAGTTCTGTCCCTAAAATTCCCAAAAGAAAAGCTTGTGGGGGTTTTTTTAATAAAAGTTATTTTGAACATCCTTTTCAGTTCATTGTATATCATTTCCCAGGAAGTTTTAACCTTACTACAAGACCACCACACATGATAAAAAGAACATTCTTTCTCTTTACATTTCCAACATTTGTTCGAATTAGATTTATACATTTTTGCCAATTTACTCAGTGTTAGATAACAATATATTATTTTCATATAATTTTCTCTTAAATCATAACATTATGTAAATTTTATAGGGGATGGGAGGTCTTCTGCATGTATGCGAGATATGGAATGGTTGTAAGTACTGTAGCAAAGTGTGGGAATCCAGGCCTTATACTTAGCAGCAAATAATAGGTGTGTCCTTCCTTCCTTCCCCAAAGGGGCTCTGTGGTGACTCTGGAGTGTGTGGAGAGACTCATCAAGAAGGACATGGTTGATCCAGTGAATGGAGAGAAGCTGACTGACAAGGACATCATCGTTCTACAGCGGGTGAGAGTGACTGTCTAACCTCCTTCTGCAATCCTTCATAAACTCCCAGTGCTGTATCCAAGGTGTCAAAAGGCATCATTAATTCAGGGTTGATTTCACCTTCTGAGAAATTAATCCCATCCTTACTTGTCACCTGTGGCATTGCAGGAAGAGCCATTCCACAATGCTGAAGCTCTTCAGCTATGCTTTAGGAATCACTTCTTCCCTGCCCCGTAGCCCTGCCCCATGTGATTGAAACTACAGATGATCAACACATCCAAGTTTTCCTCAGCATTGCTAATCCCTTCAGTACAGTGGTGCCTTGGTTCTCAAACACCTTGGTACTCAAACAACTTGGAACCCAAACACTGCAAACCCGGAAGTAAGTGCTCTGGTTTGCGAACTTTTTTCGGAAGCCAAACATGCTCCGTTTTGAGTGCCACACTTCCGTTTTGGGCATTACGCTGAGATCGGCCTGTTTTTGCTATTTATTTCATGTTTTTTCTTTTCTTTTTGCAGCTCTTTTTTGTTTTGTTTTTGTGACTGTGTGGAACCCAGTTCAGCTACTGATCGATTGATTGTGTGACTGCAGTACATTGTTTATAGCGTTCATTTTATGGAGCAATGGTCTTGTAAGATAGTAAAATTCATGTTAAATTGCTGTTTTAGGGGTTGTTTTTAAAAGTCTGGAACGGATTAATCCATTTTGCATTACTTTCTATGGGAAAGCCCGCCTTGGTTTTGGAACAGACTTCAGGAATGGATTAAGTTTGAGAACCAAGGCACCACTGTGCTGTTGGCATGCTATGTTCGCAGGATAACCCCCTGAACTTAGCTTCAAGCAGCACCATCAATTTACTCCAGTCATGTATTTGTTTACAACGTAAGCAATGTTCAAGATATTCTCCGCAAGCCAAATCCAGAAGCGTTCTGCATTATTAGGGACTCCCAAACTACTTAACACGCCCCCCAAATATCCCTAAGATATGTGAATTTAGAGAACTCGACAGTCCTAGCCATTTCTATCCTGCAGCTAGCCAGAGATCCAGTCTCCTGTGTGTCAACAAACACGATACAAAAATAAAGGGTTGTGTGCTAATCCTAGTCATACAACCAGTGTTAGTTGGATACAACCCAAAGCCTTGGCGATCCCTGAAATTCTGCATGCCCTGTTGCCCATTTATGAAGCTTGAAGTCATGTTAAACTGATGTTTCTGTGTTTTTAATCTTGGGCAAGTTACAAAACATTAGTTGCCAGTGCTTTTTGACACATGGGCAATAATAATTCTGGTTGCATCTCTGCTTAGATCTTGTTGTATTTTGGCCCTCATGCAACAAAAGACAAACCAAGGTTTCATGGCAGCATGGCAGGGAGGCACCTGTGGAAGGGAGGCATAAGTGGAAGGGAAGCTTTAGTTGGGAAAGACACAGATTCAGGAGAGAGGAGAGATCACAGGAGCTCCCTGTGATGTCTGGAGGTTGTTTTTTTGTAAGGGATAATGAAGGGGAAAGGGTTAAGCATCCCTCTCCAGGCTCCCAATTTCCCTTTGCAAATGCACCTCTCACATGCATTAGCATCACAAGGCGAGATTGGGAGACTCTTGCTTTGCCTTATTCATCTGGGATTGGGAATCAGGGCCTCTTGCATGGCTTCACCTGGGATTTGAGCATAGCTGTCAACCGTCTCTTATTTGGCGGGAAAGTCCCTTATCCCAGCGCTGTGTCCCGCTGCTGTCCCTTATTGATGTCCCTTAAATTTCCCGGGTTTCAAAGGAAGCAGCTCCTCTCCCTCCCTCCCTGCCGGCCAGGGAGGAGGGAGGCTCCAACTGTGTTGCTTGGCTGCGTTGCTCACCCAATAAGGAGTCTAAGAACAACTGGGGGATGGAGCTTGCATGCCTTGTGCTGATCAAATCGGCCGCGTTGCCTGGGGACTCGCCTTTGCTCAGCGCTTCCCAGCAGAGAGGTGACGGTGGTTTCCCTTGCTACATCCCCTTTGCCGGGTTGCTGTGCTGTGGGAACCACCGCTTGAGGCTTCGTTTGGCTGCTGGCTGGGCTTTCTGCCTTTGGCTCGGAGGGGCTCAGAAGTTGAACATACCTGTGCTCAGAAAATCCCTTATTTTGGCTGCTGATCCCTTATTTTCGAGGCTGCTGGTCCCTTATTTTCAAATCTGCAAGTTGACAGCTATGGACTTGAGTCCCAGAACCTCTCAACGTGTCAGATAAGCACTCAGAAGCAGAACAGAGACACTGTATGTCCCCCAGGTAAAGCAAATTCCAAGGTCTACAGCTGCTGCCATCCACCCCTGTCTTCTCTTCTTCTAGGGTGGCACAGGATTTGCAGGGTCAGGTGTGGAGCTGGAGGCCAAGAAGTCCCGCCCTGTTATGCAAGCGTAACATGTTTGTGCGACTGTCTTGGTGGAAGAGAGGAACAGCCAGCATGCCGCTCTAGGCTGCCCAAGACATGCTCCCTGAAAGTGACGAACATTGCCTTGGTTGGACTAGGTTCAGTCTTTTCTGAGCCCTTGTTTGGATTAGTTTATGGGCCAGTTCACTTGTGTTTATATATCTCCGTTCATCCCACACTTGCATTTCTGCCACTCCCTTAACCACGCAAAGTCTCGTTTCATTTTTAAGTTGATTAATGTTTTGCCACGGTGACAACACACTTTAAAAATTCTTTGTAAACAGCACTGTGTCAGGGTGCAAGTCAGTGTCTGCTGTGTTTTGATACTTGCTCTACATGTTCAAAAGACAGAGAAATGCCCCCCCCCCCCCAAAAGCACCAGTGCTGGTAATAAAAGCCAGAATGAAGTTATTAATGCAAGGACAAGGAGAATTATACAGTCTACTTGCAGTCTTATACAGGTCTACTTGGAAGTAGACCTCCTGGAGTTCAAGAAGACTTACTCCCAAGTAGGGCTGAGCAATATCTGGTTTTCAGCATCATGCTATATCACCAGCTAAACATCACAATTTACTGGTATATCACAATGCCTGAAATAAGGGTCGAGCTACGTAGAGGCATTGGCTGCCTTCATGTTTTTTTCCTGCAGTGTGACTTCTGCTGGCGCCTGCTCTTGTGATTTGCTTCCCCCTGCAGGAGGCAGGGAAAAGATGAGCCGCCAACAGGAACCGAGAGAAGCATTGGCTGGCTTCACGGTTTTCCTCACGTTGTGATTTTTGCATAGAACACAAGACGATTTGCTATATATTGCCAGGTAAAAAAATTATGAAACCGATACCACAACATATCACCCAGCCCTACCATCAAGTAAGTGGGCTGTGGGCTGTTGCCTTTGTAGAATTTCAGAACTGTGGTGAACAGCTCCACCTCCATCTTAAACTAGTATGAGGATTAGGAAGTGTGTCCTTTTTGAAACAAACACTTCTAGGGGGGTGGGGTGGGAAAGAGCTCTTCTCTTGGCTTAGTCCTACGTAGCCTTGTTCTCCCTTTGGCCCTCCACATTAAGTATTTCCATACCACATAAAAATCAAGGAGTGGGTGGGGAATAGTTTTATTAATAATCCAGAGTGTTACAGTCATGAGGTCACAGCTCTTGGTGGCCCTTCAGCGTCTTGACTGCTTCTTCATAGTCTTTGGCGCTGGCGATACTTTGCTGAAGAAACTCCACAAACTCCTCCCGCGAAAGCTTGCCATCCTAGAGAGGAAGGGGAAACAGAGAGGAACCACAGAACCTCAAGAGAGCAATGCTTAATCCAAGTCACAGGGCAAACTAGACATTACAGCGCAGCTGCAGGCAACACGCCCGCGACTGGTTTTACATCAACAAAAAGTAGTTTGTGGGAGATTTAGTACACACTACTCGCTGTTGGTTTTCTGCTCTCAGTTGACCCTCTTCAGGTCATCTGCGCCCTCAAGAGGGTCCCAGATGAGTGTTAGAAAGGTAAAATGGGCTTGTGGGAAGCACTGTGTTTGTGTGTGTTAGAATTTTGCCCCTTAAGAGGAGCAGGAGCCTATCTGAGGACGTCAGTGGGTCCCTTGAGATCCGCAAACATGAACACAACATTAGCCCTTGCAGAACAGATTGAATGCCACAATAGCCAGGGGAGGTGGGTTGAGCATAACGTTTAAGCTGCCGCCTTCTGTTCGTCCTTTGGAGTGTAAGACACAATTTTGTAGTGTAGCAAGCTTCACAGTGCTTTGTCGAGGTGGGAGTGTGCAGGCGAGCAGGAATGGAGTGTAAGAGAAAACCCACCCAGGTATGCCAGCCACCACTAGGTTTCTCAGAAAGCTTAAGCAGGCCCTCATACCAATAAATAAGAACAAAATTTCCTTCTGGAGTGTGCTTTGTCCCCCACCCCACCCCTTGGCCCTCAGTTGCGGGAGGATGCCCTAATGTACGTTCCTCTCCCGCTCGGATCACAGCTCGTCATGATCCTTTGTCAAGTCTTCGCCGTAGTTGGTGGCCTGGCTCCCCACAAACATGTTCCAATTGTCCAAAATCTCTTCCTTGGTTATTTTGTCATCCTGCGATGGGGAAGGAAAGGGAGGAGGAGAGAGAGAAAAAAAGGGGAGGCAAGCAGAGAAGGCAGAATTACAACCCAATTAACACCCCTGGTAATTTTATTCTGAACTCCCCACCCCTAAATTGCATTTGCCTTGTTAGTCAATTACGTATTAAGGGACTCGATTATGGGACTCATTCGAGTTACCTGTTCAAGATTTGAAGAAAGATGAGAGAAAACAGGAATGTCACCATCACATTTAATAGTCCCTAGCTATGTCACACACAGGGGCGCGGGTGGCGCTGTGGGTTAAACCACAGAGCCTAGGGCTTGCCTACCAGAAGGTCAGTGGTTCAAATCCCCGCGACGGGGTGAGCTCCCGTTGCTCGGTCCCTGCTCCTGCCAACCTAGCAGTTCGAAAGCACATCAAAGTGCAAGTAGATAAATCAGTACCGCTCTGGCGGGAAGGTAAACGACATTTCCGTGCGCTGCTTTGGTTCACCAGAAGCTGTTTAGTCATGCTGGCCACATGACCAGGAAGCTGTACACCGGCTCCCTCGGCCAATAAAGCAAGATGAGCGCTGCAACCCCAGAGTCGGTCACGACTGGACCTAATAGTCAGGGGTCCCTTTACTGTTTTATGTCACACACACCCCATTCAACAACCAGGAAATACAGAAAGAACTTTGTATAAAACTTACTTTCTACCCTTCCCTCATTTTAAGACTTACTGCAATCCTATGTGCATGCTTTGAGAATGTGTGCAATCCTATGTGTGTAGGATTTGTTCCTAGGTTAAGTGTGTCCAGTAGGGATGGGGAACCTGCAGCCCTCCAGGTGTTGCTAGACTACAACTCTCATCAGCCCCAGCCAGCAGTTGGGGACGATGGAATGGGGTAATCAGCATTTGCAGGGCCACAGATTCCCCATCCCTTGTGTATGGGATTGCTGTTTTAGGCCTTTAGATAAACTCTGGAATTTCACTACAATATGCAGAGATGGCCACCAACTTGGGCAGCTGTAAAAAGGGAGCTAGTCTTACCCTCTGTGAATTCTACCTAACAATGCCCACAAGTCCTGATGGCTATATTAGAGGCTGCGTGTCTCAAATACTAGTTGTTGGGATCAAGGGCAGGAAAGCACTATTCACTCATGCCCTGCTTGGGAGACTTCCCATGGGCATATGGCTGGCCAGTGTGTGAACAGGAGCCTTTGGTCCGATCTAGCACGGCTGCAATCCTTTACCAACCTACCTGGTTATACACAGCACTGAACTCCATGGGACGTACACCTGTGTAGGCATGTATTTTTCTTTGAGGAAGAGAATTGTGGAGGGTGGTCTAAGGGGTGCTAATTCGGTTACTTGCAAGCTTTCCTCCTGCCTCTTTATATAATGGACAACTTGGGAGAGGAACCTGGGCAGCTTGCCACAGCCTTGGACAAAATGTCCACTATATTGGAAGGCAGACAGATTATGCTTCCTCCTAAATCCTCAATGTTCCGATTTAACTCTTTACAAATTTAGGGCTAGATTTAACTGCCTTCCTTCTGCTGTTCTAGATGACTGTTTTGGGGTACTAATACACATTTTGGGGTATTAACACATGCCCTTTTTGTATGCAACTTTTACAGAGATAAGCGAAATAGGTTTACTTCTGCCCTATTAAAATAGCCAGGAAGGACTTTTGAATGGTATTTGGCCTATATATTTGTCTGGCATGAACAACATTGCTAGATTTCTTCTTTCTGCTGCAAAGTTTACCTCATAAAGGGAATTCGGTATTTTAATTGTACCTTAGCTTGCTTCTGTCCTTAGTTCATGTAAGTACCATATATTTTTAACTATGTGCAGAGTTTAAAAAAACCCTGTATGGTTATCACTTGTTTTTACCAGGTCTGTGACAGCCTGATAAAATTTGTATTGCATTTTAAGCCCAGCAGAATAGTTTGCTCCCCATCAAAAGATACTGCAACCCCAAGTGCAAGAAAGCTATTTGAGATCCCGTTTTCTACTCTCCCTTGGGCAGAAGTGCAAAGGGTACCAAAAAGGTATTTTCAAAGCATAGTTAGTCCAAATATTAATGAGCTCATTTGATGGGCAAATTGAAAATCTCCCTCCTTAGGATGAAATCCATTTCTTGTCTGACATTGGGGAACTGGGGAAAAAAACCCCATCAAAGCCAGGACTGAACACTGTTGATCTAGATTTCCTGCTCCAGAAACTGGCTTTGTTTATAGCCTTGAGCCACTTACCAAAATGGGATACTCAAACAGGAAAGCTCTCCCCTGCTAGTCAAAACTGAGCCAAACCTGTACCCATAGATAAGAGTTTGACTGCGTGCTTTCCCCCAAGATCAAGCCCATTAGCTCTGACTTTCCAGAGATAAGAAATATGTTCTGTGGTTGCTTAGCAACCACAGACCCATTTCCATCTTTCGCAAACCAAGAAATACAGCCTCTGGTTTGAGGCAGAATGGCTATGGCAAGCAACAGCAGGAGTTCTGGCTAGGCCAGGGTCAGGAATGGTGTGGCACTCCCCCAAAATAATGGTTCTCCCTTCATTCGGATGAGAAAGTATGGGGATGGCAGCTCCAGCTGTCAAGAGTCTCGCTTCTGTTTTTATGTAAGGAAGGCAACTATGGGAGGAGGAAATTTCAAGTGGGGAAAGTGCCTAGGGGAGGGGTGCTTAATCCTTTCCCTACCTGCCATTTCTCTGCTTCTGCTCATCTCCGCCAAATGGGCTCGCTCCCTTGCAGTGTTATAAAGGTGCAGGCATATGGACAACCCCATGGGAAGCAAGCACACTTTGGAAGCAGAGAAATAGCTGGTGGGGAAAGGATTAAGCATCCCTTCTGCTGAGACTCATCCATTCTAAATTCCCACTTACTGGACAGGAGATTTAGAGTGAAAGTCACCCTATCAGTACTAGGAATTAAAAAGCTTCAGCTCATGTTACCTGCACATAGGTGTTCATCTCTCCTGTTCTAATACTTCACCCCATCCAACTCTGCCTGTAACTCACCCATCTTTCTCTCTTTTCCTTGTCTACTAAAAGCAAAACAATCCTAGTGCCTTCCCCCTCTGGTTTCCTTTCCGTGCCTGGTTCTACCCTCACCTTATCCTTGTCCGACTCGATAAGGAGGTGCTTTGACTCCACCTCGGCGTGGTCGTAGTCTGTTGGCAAGATCCAGTGCCCAATCTCCTCCCGATCCATTTTGCCATCTTTGTTGAGGTCCCGGAAATCTAAGAACTGTTGACGCTCTGTCTTCACCCAGTCAGGTTCGGGCTCCCCTGTTTCAGGACTGTACATGTCGCCTGGTCAGAAGACAGAAAACAGTTTGGTGTAGTGGTTAGCGTGTTAAGACTAGGACGCGGAAGACCGCGGTTCAAATCCCAACTTTGCCAAGAAGCCCACTGGGTGACTTTGGGCTGCTCAGTCTCTCATCCTACCCTCACAGGCTTATTGTGAGAATGAAATTGGGGAGGGAATGCATACCACTTTGAGATCTTTCGAGGATATCAATGGTAATAATAAGCAAAATAAATAAATAAACGTGTTATTTTTCTAAAAGACAGTTGTCACCATTATTTGGGAAGACCAAAGCAAGTGGCCCCTCTCTCAAGTCAACTAAGTCCTTGTTCAATAAGGGGCAGGGGCCAGACAACCTTTTCCCTCTCCCCACAAGAAACCTGCCCCAGAGAAACCAACAACTTAGTTGAGAGAGGCAAAAAGGCCAGACAATGACTTTGGACAACAATGGCACTGTTTAATAGCATATATGAAAATGGAAGACAGCCTTTCACAACTACCAGCTACACTCAGCATGATTCGGAAAGACTGACTCGATTCGTCTTAGCAAATCAGCTAAGCTACACGTTCTACCAAATTTGGAAGGTTTTTTGTGTTGCCGTTCTTACTGTATAGGCGCCTCCAGGTGGCATTCTATTCAACACTCATCATCTTGATTTACTTGCACAATGCTTATGTGGAGGTTAGACTATGCCCTGTCTACACTGAACATTTTGTTGTGGTTCTATGGCAGTAAGCATGCCTCTCGATTTGCTTGTGGGGTGTTTACATGTATTCCCATTAATCATCTCTTCACCCTACTTTTGCATGCCATTTCCTTGTCGCTTCAAACTGCAAAATTTCTGTAGTTGCTGAATCCCTCCTGCAGAATACTGACAGTCTGGCAGAACCCTACTTCATTTGATTATTATTTCTTTAAAAAATAAATATTTATTTTCCTATGTCCTAAATAACAATTATTATGCTCTGTCCTACGACCAGGGCACTTTCCTAGGAGCCAAATTAGGCAGGTGAGCAAAGGAACAAATTCTGTGCATTCACAGCCCTTCTACCTTACCAAGATATTCTTCTACTTCAACAAAGCCATCCCCGTTCTTGTCAATGTCCTCAATGGTTTCCTGCAGGGCGGAAAGGAAAGCAGCTTACACCAGTGTGGTGGATCATGATAAAAGGAGATACATCTTCCTCCCCACACAGACCTGTGCATGGAGGACAGCAGAGCCCTGCCAAACTCAAGAAATAACGGCAACCATTGCAAGAGGTGATTTGTAATCATTGCTGCTGTTTGGTATGGGACGTCCGCAGCAACGTGGGAAGGTCCTGAAAAGTGAATGGGATGGAGTTGGGGAGGACTAGAGGGTTTCTTGCTATGCAGACTAGAGACATTTCTCGTCACTTGCTCCATCCAGTTCAGTATTGCTTGCTCTGACTGGCAGGGTCTCAGGCGGGGTTCTTTCCCAGCCTTGCCTCGAGATGGCAGAGAGATTGGACTTGGGACCTTCTGCCAAAGTGCTCTGCCACTCAGCCACAGCTGCTTTCCACCTGCTTTAGCAGCTCACCTAAAAGGATGTTGTGGTAGTGGTGGGGTAAAATAAAGGTAAAGGGACCCCTGACCATTAGGTCCAGTCGTGGCCGAGTCTGGGGTTGCGGCGCTCATCTCGCTTTATTGGCTGAGGGAGCCGGCGTACAGCTTCGGGTCATGTGGCCAGCATGACTAAGCCGCTTCTGGCGAACCAGAGCAGCGCAAGGAAACGCCGTTTACCTTCCCGCTGGAGGGGTACCTATTTATCTACTTGCACTTTGACATGCTTTTGAATTGCTAGGTTGGCAAGAGCAGGGACCAAGCAACGGGAGCTCACCCCGTCTCAGGGATTCGAACCGCCGACCTTCTGATCAGCAAGTCCTAGGCTCTATGGTTTAACCCACAGCACCACCAGCGTCCCAGTGGTGGGGTAGCTTCCCCCCAAAAAAGTCATGGCCAGTTGTGGAGAGGAAAAAAGAGGTTTTGGACTGGGTGCAGGGAAACAAAGAGCAACACAAAATCCCTGCCATCTAGGCCTGTGAAGAGCTTGTCTGAGGCCTGGGGCAGTAGTTCCTGGTCGACTGGGACGCATGAGGTGTTCTTGGCATGGCAGCGATAAGTCCGGTAGACTCCTCTGGCAGGAACCCCCCAGCTGGCTTATTCCTCTGAAAGCCACAAGGGAAGAGTCAATTCAGGGCCATAGCTGTCAACCTTCCCTTTTTTTCCAGGAAGTTCCCTTAGTCCAGCGCCGTTTCCCGCTGCTATCCCGGATTGTTAGATATCCCATAGACTGTCCCCAGGACAGGTGAGGCTGCTGATCCCTTATTTTCAAATCTGAAAGTGACAGCTATGTTCAGGGCCCTGTAGTTTGTTAACGGTTTATGTGAATTGTAACTCTGTGAGGGTTAAACTACAATGCCCAGAATTCTTTGAAGGGGGGAATGCATTTTGAATGGGCTTTATAAAAGCATAGCGTGTGTGCAGCCCTAGTCTACCAGAGCCTTCTCCTCCCACCAAGAGTTCACCATCTCCAGCCTCACCGTCACCACAATGTCCTTCATGTAGTCGAACGCTTCGGGGTGGAGGAAGGCCGTGAACTCCTCCCTTGTCGCGGTCATGTCCCCATCCTTGTCAGCTGCCTTGAACCGCCGCTCATCCCGGGCCAGCATCTTCCGGTAGGAGTGCTTGTCTTCCAGATCACCAAACTCCTCTCCTAACGGCATCAAAGGCAAGAAGTATACGTGAAGCCCAAGGGTGCCATGTCACGCACAGGCATTCCCACTGTGTGGGGTGGGGGTGGGGAGCAAGGGCTTGCATCACTGGTTCTCCCCCTGTTGGGAGTATAGCACCTGCAGCAGGGAGCTATTTCTGCTCCCTGCACGAACTAGAACCCTGACTTTCCAGGGTTCTAAATCACAGTGGGATTTTACACGACTAGGTGACAGTCCTTGCTGCAGATGTTCAGCTTTCCCCCTATGAACCTGCCAGGACACTGTTAGCATTTCACTCCTCCGTTGCTGGATGTGTGATTGTTATACCACATGTCTGTGTTTACTTCC
This sequence comes from Podarcis pityusensis, assembly GCF_964106645.2. NCBI lineage: Eukaryota > Metazoa > Chordata > Lepidosauria > Squamata > Lacertidae > Podarcis > Podarcis pityusensis. The sequence continues at coordinate 17,790,662 of NC_138038.1, read as the reverse complement.
TAGGCTTGGGAAGTGTGAGAACGGAAGCTAGTCTTATCTCTTCCGTTCTACTGTACTTTTGTACTTACTTTCTCTCTCTCTCTTGGAGAAGAGGAGAGACGCCATGATTGCTTTGTGCTGTATATACTGCTTAATAAATGCTTAGAATGCACACACCCAAACTCCACTTCGTTTCTGCTAAACTCTGCTGATAAGAGTGTGCACATAGTCTTCAAGATATGTGTTGCTGGTGTGCACCGGGACTGATGATTTATAAGTGTCCCAGGATTGCGCTTCATCAGGAAGACACCAGAGAGGTTTGTCTCATCCCGGGGGCTGCGTGTGACCCCCTGGCGTGTTCCGACAGACCCAAGATAATCACCCGAGGCCGTTCTCAAGGGCGGCCCAGAGGGCGACAACAATAGAACAAGACTTCTGTGGTAGCCCCTTGTTTAATGGAATGCTCTCTCCTGGAAGGCCTGCCTGGCACCAACCTTTTCATTGTTTCAGCAAAGGTCCCCCCCCCCAACAGCTGGGCAGCACCAATGATATGACTGTGCTGTTAAATCTGTTTTTTTAATAATGCTGATGGTTAATGGGGCCAATGTAGCCCTCTCTCAACCAGCCGTCAGCCCGTGAGTCCTCTGTGCATTTCTGGGAGATGAAACTGGCTTCTCACAGCCAGCCAGCCAGCTTGCTTCCTCAGAGCTGGCACTAGGAGCTCACAAAATTGCCAGAAGCAGAGAGAGGCTAATGTTTTGCCCTCCCTCACTCCCTCCCAAGGCAGCAAGCCAGCCTTGGGAGCCCTGGCCAGCTACAACTAGGTTGCTAGCAACAAGTGATGGAGAGGAAGCAGATTAGCTTGAGTCCTTGTCCTTGTGCCCATCAGCCAATTTCGCTGGGAACTTATTGGCGTAAACAGATCAGAGAGCATTTGGAGCCTGTTATTCCCAGATAACTGGACATTTAAGACAGAGCCAAGCTAAAATCCCTCAGGAATCTAAAAGGCCTTCCCCCCCAACACCAGAGAGGATTTTTTTCAGCTTGCCCTCTTAGAAAGAGGAACTTTCTTCAGATATCCTCCACAATTTTGGTGGGGGGTGGGTGCATCCCCCTCTCCCAATGTTAGGGGGGAAAACATGAAGCAGCATTTTACCATCCACTCCAGTTTCTTAAATAATGTAGACATATTTTGGCCTGGGGTATCAGGCTGCTCCACAGCACTACTCGGACACAAGATGCTTTTATATATGCTGCAATGCCAGCCATTCCCTCCTGCTAAACAGCTCTTCCACCTGACTCCAGAGCTGAGCTAGAACCTGCCGAAATCTCCCAGGTGGCCTACATCCACTACACACCCTTCCCACTCTCCTGTGCGTACACACAGCACTTCCTCTGCCCACACCTTCATAGAAGCCATAAGTGGCATTCTTGAACTCAGTCCAGGTGATGTGACCATCACTATTCTTGTCATAGTCCTTCCAGTTCTTGTTCACGTTCTCGTAAATGTAGCGGTTTTGAGTATGTTTGATCCATTCCTTCAGCTCAGGCTGAGTCACAAAACCGTCCCCATCCCGGTCGATGCGATCCACGATCTTTCTGCAGAGGGAAGGTTCAAGAACAAACAGGCTTAGAGAACAGGGAAATGGCCAAGATATACGAATATGAGAAAGGCCTTGCTGGATAACTCCAAAGGCCCAACTAATTTAGTCCAGCCTCCTGTTCTCTCAGTTGGTCACCCAGATGCCTTTGAGAAGTTCCAAAACAGGAACTGAACACAATGGAGCTGTCCCTATTTGTGAGTCCCAATAGCTAGTATTCAGAGGACCCCTGGATGGTTAAGTCCAGTCAAAGGCAACTATGGGGTTGCGGCGCTCATCTCGCTTTCAGACCAAGCGAGCCAGTGTTTGTCCACAGACAGCTTTCTGGGTCATGTGGCCAGTATGACTAAACCGCTTCTGGCACAACGGAACACCGTGACAGAAACCAGAGCGCATGGAAATGCTGTTTACCTTCCCACCACAGTGGTACCTATTTATCTACTTGCACTGGCATGCTTTTGAACTGATAGGTTGGCAGGAGCTGGGACGGAGCAACGGGAGCTAACCTGTCACAGGGATTCGAACCGCCAACCTTCTGATCGGCAAGCCCAAGAGGTTCAGTGGTTTAGACCACAGTGCCACCTGCATCTGGCATAACCCCCAGCCTTTAAAGATCTGCATTCACCCAGCTTCCATTTTCTAGAGGCAGACAGGCCATGTAGCTTCTGCCAAGTTCCCAATACACAAAGTAAAAGTTGTTCTCTGACTCTGACAGCCGTCCACCCCGCCTTCCTGTCTCTGCCACCTTGTTTTCTTCCTCCTCTCACCCCTATGCATTTTTTTGGGTTATGGGCAACTCCTGTGATTGGTCAGAGCCAGTTGCCAATCCGAAGCAACTGGGGTCAAAAGCTCTTAAAAATGGAACATTGCCAACATTCTGTCATCCTTCCTTGTCCTTTACCTGCCCTCTGACCACCCAAGATGCTGCATTACTCACGAGGAGGACCCTTGTTTGGTGTGAATGTAAAGCTAGATTTAGCTAGTTTTCTAAAAGTGTTTTATTTTTTTCCGTGCACTGCTTTTTCTTTTCCTTTGCCGTCCTCTTTATTTAGTTAAACTCTTAATTTAAGTCTGAATAAAGTTTAAACTTCATTTAAAAGCTCCTAAAATGGCCTGTTAGGGTTCAGCTGCCCACAAGACACTGGGTTCTATCCAATCTCAGGCTGCTTACATACCATGTATTTGAAGTGTAGTTAATGAAGGGTGCTGGGGGGTCTAGCTCTGTGAGGGGTAAACTACAGTTAGCAGGATTCTTTGGAGGCTTTTAATGGATGGTGTGTACCAGCCTCCATCATACTCACAGTGATACCCACTGCAATTAATGGGCATGTGATAGATATAGATAAGATAGATAGAGATGATAGAATCTTTTGAGGGTTGGATTCTATCATCTTACTGTGAGTGCTTATGTTTATGACCTCACAATTTATCTATTTATTTATTTATTTAAGTGAATGGGCATGAAAAATGTCAATGCTTTAACTTCAGTGGGTCTTCTGTGAGTAGAACTTGACTGAATGCAACCCTTTCCCCCCTCTCTCTCTACTGTTCCAGCATCTCTTTGGTCCTATGCTATTTCTCTTTGGGTCTAAGGAGAGTGGACGAAAGCAAGCACCCTGTTCTCTGGGGGCGGGCAGGTATGTGTTTGATGCTCCCTCACCTCAATAACTCATATTCATCACTTGTAGGCCTTGAGAATGGTCCTTGCATCAAAGTCAGAGGGAGAAGAGCTGGTGGAAGCAAACTTCAGCTCAGAGAGGCAGGAGCTACAGTTCCCGGCAGTGAACTCCACAGTTTAGCTAAGCACTGGGTGGAGAAGTACGTCCTTTTGTCTGTCCCCAATCTTCCTACATTCAACTTCATTAGATGGTCCCCGGCTCTAGTACAGTGGTACCTCGGGTTACATACGCTTCAGGTTACAGACTCCACTAACCCAGAAATAGTGCTTCAGGTTAAGAACTTAGCTTCAGGATGAGAACAGAAATCGTGCTCTGGCGGCGCGGCAGCAGCAGGAGGCCCCATTAGCTAAAGTGGTGCTTCAGGTTAAGAACAGTTTCAGGTTAAGTACGGACCTCCAGAACGAATTAAGTACTTAACCCGAGGTACCACTGTATTATAACAGAGGGAGAAACCCTAACCCCCCCCCCCGTCCAGTTTCTCCATTCCTTAAGATATCCACTCCTTAAGATACACAATATTCTCATCAGGGGTGCAGGTATAAGGGGCATCTGCTTGCAGGTTAGCACTAATGGGAATTAAATCCCTCATTATCTTCGCAGCCAACCTGTGAGTTACTTGTCCAAGGCCACCCAGGGCGCTTCATATTCAAGAGGCAAGGAGCTCAAGGCAAAGGACACGGTTCTCCTCTCTCATTTTTTTTAAAATCACCTCAATCCTCTGAGGTACATTAGGTGAGAGGAAGTAACTGGTTCAAGGACAGCCAAGAAGCATCATAACTGAGGGGTGTCCTCAGTTGTAACTTAACACCCTAACCACACCACCACATTGGATTTGAGGGTATTTATTTATTTATCTATCGTTATCATTAATTAATTTACACCTTGCACCTTCCATCAAAGGAGCCCATAAGTGGATCCCATAATCAATGGTAATCCGAACTCAAGTCTTCCCAGACCAAGAGTTCATAAGGGTTTCAGAAAGTCCTGAGGTAAACTGGAATTTTAGCAGGGGTTCCTCAATTTAAAAAGCCAGTAATGGTGAACATGCTTCCTTGGAAACTAGTGTATCCACGGTTACCAACCTTACCTTGCAAACACACACACACGAGCGCGCACGGAGGTGTTTCACAGAATATCCTCTTAATTCACACAGGGCAAGTGGTGAGGCTCAAAAAGCCAGGCCAGGTCCCTGTACGAACCAAATATGTGGCCTATAATATACCCTGGAAACTTCTGGAATTCACAGCAGTTTCCTGTGGCAGACATGTTGGGAGTGCTTTAGCCCAGGAAAGGCCTGACTTGAGGCAGGACATTTAAAAGCCACACTTGCTCTCCCCGTCCAGGCAGAACGCCTGCAGAACTGCCCAGTCAGTTTTCTGCTCTGCCGGGCAGAAAACCTGATGCCTTAAGGAAACTAGTTTGAAATGGTTGGGAGGTCTCATCTCTAAAATTAAGTTTTGGGCCTCTCTGGAAGAACACCAAAGACTGGCTTAGTGGGAACACAAAATCCCTCTTTGTGCATCCAGATGAACGCATGTGGGCATAAAATGTCGGGGGTGGGGGACAAGCAGGTGCGCACGCCCTACTCCACCCTGGACATTGGGGGCACAGACTGCCCACACCCCAAACTTTCCTGCATTGATCAGGAAGGTCTAAAGCAGGAGTCAGCAAACTTTTTCAGCACGGGGCCGGTCCACTGTCCTTCAGACCTTGTGGGGGGCCAGACTATATTTTGGAGGGGGGGAATGAACGAATTCCTATGCCCCACAACTAACCCAGAGATGCATTTTAAATAAAAGGACACATTCTACTCATGTAAAAACACACTGATTCCCAGACCGTCCACGGGCCGGATTTAGAAGGCGATTGGGCCGGATTTGGCCCCCGGGCCTTAGTTTGCGTACCCATGGTCTAAAGCATGTTGAGCAGAAGACGCTTAGATACCCATTTAGACCTTCCCTCTTAACACGGAGCAGGTAGGACCATGTGTTCCCACCCCTGAACACTTTATGCCCATTTACACATTTGAGGAATGTGTGACAGGGCTTCTGCAGCACTCTTTCGTGTGTGTTTGGCCACTAATAAAAAAGAGTAACACGGTGAAAGCAAGTGCTGTCTCTGGTCAACGTGATGAAATTTAAGGCACTGCACACTTGTCAGATTGTTGCGTTTTGCATAATGTCTTGTCTAATTGTAATGGGGTCTTTGTGTTATGCTATTAAGCAGGAGTGGAGAACCTGTGGCCTTTGAGATGTTGCTGGACTGTAACTCCCCTCAGCCCTGACCACGGGCCATACTGGAGTTCAACGTCTGGAAAGGGTCAAAGGTTAACCGCCATATCAACAATGCGCTGGAAGCCATAGTGGCAGGCAAGTGGCAATACAGTGGTACCTCAGGTTACATATGCTTCAGGTTACATACGATTCAGGTTACAGACTCCACTAACCCAGAAATAGTACCTCGGGTTAAGAACTTTGCTTCAGGATGAGAACAGAAATTGTGCAGCAGCGGCAGCGGGAGGCCCCATTAGCTAAAGTGGTGCTTCAGGTTAAGAACAGTTTCAGGTTAAGTATGGACCTCCGGAACGAATTAAGTACTTAACCCGAGGTACCACTGTACTCAGAAGCTCTGAAACTGCCTGCGAATGACATCGGGATGACCCACATTCTGTATCAAGAACACTTGGATTATGCAGCCTGTCTAAATCAGCCTTCCCCAACCTATATGTTTTGGACTATAACTCCCATCATTCCTGACCTTTGGCTGGGGCTGATGGGAGTTGGAGTACCAGGTTGTGGAAAGCTGACCTAAATCAATGCTAGTTAAGGTTGCTTGTTGTGCGAAATTTATTCTAGTTTCACTAGCTTGTGAAGATGGGCAATGTACTATGCAAGGCACTAAAGCCTTACCCATAGAACATGGGGAATGCTACTCACGTGTGTCTCCCCCCCCCCCACTTAACCCATGAGATGCCATCAACCACACACATCTAGAAGCTTGCTCCTCCTCCCTCAGCTCCTCAAGATGCAAAATTCTTCACCCAACAGCAGAGTTCCAATTACCCAAGCCGCTGTTTGCTTTCTTCAGGAGTCAACTGGTCAAACGTTTTGGCATCTTCCTTGCCCAGAAAGGCTTCGTGATCATATTGGAAATCTTGGTTGTCGTCGTGAGGGTGGTCGCTCAAGTCTTGGTTATGGTGGACGCGGTCCTTTTTGTCGGGGGGAGGCTTGGCCAAGACCCACGTGAGGCACACAGTCAACAGGCAGGAGGAAAACAGCATCTTCTGCCAAGCCATTGTACACAACTTGGGAACAAGGAAGAAAAATCAGTAAGGAAAGAAAACACACACACAGTGCATATATAAATCATGAGCCAGCCAGCTTTGCTCCAAATGGGTCTACACTCCACACCGCTTCCAAGACAGGAAGGTGACAAGGGAATATTAGCCGCCATCTGTTGGCTTTTGGGATCCCATGTGCCCTCCCCTATGGTTTGACTAGCCTTTACCAGGCGCCAAGCCTTTAGTCTAGCAAGCCCTGTCCTGTGGAACTCCTTGCCAATAGAAGTTTGGCAGGAGGGCCTCTGCTCATTTTCAGGTGCCTTCTAAAAACTGTGCTACTCTGGACTTTCAAATCTGAGATTTTTTCACATCCAGCTTAAACGGATGTGTTTCTTTATTTTCACTGCAATACTGTATTTTTTGGTTGGTATACTGCCTTGTGATATTTTGTAGAATCAAAGTTGGAAAGGGACCCTGAGGATCTTCCTAGTCCAACACGCCCCCCACCGCAATGCAGTTGTCCCATATGGAAATCAAACCTGCAACCTTGGCATCAGCACCACACTCTAACAAGAGGAGCTATCCAGCAATATTTTCATATGAAAGTGCAGCCTGGAAATATTCAAATACAACCTAAAAAAAAAGTCAGCCTCCCTGTTTATCCTCTTATTTACACACACAAACCGGTCCCGCAATACTTGAATCCTTGTTCCCAGAGTCTCCCCACTACTCTGATTGCCATTTACACCCTGATACAATCCTGCCTGAGATATCTTTGCTCCTTAGCTTCACCCCCCTCCAACATCCAAAGGTCTTCTGCTCCCTCAAAAGGCTCTGTGCCTCCTCCTTCACTGCCCCAGATACTTTGAACTGCCTCTGAGTACACCTGTCCTGGAGCCACCTCTCTCATTTCATTCAAACACCCTCTCAAAATCCACTCCCCCCACAAAGCCTTTGGCGCACACCCCTGGTTCCCATGCCCTGCTACAACTCAGCCCATAACTAAGTCTAAGCATGTGCAACTGAAGCAACCTACATATTGCTTCCCGATTTACCCCTTTCTCCATCATCTGCCTGGGGCAATTTTAGCTTGTAAGCTCCTGTGGGCAGGGACCTGTCCTCTTATACTCCGTAAAGTGCAGTATAACTGATGGTGGAGAAAGAATGCTATTCCACTTCCTTGCATGCCAGGTAGCCCCATTGCCTACATTTCAAAATCGTCTGACTTAGCTCAGTTGATTGGAGCATGGTGCTAATAACATCAAGGTTGCAGGTTCGATCCCCACATGGGACAGCTGCATATTCCTGCAGGAGGTTGAATTAAGATGATCCTCAGGGTTCCTTCCAGCTCTCCAATTCTATGATTCTCAATACTTGCTACATGCTTCATCCCACTACACTCCTTTTAAACAAGTATTTATTTATTACAGTTTCTTCCTATTATTTATATAAGCATTTATATATTGCCCTCTCAGAAATGCAGCAATATTATTAAAAACAAAACAAAAGCATTAAAAGCAGGACAAAACAATTACTAAAATCACTGGCTACTAGAGAAGATTCTAAACAACTGCACAGGTCTGTTGGGAGGGAGGGGGGAGTCTTCAAGAGGTGGCTGAAAGTCAAATGTGAGGATGTCTATGTAAGTTTGTTCTAGGTATAAGCACAGTGGTGCCTCGCAAGACGAAATTAATCTGTTCCAAGAGTATCTTCGTCTAGCAGTTTTTTCGTCTTGCGAAGCAACCCTATTAGCGGCTTAGTGCTATTAGCGGGTTTAGCCGCTATTAAAGGCTTAGCAGCTTAGCTGCTAAAAGGCTATTAAAGGCTTAGCGGCTTAGAAAAAGGGGGGGGAGGCGGAAAAAAAATCTCAAGACTCGCAAGACATTTTCGTCTTGCGAAGCAAGCCCATAGGGGAATTCGTCCTGCGAAGCGCATTGAAAAACGGAAAACCCTTTCGTCTAGCGGGTTTTCCGTCTTGCGAGGCATTCGTCTTGCGGGGCACCACTGCACTTCTTCAGCTGAAGAAGTGTGCATGCACACGAAAGTTTATATACTTAGAACAAACTTAGTTGGTCTCTAAGGTGCTACTGGACTATTTTTTAATTTTGATTCTAACCATTGTCTCTCGAACACCATAGATAAGATGCCCCCAAGCTCATCAATTGTTCCCACTCTCCCATACCAAAGAAACAAGGAGCTTCCACCTTCTTTGATTCCGTTTCACCCAGCCATGCACGCAAGTTTCTCTTTTAGAGAGCGCTGGGAGTTTTGACCCACAAAGAGAACCCAGGAGTCCCGGCTTGTAATCTGTTCATTTTAACCCAGAACACCACTGGATCTCTTGAGCTCTAAGGACCTGGAGTGAGAGATGAAGTTCTGAAACAAGGACTGCGCCTGCTATTTCGAGGGCAAACTAAAAAAAGGAGAAGAATAAATTCAGTAATCCCAGCAGCATAGGGGAACTAGGCCAGTTCCCAACTGTGCTGCCCAAAATACAGAATGTTCAATTCCTGGAGGCATCTGAATTAAAGCTGTCCCCACTTCGCTGGGAACAAAGCTTATTGAGGATGAAAGTGACAGCAGAATCAGAACAACACATTACTTCCTGGGCTGCGGTACAAAGAAGACACATCCGATGCCAAATTATTTAAACCACTAGGAAAAGGCAACTTTGGGGCTCGAAACAAGCTGTACACCACTCCACTCCTCCATCTCCCAACTACTGCTCTTCCCTAACCCACACCTGCAGACTACCGCGCCGCTGTGAAATGTGCAAAACTAAAACCGAGCCCTTCCAGATATACAAAGCAACCTGCCTTAGAAGGGAAGCAGAGCTAACATGCCAAAGATAGAGAGAAGGAAAACACAAGCGACTTTCTCCTCCAACACTGCAAAGACTTTGGAAGCCACAAGTTTAAACAAAGACAGTGTCTCAGAATAAGGCGACACTGATAACTACACTCCGATTGAAGAAAGGAAGGGAAGCATGTCTAACCCCAGGACAAAAGGGGGGGGGGGGATTGGCATATCACATCAGGAAACGGGCCGGATGGAGAAGTGGGCTATACGGCAGGGGTAGCCAACGTGGTCATCCCTGACTGTAGGCCATGCTCGCTGCTGGGAGATGCAAGACCAACAAACTCCCCGAAAGCACCACGTGAGATGTCCGTGGCATAAAGGATGTGGGTCCGAAGCAAACTTCTGGGCCAATACAGCCCCCCTACGCCGCCCCCAAAGAGTGCCTCTACGTTTGCCCAACCTCAAGCACCAATTCTGACCCAAGAGCCGCAACAACCCAACGCACAGCGCAGCCACGCTGCTCTTTTCCGAGGGACACGAGAGGCTAGTTGTGGGGCTGGCGGGGGAGGAAAATCACAATTCCTTCCGTCCACCGCGGCAGTCTGCAAGCTCAGCACCTATCAGGATGCCCCGACTAATTGAATCCGCCGGGCATTGCACCCTGCAAAAAAGGAAAAAAGCACAATCCGTGCATTACAATGCCCGCGTGTCTCTCGCGTTTTCCGCTCCCTATTAAAGATTCCCCCCCCCCCGCTTCCTCAGGGTCTCCAGCAGGCCCCTTCCCCTCTCCTAAGTCGAGGCGCCCACCTCTCCTCCGCGCCTCTGAGCCCCGCTTGCATGCAACCCCGCACCCCACAGCCCCAGCATGCAAACCTCTTGCAAGAGCGCCTCTCCCCTCGCCCAGCTCACCAGCAGCCGCAGCCCGCGCGATGGATGCTCCCTCTGCAAGTGCCGCCCCGTCTCATCTTCTGCCCGGCTGGTGTCTCCCCGCCCCGCCCTCCTGCCCGCCAGGGCGACGCCCCCCGTCCCCGCAGAGCCCAATCGGAGGCCGCCGTCTGCCCAGGGGCGTGGCCGAGGGGCTCCGGGACTGGCCGGCCGGCGCCACGTTGACACAAAGTTCCATTCTTCCCACAGTTCCCCCCCCTTCCTCCGCCCCCCCCCCCAAGTTACAGCGAGGCAGGGCGGGCTCTGGGTTCCTCCGGGCGCCCCCTCTTCTTGTCGACCAACAGCAGAAAGACACCTACCCCTGCCGCCACCCCCCAAGGCTGCTCCAGCCCCAATGATCCGCCGCCGCCCTTTAATCCCCCGCCACTTGGCAATCGCTCTGGGGTTTCAGTAGTTACGAAATGTGGGCCTGGGGCATATAAAAGGGCAGCGTGGACGGGTGGGGGGGTGCAGCCTTAAGCACAGCGACCTTGCAAACCCCATTGAATGCAATCATGGAAAATCACAGGGCTGTAGAGTTGGAGGGTCATCTAGTCCAATGCAGGAAACACAAATCAGTTTTGGTTTTTCCCTGCTTGGGTTGGGCTTTGAGATACTCAGGAGCCCGTTACCTTTCAGCTCCCATCCCATGATGCCTCCCTTTCACCTCCCAGGAAGTTTTGCTGCCTGAGGCAAAGGACAAGATAAGATAAAAGTAAGGACACACACATCAACCTGATCTGCACACATTGAAACTGATCTGCTTGGCATTTTAACCTTAGTTTGACACTGGCACCGGGAGCGGCCTGAGTCAATCCATTGTTTCTGTCTAAGCACAGTGATGTGTACTCTGACTTGCAGCAGCTCTCTAGGGCAGGGGTCAGCAAACTTTTTCAGCACGGGGCCGGTCTACTGTCCCTCAAACCTTGTGGGGGGCCGGACTATATTTTTGGAGAGAGAAAAAATGAACAAATTCCTATGCCCCACAAATAACCCAGAGATGCATTTTAAATAAAAGCACACATTCTACTCATGTAAAACCACCAGGCAGGCCCCACAAATAACCCGGAGATGCATTTTAAATAAAAGCACACATTCTACTCATGTAAAAACACACTGATTCCCGGACCGTCCGCAGGCCGGATTTAGAAGGCGATTGGGCCGGATCTGGCCCCTGGGCCTTAGTTTGCCTACCCATGCTCTAGGGTATCAGGTTCAGAGTTTCTGGGACCTTCTGCATGCAAGGCAGAGACTTTACCCCTGAGCTAGAGGCTTAGAGGGAACAGAGCAGGGGTTACCACCTGTCCCCCCAGCATCCAGCAACCACCCAACACTTCGCTGTCCTTCATAGTAAGGATTAAGTCCTTGCCATCAGAAGCCGAAGGAAGGAAGAGAGGTTTGATCTGAATAGGTTTAGGTGGTGCTTAAGTCTGCATAGAATAAGTCCGATATTTCTGTAGGATTTACCCGCTGCCTTGTGGGACATCTACGGGAGGCAAAACAGCTAAGGATTAAACCCTACACAAATCCAGAGTGGAGTCCCTAAGACAGTTGGATGGTGCTTTGTAAACCCCCCTCCTGCAGCCAAGCTGGTGCTAAATGTATTGCTCTGCTTTCCTTTGGACCACATCAGCAAGGCTGATGTTGTCTGGGCAGCCCTGGACCTCCACACACACTGCCCAGTAGTGTGCCCCCGAGAGATCACTTCAGTGCTGCGAATGCATCAAAAGCAACGCAGGAGGCAGCAGTTACGAGTTGCCAGTCTCTGCAGCCACAGCAGGTGCTGTGATTCTCCAGTGGCTTGACTTCAACCCTGGAGGCGCACTCTATTGTCTCTCGAAACGGATGCCAACTCTTGAGGATTTTTGAAGTGTAGTGGGTTGAATGTGACAAGACTCAAGTCAGTTGCTAGTTCCTTAGGGATGTAGGAATTAGTTTTATGGTTTGTCAGATCACTGGTCTGTCTACCTCAGAACTGTCCATCTACACTGGCTAGCAAAGGCTCTGCAGGGCTTCAGGCAGAGGTCTCCCCCAGCCCTGCTCGGAAGTGCCCATATAACATAACTGCTCCATAGATATTGTTACACAGTTCCATTCACCATATAGATGGGTTTATGAAGCATTTCTTTATCCTGCTGTGCTGAAGAAGAATTCTACGAAACAGTGGGCACTACGTCTGTTTGTGGACCACTTCGGCAGCGTTGGACGTCATAAAACAAAGCTTTATGGCTTGTTTTCATCAGATGAGAATCTGACCCATTGCTTCTTTCAGAGACTTGCATAGTCTACAAAGACTTTCAGAGACTTATAAGACTTACGTTGATTTGGTTCTGTTTTCAACAGAATCCATCAAGAGTGCACATTTTGTGACTTTCAGAGATTTATGAGATTCTGTTTATTTGGTTTTTCATATTGTTCAATGTTCCGTATAGATTATATAAAGAGTTTATATTGACAGTGCGCTGTTGTACTTGGTCGTCGTGTTGCCTTGGATATTACTGATAAAGGTTTGCAATACAGGGGTTTACCTGTAATTGTTTGGTTACTTAAAGTAAAACAAGGCAGGAGCCTCTTTCTTTTTTGGGAAACAGGTTTGTTGCGCAAGATCTCCCAATCCACTGTACTTGTGCAACCCAAGTTTGCCATCGTGTGAAACAGCAACAGCTTAGGAAGTGTCCTGACTCTGTCCCTCCCAACCCCACTTCTCCCTTCCATATGTACAGATTAGTTTTGGAAAGCAACACTGATTCCAAAATGTGTGCGGGCAGCCATTTTGCTTCCCAAACCATGGGACTGCATCTTTCTGCCCTCCAAAAGTGTACTGATTCCTCTTCTGCCTTACTTCTTGTCTGCAAATGCTCATCCACATCCACCATTCTGGATATGTGGATCCAGAATGTGGATACCACAAAGGTGGTAGAAAAGCACATCACATCATTATGGGATGGTGGCCATTGGGGACGTTTTATTGTAGAATTGGGTCAGAGAAGGAAGATCAGAAATAGTTTTGTTTCAGATGCAAGGCACCCTTTAGAAAGATTGATTTTTTGGACTGGAAAGGACCTGAGCTAGCAAGAGGGCAGCAGAGGAAAATGGCTTGGCGCTTCCATCAGCTTCTATTTAAACAAGGGACGAGGGAGCCCAGGCCCTGGTGCCAATACCTCCACACCTCTCTACTTGACCTTCAGGACTCAACACAATCCGCACCATTTCCTCTGGCACACATCCTTTTCCTGAGAGGTGCCCCTCACCAGCCGTGTAAGGGTGTGTGTAGAAACTAGGTTACCTGTATACAGAGGCAAAATGTTCATTTGCTGCTTTGTCGCTTTCTCTTCTGTGCCCCCCCCCCACCACTGACATGCTGCCCCCAGAAGGCTTACCATAATACAATGCGGCCCTTGGGTTGGTTCAAGCATTCCTACATTGCGGGGGGTTGGACTAGATGGCCCCTGGGGCTCCCTTCCAACTCTACAGTTATATGAAAAAGATTTCCCCCCCCCCACACACTGCTGATTGAAACAAATGGATATACAGTGGTACCTCAGGTTACAGACGCTTCAGGTTACGGACTCCGCTAACCCAGAAATAGTACCTCGGGTTAAGAACTTTGCTTCAGGATGAGAACAGAAATCGCACGGCGGCGGCAGCAGGAGGGCCCCATTAGCTAAAGTGGTACCTCAGGTTAATAACAGTTTCAGGTTAAGAACGGACCCCCAGAACGAATGAAGTTCTTAATCAAGGTACCACTGTACCTTTCTCCAAAGTACCCTGCTATTTATTTCTGAGTGAGAAACAACAATGAAGGTGTAGCCTTCAGGCTACACAGGGTGTATGCATATGTAGCAAGTAGTGGGTGCTAATGGTTTGTGAGCAGAAGGTATTTAAAGCAGAAGATATGCCAATATCCGGAAAAAATGAGTGGGAGGGGGGACGTTTCAACCTCACAGGACGCTTTGTAATTCACCTTAAGGTGGGCATTCCTGGAACAAGGAACTTCAAAGAGAGGCTGCACCTGTGAAGCTGCTGATTTCACAATTCACCAAGAGGTTTAATGCTCTGTCCTGTGGTAAAAAAACAGCAACACTACACATGCAAATTAGCTGGCCAATGACAGGATCTTTGCGCTATCAACTCCAACCCATTTGTGTGGGGTTTCTGTGAACAGCCACTTTAACATAATTATCCATGGCTGCTTTTCTGCGTTTCATTCTTTTGCTGATCTCACTGTTCTCAGTCCCACCCGTGCCCCAGCAACCTTGTGTATAGGTAAAGGTAAAGGGACCCCTGACCATTAGGTCCAGTCGTGGCCGACTCTGGGGTTGCGGTGCTCATCTCGCTTTACTGGCCGAGGGAGCTGGCGTACAGCTTCCGGGTCATGTGGCCAGCATGACTAAGCCGCTTCTGGCGAAACCAGAGCAGCACACGGAAACGCCATTTACCTTTCCGTCGGAGCGTTACCTATTTATCTACTTGCACTTTGACGTGCTTTCGAACTGCTAGGTTGGCAGGAGCAGGGACAAGCAACGGGAGCTCACCCCGTTGTGGGGATTCGAACCGCCGACCTTCTAATCAGCAAGACCTAGGCTCTGTGGTTTAACCCACAGCGCCACCCGCGTCCCTTAACCTTGTGTATATCAGCCTGCAATTTAAAACAAGGCTTCATGCATCTGATGAAGTAGGCTGCAGTGCTCAGGAGCAAGCCAGCAGTAAATCACACAGAGTAAGTGAGGTTAACTCTTTACAATCGTGCCTTGGTTGTCGAACACCCTGGAACTCGGACGTTTTGGCTACCAAACGCCACAAACCCCGAAGTGATTGTTCTGGTTTGCGAACATTTTTTTGGAACCCGAACATCCAATGGGGCTTCTGTGGCTTCTGATCGGCTGCAGGAGCTGCCTGCAGCCGATCAGAAGCCGCAATTTGGTTTTTGAACGTTTTGGAAGTTTAACAGACTTCCAGAACGGATTCCTTTCGACTTCCAAGGTACACTGTATTAGGAAAAAAAAGACAATATGCACAGGGGGGCTGGGCCCAATGAGTGCAGCAACTGTTCTTTGGTAGGTCTTGCCTCTATGAGGTAGCTGTGGAGACTGAAGGTCCCCCACTTCCACAACTGCCTAAGTCCCCTCCTCTCCAGGGTTTCCCCCCAAGCATTCTGATACTGCGTCTGTGTGCCTGCCTTTGCTACTCCCACTTCATGCCTCTCCTGGTCCTGGGAGACCAGGAGAAGGGGAGCTGGTCGCAGTAGGAGGAGGAGACACCCATGACTTTTCACCAACCTGACTCATCTCTGCCGCTTGGCCTCCCTCCTATCACAATCCTGCTTCAGCTTCTGTCTCCAATTCTGGATTTCCTCTGCCACAGACTCTCCCTGCTCACTAAACCCTGTTACCCCTTCAGCTTCCGACACCGCCTCTTAACATTGTCATTTGCCTCTTGCTCTGTTTTCCTCCCCTCTCCACAGTTCCTTGGGGCTATGCTCGTTTCCCTTCTCTCAGGAAACATCTCTTTCTGGAGAAACATCTCTCTGGATCTTGGTGGCAGTCTCAACTGAGCTCCTGTGGTGTTGTTGTTGTTGTTGTTGTTGTTTAGTCGTTTAGTCGTGTCCGACTCTTCGTGACCCCATGGACCAGAGCACGCCAGGCACTCCTGTCTTCCACTGCCTCCCACAGTTTCGTCAACTTCATGTTGGTAGCTTCGAGATCACTGTCCAACCATCTCGTCCTCTGCTGTCCCCTTCTCCTTGTGCCCTCCATCTTTCCCAACATCAGGGTCTTTTCCAGGGAGTCTTCTCTTCTCATGAGGTGGCCAAAGTATTGGAGCCTCAGCTTCAGGATCTGTCCTTCCTGTGAGCACTCAGGGCTGATTTCCTTCAGAATGGAGAGGTTTGATCTTCTTGCAGTCCATGGGACTCTCAAGAGTCTCCTCCAGCATCATAATTCAAAAGCATCAATTCTTTGGTGATCAGCCTTCTTTATGGTCCAGCTCTCACTTCCATACATCACTACTGGGAAAACTATAGCTTTTACTATACAGACCTTTGTTGGCAAGGTGATGTCTCTGCTTTTTAAGATGCTGTCTAGGTTTGTCATTGCTTTTCTCCCAAGAAGCAGGCGCCTATTAATTTCGTGGCTGCTGTCACCATCTGCAGTGATCATGGAGCCCAAGAAAGTAAAATCTCTCACTGCCTCCATTTCTTCCCCTTCTATTTGCCAGGAGGTGATGGGCCCAGTGGCCATGATCTTTGTTTTTTTGATGTTGAGCTTCAGACCATATTTTGCGCTCTCCTTTGAGCGCCTGTAGTATCGGTTGTTTCCACAAGGTGTCAGACTAGCACCACCTTCCCTGGCCCACAGCTTCAACTTCTGAACCTGTTTGCACCCATAATCCAATTTCCCTTTGTAGTTACTGGGGATATTGCCTTGTTTCTTTATATAACCGATTATGACCCTGCAGGCACCGTTATTCTGCCTAGAGCACCTTACGCTATGGAGAAGCTCAAAAGCAGGCATTGAACACTGTAAACATTCCCACAGATTTAATTTCTGTCTTCCTGACTCCAGCCTAGAGATTAGCAGTTTGTGGCTCTCATTCACATGCTTCTAAACTCCAATTCCCATCAGCCTCAGCCAAGATGGCAAATAATCTGGGACGATGGGAGTTGGAGTCTGAGGAGATCTGGAAGCCACAAGTTTCTCGTACCTGATTTAGGTAATTCCTGGTTTTTTAATTACTCTGAATTCAGCTTCAAAATCTTCAGACATCATTTGTGCCCTGTAATTTTTTCATACTGGAATTTACAACTACTTCTGCCCCTCCAGTTGGATGCACTCAGGCCAGGATCTGGACCCACAATGGGTCTCACGCCTGTGGGTTTTTTTGGGATTCTAGCCACAAAGAAGCATCTTATGTCACTGAGCTTTTTTTGGAGGTTATCCTCAAGTCAACAGCCCCTGTTTAAACTGGGAAATGCCTCCCAAGTATTTGGCTTCCTTATATAATTCTCAGGTTACTCCTGTTTACAGAGAGCTTTAGAGGGAACAGCAGAAGTACCCACCCCTGCTATTGGTTTCCTCCCTTTCAGGGAGCTTCAGCCTTTGGTTTCCACCCTCAAGATTAAATGAATCACCATGGAATCCTATATCTGTCTACTCAGAAGCAAGTCCTGTTAAATTCAATGGGACTTACTTCAACGGAGTCTCTTAAAGGATTGCTGCTTTCCTGAAATCAACCATCAGCAACTTCAGTTTCTAACCATGATTCTGTCCCTTTAGAAGTGGGGGTAGGTTTCTGGCAGGGCTTAATTGCTTAATTGTATCAGTTGTATGTATGTATGTATGTATGTATGTATGTATTTATACCCCGCCCTCCCTGGCCAGAGCCAGGCTCAGGGCAGCTAACAGCAGTAAAATTACAATAAAAACATAATGGGGGGGGGGGGGAGGAACCAATTTAAAATATGGGTTTAAATACAATTTAAAATGCAGCCTCATTTAATAGTAGCCCATAGATCAAAACCATAAGGGGACGGAAACATAAGGGTCAGACTGAGTTCAAACCAAAGGTCAGACGGAACAGCTCTGTCTTGCAGGCCCTGTGGAAAGATGTCAAGTCCCACAGAGCCCTAGTCTCTTGTGACAGAGCGTTCCACCAAGTCGGGGCCAGTACTGGAAAGGCCCTGGCCCTCGCTGAGACCAATCTAACCACCTTGCGACTTGGGACCTCCAAGGTGTTGTCATTTGTGGACCTTAAGGTCCTAGGCCACATAGGGCATCTCTGCATAAGGCTAAGGAAGGCCTCTGCCTGAAACCCCGGGGGCCTGCTGCCGGTTGGTGCATGCAGCAGTGAGCCTCATGGAGACAGATGGTCTGCCTTTGGTGTGAGGCCGCTTCCTCTGTTTCCATCTCCTCTGTTTGGTTGCTTTTAACTCGCTTCCCAACTCCCCCTCCCTGACCCACAGCGCAACTTCCCACCCCACCTCATCTCCTGATGTGCTGTTCCTCGTCTCAACTCTCTTGACTGCTCCCATGCCCGCCACTCCTTCCCATCTGGTTCTGTGGTCCCGTTCCATTCCTACCGAGAGTGGGGACATGGAGGGTCGGGCGCCATCTGGCATGCTCTTGCCAAGCTTTCCCAAGGGGTCTTCAACACCAGCTGATGGCATCCGCTCCAGGCTGGAAAGATATCCTTCCCTTTCCCCCCCCTTGCCGTGTGCCCTCACTTCAGCTGCATTTTCTGGGCCAGCCCTGGGCAAGATAAGCCCGTGGCCCACAGGGCAGGTGTGGAACTTTCCAGCGACAGAATTCAGACTTTGCTTGGGGGGGAATTGGTCTTTGTGGGTTTGTGTGTGTATAGCAAAGGAGGAGAAACTAGGTTGCCTGGAGCACAAATTGGACAAAGCTCAAAATTTGTGGGGATTAAATTGACCAGGGGAGGGGAGGGGCATGTTAAGAAAGTGTAGCATGGGCATAGCAGGATTTTTGTTGGGGGGGCAGGCCTTTTGTTGGGGGGGGGGAGCAGAACCTCAGTTTACTATGTATTTTTATTGATTTTTTTTTGGGGGGGGAGCTGCCGTTCCCTGCCCTCCCCGGCTATGCCCATGAGGCAGAAATGTGAGTCAAGGGTGGAGGTGTGTGAATACGCCCGTTTTGGTTCCTTTCAGTTTCTCATTTATTTCCTTTTTAATTTGTATAGCGCCTTTCTAAACACACAAGGCAGTTTACAAGCTGAAGAAACAACAAATTAGGCAGCCTCACAGCAATCTGATCCAGTACAAAAAAGCCGAAATAACCTTAAAATAAACAACTTATATCAAATAAAGCAATATCCCATAATCCATTGCAAAGCTGAAAAAGGCCTTGTGTGCAAATGCGAGGAAGTTAGTCAGGCATGCTTCGTCTTATATTATCGTCAAGAGCTTAAGCAATCAAAAAGCCGCTCCTGAAAACATTTGCACCATTTTAGAAATAGGAAAGTAACACTGAAGCTCTGTAACGGGGACTGCCTGCGCATTGTGCATTTAAAACACATGGCTGGTTGCTGCCCTTTCTAGCCCTGACCTGGTGCCAGGTGTGGAGTAGGTTTTGTCGTAGGATGAACCCCGCAGGTCGAGGAGCCAGAGGAGCAGGCAGGACTGTGTTGATACCCGAGGAAGAAGCTCTGGAAATGTCAGAAGAGGAGGTGGAGCCGCCCCACAGGCCTTGAGAATGAGGCCTCCAGAACCTTTAGGTCCAGGCCAAAGAGCAACAGCACAGTATGTGTATTGGGATCTAGAGTCATTGGGTTACTTGTGAGGAAGGGGTCTACCTGTGAGTAAGCAAGCCCTGATAACCTCTTCACGGCCAGCAGTGGTGGTTTAAGGCCTTCTTTTTGAGCCTTCCAGTGCCTTGAAACAACAGGCTTTCTTGTAGCAGACTCTAGTTTTGCCACCCTTACTGTGTTGTACTTTGTGAATTACTCTGCAAAAAATAGACCTTCAATGGTTTCTTGACCTTGCCTCTCAAGCCTAGTTTAGGGTTGCCATATTTCAAAAAGTAAAAATCCGGATACAAAAGTTGTTGAGATTTTTTTTTGCAAAAAAAGATGTTTTTGAGCTATTTTGTTAGGAAATTCGCCGGAAAACCTACACTTCTGACATGGGTTGTCATACGCCCAGGTTTTCCTGGATATTTTAGGAAATTCTGCCCAGACACTTATTTCCAAAAGATGAATCCCAGATATGTCTGGGAAATTCCAGATGTATGGCTGACCTATACGGCTTCCCTATGTTTGACCTTGGTCTGTTTGCACCGTGCTACCCCAGAAACCTTGTCTGTGTTGTTGCGTCCTTTGGTGAGAAGCTGGTTTGGGGCCAGATGGGGACCCCTGGAATGTGACAGCACCCCATAATTCATCAGAAGTCATTTCCTTGATATTAGCTTGTGCAAATATGTGCCTTTGCCCATAGAGGCTTTCAAGGACCTAGCAACACCCCAAGATAGTTGCTTCGGGGAACTGACTTTTAGATGCCCTGATTATTTGTTTACTATGAATGTATTCTTATTGCAAAGGCAAGAGGTGTGGGGTTTTCTCCCTCAGGTGCTAAAGTAACGTGGTGAGCCTTAACTGGCTCAGGTGGGTACTGTTTGCTGCTGTGCCTCAGGCTGCAAAATGTATCGGGCCAGCCCTGGGGGTGGGTCCCACGACCCCAAGCTTGGGATTTTGGCCAGCCCATGGCTCCAGTTAGAGCAGCCTTTTCCAAACTGCAGGCCTCCTGATGTTTTGGGTTACAACTCAACTGGAGAGGGCACCAGGTTGGCAAAGGCTGGAGGAGAGGGGCACACTAGCAGAACAGAAGAGAAAGCCTTGGGGGTGGGTGATGGGGAGAGATGTATTTTCCAACCCCTTTGATTTGACGTGCTTGGCACCCCAACACCCCCCCTCTCCAGGACCCTGAGAGATGGTTGGGGGAGGGCAGCGGCAGCTCGCTCCGCCGCGCTGGATCGCCCCAGCCCAGCCCCTGCCTCACATCGAAGTGACACGTGCTAAGGATCTGGTTTGGGGGAAGGGCTCAGGCCTTGTGACAGCAAGCAATGGGTGCCACCTTGCATTGGCCTCTGCTTGGAGGTTCCTTGACGTGGGGGGGGGGCGGTGTGGAAGCAACGCAAGGAAATATTTCCAGCTCCACCAGATTTCCCCAAAGAGGCCTGTTTGCTGCCTTTCAGCCTTGTGGCCCTCCTTTTTCCTGTCTGGCCCTCACCGTATGACACCCCTCCCTATCTAGTTGTGGCTCTTGTTTCATATTTCTGAACCTGGACCTATGGAAATCACTGGCTACTGTTAAAACTCCTTCTTTCTCTCTCCATCTCTGGCCTCAAGGGATGTGGCTGAGGATTTTCTGCTAACCAAATCCACACACACAGATACACACACACACCCCGTCCAAACTGCTATTTCTGGGGCAGCCTTGAGATGCATTAGCCGGGGTAAAAGCATGCCTTTGAACAGAACCACCTTAAAGTCGCAATTAACGAAATCAGGGCCCTGTCAGTGGCAGGAGATAATCGGAAGCGAAGGAGCTGAGGGGAGGGGGCAAGGGAGAGCAGCGAAGGACAGGGAGTCAAGGCAGGCTCCCCCAATTCACCGTGGGGGCAGGCTGAGGATATATTCTGCAGAGCCAAGTATGGGTACCTAGGCAGCACCGCAAGGGGTTTTGAGGTCTCCATAACCCGTAACTGGACCCAAAGAAATATCTGGGACTCGGGGAGTCCAGGCCCCGATAGATTTGGAGACGGCTTGCTTTTGCATTTCTCAAGGGGGTGGCGGCAGTGCGTGCAGAAGGAGCAGAAGCGCGAGGGACTCTGTGCTCCAGACTTCCTCGGCAATCCGTTCCCTCCAGGCATCCTCTCGCCCACCCCTTTCCCCATGCCACTTCCACCCACCCACCCTACAATCGTGTGTGTCGCCGGGCAGATAGATCGGGCCTGACAGTCCCTGGCTCCCCCCAGGCCCCCTTCACACATGAGTCAATCTGCTTTGCATTTTTAATTGACGGCGTGTCGCAGCAACAGAAATTTGTACTTAGCTCGCCCCCCCTCCCACCCTTCCGACTCCCCAGGCCGCCATGTGGACAGCCTTCTCTTCTTCCTTATCTTCACAGAGATGCTTCCAGTTATGCTGTGCACCACGAGGTCCCTTCGTATTGCTAGAGAGCCCCGATTTTTTTTTTTACTCCCTCAGTTTTAGCCTCGCAGTGATGGTCTCTGCCAAAATGCCCAGGATGCTCTCTTTCTCTTTTCTCTGCTTGGTCCTGATGTGATAACTGCCTGCATTCTCTCATTTGGGCTTCTCAGTCCTGACCCCAGGACACTGTTGTTTTCCGCCGCCCAAAACCATCCGCTCTGATGAGCCCTCTTCAGTGCTGTTCAGTCCTGCAGCTCATTATCATTATCGTTATTTCATACCAAAACTTTAAAATACATATTTTAAAAGGATCATTTGCCTAAAGTCCCTAGCTACAGTATACCTTTAAATCATATACAGTGGTACCTTGGGTTACAGACGCTTCAGGTTATAGATTACAGACTCCGCTAACCCAGAAATAGTACCTCGGGTTAAGAACTTTGCTTCAGGATGAGAACAGAAATGGCGCGGCGGCAGCGGGAGGCCCCATTAGCTAACGTGGTACCTCAGGTTAAGAACAGTTTCAGGTTAAGAACGGACCTCCAGAACGAATTAAGTTCTTAATCCGAGGTACCACTGCATGGTCATATAAAATATCCTATTTTAAAATAAATGTGGCATAGTGGTTAGGCTGTTGGGTTAGGACCTGGGAGACTTGGGTTCAAGTCCCTAGTCAGCCATAAAGCCTGCTGGGTGACCTTGGGCCAGCCACTGTCTCTCGGCTTAACCTACCTCTCACAGGGTTGTTCTGAGGATAAAATGGTGGAACGGAGAGCCGCCCCGAGCACTTTTCAGGGAAGGTGGGGGATTTGAATGTAATAAATAAACACCGTGCTGAGAATATCCATCATTTGCATCTTACCAGTTTTCTTTTCGTTTCAATATACAGCAAGCATTCCTGTCTTCGTTGTTTGTTCTCTTCCTTCCCAAATAACATGCCATGATGTCCCCCACTTTCCTTA
Source organism: Podarcis pityusensis (assembly GCF_964106645.2). NCBI lineage: Eukaryota > Metazoa > Chordata > Lepidosauria > Squamata > Lacertidae > Podarcis > Podarcis pityusensis. Next base: position 17,767,777 of record NC_138038.1, on the reverse strand, counting down.
CAGCTGATCAGTTTTAGGGAGATTATTGCTTCTTCGTGATTCCTTCCGTAGTTCTTAAGCATATTCTTTCCATTTGTCCCCACAGGGTTCATCATTAAATTCTGACCCAGTGCTAATGAGAATTACAAGGTCTCCTCTCCCACTTGGGCTGCTTGGACCATGCCTGATGTTTGGACCATCTCCTGACTCCCTTTTCTCTCTTGTAGGTTCTTTGGTCTTAACCCATCACCACCATTATTGCTGGTTTTGGGCTACTGGGTCCTTATGTGCTGTTCCCAAATAGGGATGGATAAATCTGTCAACTTCACTTTCTCTGTTTCTCATTTATCCAGTTTTGATTTCAGTTCCCCACATTTCCATGAGAATTTGCAATTATTATTTTTTAATCCGTATGAAAATCAATTAGAATTTAGTGCAAATTTATCCCAATACACACATTTTTGTGCCAAACTTTGACTAATTTACACATTTTTGCAACTTTCCCTAATGTATTTTTTGTGGTATTTTCTCCAAATGCAAAAGGTTGCACTCATCTTCCCCCTAATATATGCATTTTTGTACGAATCGGTTAGGGAGGTGTAACACAAAATTCAGAGAAGTACAATTTTCATTTTTTTAAGATTTTATGATGACGTTAAAGTCACTATCCAGTTTAAAATATGAAATAAAATAAAAAGGGGGGGGGGGAACCAGCTGTACAAAAGCAACAGGGTTCACAGACATTATCTCATAAAGCACTCAGTGAATTATATGCTATAACAAAAACTGACCTGATACAGAAATAATGCAAAGCAAATGTTATGAGCAGCAAATAAAGCCATATTTCATTGGGATTTGCCATCCCTGTAATTGGCCTGTCATTATTAGTAACACATGGCCACTAAATGGAGGCCACTAAATGAAGGCACCATGAGATAGCCTTAACTATGTCAATCTCCCAGAAATAATAATAAATATTACTGTATTGAACCAAATAGCTAAAGAAAAAACCCAAAGATTCCTTCCAGTCCTGTGCTACTGTCAAATGAGCAGCTGTTATTAGAAAAATTATAAGTTGTTTCCATATGAAGTCCGATCAAAAATTGATAAAAGACACAGCTTGGAAGTTAAAGTTGATGGTACACCTATTATTCCCAAAACTTCCTTCATTACCTCTTTCTAAAATTTGTGTACATGTTTTCAAGACTACCACGTGCACCAATAAGTCCCTCTTTCATTGCATTCTCCCCAACAAATAGGAGAGCGGACTGGAGTCAAGAACCATTGATGGGTTATTTTTAAGGCCTTTTTCTTGGATATTTGCAAGAAAGGGAGGTTTCAAAGGATAGCTGTGTTGTGGTTCATGTACTGGTATGAGACATATGAATTCAGTAGTTTCTCATTAAAGTACAAAGTCAGATTGCTTCCGCATCCCTACCAGAGTCCTGTCCTAATTGCCTACTCTTTTCTTCTTCAGCTTGTTTCCCAGACCAACCCTTTCCCTGTAGGCCAGGTTTTCCAGCTGTTTCTTGACTACAGTTCCCATCATCCCTGCACACTGGTCCCGCTGGCTAAGGATGATGGGAGTTGTAGTCCAACAGCAGCCAGAGACCCAAGCTTGGGAAACCCTGCTGTAGGCTATCTTCCTTCCTTTCGCCTCTCACAAATTTTCCAGCCTTGACCCAACTGGATTGCTGTTTCTGTTCTTTGGTTGCAAGTTGGTAGGTTCTGACCCAATGCTCTGACCCAACCTGCTTTGCCTCTCTTCTTGCTTGTTTTGTTTAACATCAGTGATTGTTAGTCAAAATGGATGCTACCAGCCATGATAGCTACTGTATGTACTATCTTCGCTGTCGGAGACAGTATGGCTCTGAATATTAGTAGCTGTAAGAACAAGATGCTGGACCAGATGGGCTTTCGGCCTGATCCAACAGGACTGCTCTTATGTTCTCATAGATACTGCCATCTTCAGAGGCAATCTGCCACTGATTACTAGTTGCTAGAGGGAGCACTGAGGAGGGTCCTAGTTACAGGCTTCCCAGAGGCATCTGGTGGATCAATTTATGGAAGTTGAATGCTACACATTACGTCTGATTTAGCACTGCTTTTCCTCTCTCAAGGTGTTCAGTCCTGACCTGATTTCCCCCCTCCCATTCACTTCCTCCCTTTTGCTCTAGCTAATTAGTTGTGATCTGTTGCTGCTGCTTGACCCGCAATTTCTGTCTTTCATCTTGAAACCATGCCCCACCGCGCTTACCTGCCTGTTGTCTCCCTTAGGCTAAGTCACGGATCTCTGGCTCTTCTCAATCAAATCCAGTAGCCTTCGCTGCTCTCCTAAGGCCCTAAGGATTCGTTCCCTCTGTTCCCAGCTTTGACTTGGGATTGAGATTTATGGATGGAAGAGTAGGACGGGAGCAAAATCTTCCCTTGGGTCTCTGGCTGAAATGGAATCTGGTCTAGCTTGTTGGTTGTCTGAATGAAGATCACGGTTTAGTCGTTTAGTCGTGTCCGACTCTTCGTGACCCCATGGACCAGAGCATGCTAGGCACTCCTGTCTTCCACTGCCTCCCGCAGTTTCGTCAAACTCATGCTGGTAGCTTCGAGAACACTGTCCAACCATCTTGTCCTCTGCTGTCCCCTTCTCCTTGTGCCCTCCATCTTTCCCAACATCAGGGTCTTTTCCAGGGATTCTTCTCTTCTCATGAGGTGGCCAAAGTATTGGAGCCTCAGCTTCAGGATCTGTCCTTCCAGTGAGCACTCAGGGCTGATTTCCTTCAGAATGGAGAGGTTTGATCTTCTTGCAGTCCATGGGACTCTCAAGAGTCTCCTCCAGCACCATAATTCAAAAGCATCAATTCTTTGGTGATCAGCCTTCTTTATGGTCCAGCTCTTACTTCCATACATCACTACTGGGAAAACCATAGCTTTTACTATACAGACCTTTGTTGGCAAGGTGATGTCTCTACTTTTTAATAGTACAATAAAATAGTACATTAAAAGAACCTAATTGTACATTAATACAATCTTTTAATAGTACATTAAAAGAACCTAATTGGTCATTACACAGGGTTGGGAATCAGCACTCCTGGTTTATCTGGGAATGACACTGAATGTTTCTTTAGTCTGCCTTTATGCAGTAGGCTCATTTCTACACACACTCTCACGGGCCTCTGTATTCTTCATCCGGGCAACCAAGAGTCATGATCAAACTTCAGGGCATATTCCAGCCAGGCAAAAAGACAAAGGAGGATGTGAAGCAAGGCTGGGACGTGGCTTAAGGAGCATCTTGAGGAATAGACAGAGAGGCCTGGATGTCTCAGGTCTGACATTCCCCACCCATGCTTTAGAAGACTTGAGTATGAGAAGTGGCGAACAAGGACTCCTAGGTTCTCAGTGAGAGCGGATTCTCTAGGGCTTATGTGGCAGTTCAAGACGGAGGAGAATGTTGCTCAGTCCACATTTTTAAGCAAATGGACCTAATTTGCAGCTCCTAGGCTAGTACATGAATCGGAAAACAGTTATCCTTTGGCTTTTTCGACCTGCCCCAAATTTTGTGATTCGGTTTTCAGCTCAGAAACCATATGAAAATGTGTATTTTTAGGACCAACTGCATTAACAGATGTGTGTGTTGGGAGCCAATATGTGCATTTCAACAAACATTTTGCGATGAAATATGTATCTATTTATGTATTTTCAATAATACTGAATTTTCGTATGGATTAAAAAAATTAACAGATAGCGGGAATGGGAGAGGAGAGGCTTAATACGAACAAACAACACGTGTGAGGTTGACGCTGGCTGGAACTAGACGGAGCCATCCATCCCTGTAATTTGGCTGGAATAAGCGGGGCCTGTGTGAACTTGGTGCTCAGAGGCTGATGGCCTAAGAAGAAAGGGGCTGGGAGCAAAGATTCCTGGCTTCTCATTTTTTCCACCCCTGCAGCCTTTGACTTGAAGGTGGAGCTCGCGCCTCTCTCTATGCCGCCTGTCCCATTTCCCCCCTCTCTCCCCATCCCCCGTAGCCCTGACCGGCTATGACAGGCTCCTTCTCTATGATTTCTGCAAGCAACGGCGCATGGTCGTATAGCTGGGGACTTCTCTCTCTTTTGCTCTCTCCCACCCCCCACCCCAGATCCATTGGAGGGAATTAAGTTCAAATCTGACACGACAACTTAGCACAAATGTCACAGCAGCATTGCATCTCTCCCCCCCCCCTTGGCGCATCCCTATCCTCCAAACCACCACCCCCCATCTCAGTGCCCAGGAATGATATTTATTCCTGTACAACGCCCGCCCAAAAGCCATTCTCAGCGCCAAAACAAGAGCGTGTGGGTATATGGGCATTAGGCGCTGCAGAAAGAGAGGCATAAAAACCCACTGTTGGGAGGCCATGTAAACAGGACGGCAACGGACCAAAGGCCGGGGCGAGATCTTCTAAAAGTAGCCACGGAGGAAAGAGGGGCATTTGAGGGGGTGCCTGACACGATGCGAGGGTAAGGAACGGAAGGGGTGGAAACTAATAGGTTTCGATGGTGGAGTGTAGCCTGGCCACTGGGTGAAAGGGGGAAGAAGGAAGCGGGCACAACGTGGTGGTGGGCACTGCCTAGACAAAGGGTGTGTCGTAGTCACATACCCAAAGGGGGTATCCTGCTAAGATTCAGGTATCGCGAAAAGAAGCTTTAAGGTCTGGGGTGCCCAAGCTGGGAAGGGAAACTAAAACTGGATAGGTGGGGAACAAAGGGAAGGTTTGGGGAAATTACGCCTGTAAGCTTCCATGCGAGGTAGGAACTTGGCTCTTGGTACTGGGGCAAAGAGGGGCAGGGGAAGAGGTTGGTAGGTCTGGGAGCAAGAGTGGGATGAAGCTGTTGTTCTCGAACTGCTTTTCTCATTTCCTAGCACAGAGGAAGCACAAAACGCCCGTCGATTCCCGAACTGCGAGACGGCTTGGTAGAGTTCCCTCTTGGGTGTGTGGACAATTTCCCTTTTCTTTCTTCCAGGCAACATAAAGCCCAGGTTGGGTTTGGCAGTGTCTCAAGATGCAGCCCAGCAGCCCAGTGAAATCCCATCGGTTCATGGCATTGAAGCAATGTGCAGGATGACAGCCCTTGAGAATATCGCTTTCTCTCGCCAGTTCACAAATGTTCTCTTTCATTGCAGATGGATCGAACCCACTTTGTTCTTAACTAACTAAGCAAGCAACTGGTACTGACCCGGATATTGCCAGGCACTGATTGTTTACCATCAAGTTCTGCTCTGTTCTGCCTGATTGTAGTTTTCAGAACCAGAGGATTCCAGGTAATTATGGTTATGTTAATTACGTTAATGACTACTGTGTATAAAAACAATCTATGTTATCTGGGCAAGGGAGTGGAATATTGGCAAAAAAATTACCAAAGAATTTCCGGGAGAAGGCAGCTGTTTCAGGGGCAGAATTTTTTGTTGGTACTCAAACACATCCAAATATGTTGTGGATCGAAGCACTTAGGAATGGATTGTGGATTCTATAGAAGCAACTACTCTTGGGACAAAGGCGAGAATGGAGCTCAGTCCAGTGGATAAACCGATTTAAGGGACTAGGACTGGGGGAGACATTGCTGTCCCCTATATCCTCGGAATGGGGAGGATATATGCTTGAGGAAGTGAACTGTTGTATAACCTCAAATCCCATGCTTTGTTTCTGCTCAAAATGCTGTTATTGTGTGATTCCCTTACGCCATGCTTACTTTTGCTCCGTCAAACCTTTCCCTGATTGTGTCCGTAATTCAAACCCTGCTCTTTCCTTCCCAAATTTCCTCATCTTAGGTCTGAAAGGATCCTTTACTTCCATATTACTGTGCAATGGGACAGGGAGGGCAGCCATTTTGGGTGTGTGTTTATCAGTCTGGGAGCAACCCTCACCCTTGCTAGTGTGGACTGCTACAGTTGAGTTTGTGTGTGCGAGTGTTGGGAAGCGGGTGGCCGGCTTCCCAACTGAGGGTGAAGAAAGAGGTTGTCTGTTCTGAGGAAAATGGCCGTATGAGGTTTTGAGGTACCTTTGTGAGATGGAACTCTTGAATCCAGAGCTCCTATGGGTTTCAGGTGGGGGTTGAAGGAAGAAGACGAGAAACCTGAAAAGTGAAATCCCTACGACTTTTTAAACGATATATGTGGGGATAGATGAGTGTTTCCATGTATACTTATAAAAGGGATGTTGTGTGTTTTCCAAAAATGGTGTGTGTGTGTGTGTGTGTGTGTGTGTGTGTGTGTTGCCCTTGTGTGTCACACGGGCGAGCATTTTGTTATCACCTCAGTGGGTATGTTCGCACATGATGGAAGGCAGGCATGTAAGTCACTGAGAAAACTATGCAATTTGCGTAAGTTTTGGCTTTGGCAGCATGTACCGGAGTCTCTCTGTGTCTTTATATAACATCTGCAATAGGTTTGTTCAGAGCGGCTGCCATAACAAGCGCATGCAACATGGCGGGGGCTTAAATGGAAGAGGCTGCTACGTTTCTGAATGCGTGCATGAGGTAAACCTTGAGGTGTGCCTGTTGATTTTGTACCGATAACGGGGCTCCCAATCGTCTCCCATGGAGGTGCAGATGAGGCCCATTCCTTCTTAGCTTGAGCAGCGTTTCTGCCTTGGCACCGTTATTGATGCACTAAATGGTCTCTGCCTTCAGACCATTTAGTGCATCAATAAAGGCTTGTGTGTGAGGAACACACATATAAAGAAAAAGGCGTGTGTGTTCCTTTGCACATTCTGCCCCTCAAAGAGGTCAAGTCCTAGGACCAGCTGACTTTCGAGATGCAGACTTAAATTCTGGATATGTGCGCACACAGTCTAGGCTCTGCATTATTGAATCTGCTTCTGTGATATAGGATAACTTTGCCACAGCAGAAAAGGAGAGAAGGGCAATTCCAAGAATGGTCCGTGGGGGGGGGGGTCCGTGATGTAGATCCAATCTCTCCAAAGCTAAGCAGCCTGGGCCCAGCCTGTACCTAGATGAAAGACCAGCCGGCAAACCCATCTCTGCTGCCTTGATTGTAGTGGAGGCAGGGCAGGAAATATAACGACAAATATGTTTCAGTGTATCTGAAGAAGTGTGCATGCACACGAAAGCTTATACCAAGAACTAACTTAGTTGGTCTTTAAGGTGCTACAGGAAAGAATTTTTTACTTCGACAAATAAATACATCCTGAAGACTAGTTATTTGCTTTTATTCCTGATTGAAACCTTAAATTCTAAAATATGGACCCAGACAGCAATGCAGCAGAAAGCCTGTGGATTTTGCGGGTGTTTGTGTGACTGCTGTTTCGATATTATTGTGTATCACGTCAGTTTTTTGCATTGTGTGCCATGGAGAAGCTGTGGTGGTGCATATCAGGTGTGGCCTGTTCCTGGATGGGTGTGCCCAATGCATTCTGGGATATTCCCCATGATTTGGTACCCCAGCAGCAGCAGCAGGGCAGTTCTGACCATGCCTACTCAGAAGTATGGCCTACAAACTTCAATGGGGCTTATAAGCAAAGTTAGGCTAGCCTTCTAAATTTCCAACGCCAGCCAGATGCCCTTTGGAAGCCTGCAGGCAGGGCATAGAAACAATAATAGTCTGTTGTTGCTCCCAGCAAGCGTTATTCAGTGACAAGCTGCCTCTGAACCTGAAGGGTACATCTAGCCATTGTGGCTAGTAGCCTTATCCTACAGAAATCTGACTCATCCCCATTTGAAGCCATCTAAGCTAGTGGCCATCACTGACCATGGGTGTTGCTCAGGAGTGGCCCAAGGTAGCCTGAGCCCCACATCTTTTACATTGGATATTTGTTTCATAGCATTTAAAGGCAAAAAAAGAAACCCTTTGCTTTCAGAGTAGCTCGGCTCACTGCAAATTGCAATGCAGCTGAGACCACAGCTACACTCTTAACATGCCCAGAGGTGAAGACAGGGGGGAAATTCAATTCAGTTCCCATTAAAGGTGAACGTACTGGGTTGGCACTTCCCCCAACAAAACATGAAGCGAAACACCATGAACTTTCGCAATTTGCAGTTCTCCAAATTTTGCAATGCGGTCTCCAGCCCAATGTATACAAAAACACCAGGGTAAAGTGTGAAGAAAATGAATGCATATATTAGTGAAAATAACAGACCAAAATGCATTATATTAGGGGAAAGTGCTTTGCAAAAAAAATATGTAATAGACACATTTTTGTATGCAATTTTTCTCCATAAGGAGGAATTTACACTAAAATGCTGGTGAATTTTCACGATTTGGATTCCACCCCCCCAAACAAATCCACAAACTGATGTTGAGATCTAAACTTAGGATTGGGAAAAATTTGAAATGGAGAGAAACCGAAACTGACAGATTTGCCCATCCCTATCTACAGGCAGATTTATTGGTTGATTAATTACATTTTTATCCCACCTTTCCTCCAAGTAGCCCAAAGAGGCATGTGTGCTTCTCCTCCTCTCTATTTCAGGATGACCCTGCAAAGTCTACCCACCAACCAATTTGTGTCTGACTTCTTTTTAAGTACCTGGCAATACCCCAACTGCCACGGCATATTGAGACAGAGAATTCTGCAAGCTGATGTTCTCCTTGACCTTTTGTAAGAAAGGGTCCCGTTTACATTCTCAGCGAGGCAGGTGGTGCTGTTGGTGGTGGTAGGAAGGGGAGAAAACATATAGCAGCGCCTGGAGGCATGATTTTGATAGCCTAGAATACAAAAGGTGGATGAAGGGAAAGTCTGGCGAGATGAACAATAGCAGGGCTGCCACAAAATTTTGACGCAATCCAATGACTTTTCTCTTTGAAAGCATACCAAAAACCAAAATTTTTGATCCCCCCCCCCCCGCAAAGGTGGATGAAGATCGAGCACAAGAATGATACTGAAAGGTTGATAGAAACCAGTTTCAGGGTGTAGAATTTGCTGTTGGATAATGTGGAGTCATATATGCATTATTTTCTTTGTCCTGGCTTCTCCAATCTGAAATTACACGTGTGACTTAAAAATGTAGCAGTTCCATTGCTTTGCTGTGCAGTTAAAGACATTTGTGTGTGTCTGTTTGCAAGGTACAGGGGGAAGCCTCCTTTATTAGTTAAGAAAAATATAGCTCAAAAGTGGGGGGGGGGGGAGGGAAGCCCTGCGAACAACAAGACACTGGCGTGATTATTTGGTGCAATGAGTTTTTATCCATTCTGAAGTGCTAATGATGCAGGCATGTAATATTTCTGTTTGGAAAAATTAAACAATAAATTTTGAAGCAGAAACTCTGAAATACCCTGTCTTTCAGGGGATCGGACAAATTTTACATGAGGTTGTGTCTTTCCTCTCTTATTTATAACCCTGATGTTTTTCTGATTCTGTACTGCACTCATGTTCATCATATTTTTGGTCCATTTTGTATCCCTTTGCTTTTTGATTTGGACTATGGCATATCATAAAGTATTATGAATGCGTTGCCTGCTGTAGCTGCGCTTTTGCATTTGTGTTGCTCCTACTCAGTGAGCTATGCATTATTACTCTGTGTTAAACTGAGTTGTAATGGATATTTTTTCATCTATATGCTATCAGGTTCTGTTAGCTGCTGTTTGTCTGGTATGCGACGTTTATCAGTCCGAAAACATAGCAACTTTCAGATGAATGAATCCCATTCTTGTAATTTTCCTTTTGCATTTGTATTTTCAAATTGCTTTCATCTTATCCCAAGAGGTTTGTCTTAAGTGCATTGTTTCAAAAGGTTCAGATAGGAACGAATGCAAACTTGCTTGAATTGACTAAGCTTTCTGCTGATTTGATTTGTGATTTCCATCTGTCGCTTATGGGGCTATATTGCACATTCATCAACACTGATTCATCAATATTCTTAATTTTACTGTGCCTTTTATTTTGCTTTCTTGCTCTTTTACAATAGCACGCTTCAAGCAACATAGCCTCCAAACTCAAAATTTCTGTATAGCTCAGAACTTGGTTAAATCCCTCAGATTGCCCCCAGAATAGCCAGACTAGATGTTATTGCAAGAGATCTGTAACCAGCATCTCCTTTAAAAGGGGGGGGGGGGGCTTCTTGAGAATATGGGGGTCTAAATTTGGACAGGACCACCCCTGAAGCTGCTATTTGCCATGCAGGTGAAAACATACAGGTTGTCCCTCCCCTTGTCTGACCAAAGGTACTTTTCACATAGAGAAAATAGAGATTGTTTTCAACTTGGCAGAACAGCATGAGGATACGATTAAGCCCCTCCCCTAGTGCCGTGGTCCCGATCCAATTCCCAGGCCTTCCCCGATGGCTGTTTTGGACTCCAACAAGCAAAGAGAAACTGTTGGGGAGCCTGATCTCTAGGAATGGAGGAGAAATTTGATTCCGTTCGCACTGAATGGCAAACTTTCGGGATTCGCACTTTCTGAAATAATGTGCGAAGTGAAACACAGCCATCCGTCGAAAAATTCATACTTCTCCCTTCAAAGATGGTGGTGATTGTGATTTTATTGTTTATTAAATTTGTGCACCGCTCCTCCACCCGCAGATCTCAGGGTGGCTTACAACATTAAAAACACGGCACAAAAACACAAAATGCAGGATAAAAGCAAGAACAAAAAAACAACAAGCCAGTAAATAAAGATGCGGAACATGCTGGCAACATCCGCTAACTGCTACTTGGCCCAGGCTGAACAGAGCTGCTCCAATAGGGGTACAGTTTCCTCCAAGAGAACTCTGGTCAATCAAGGTTCATGTCCCTGGCTGGGAATTGTTGCTTGTGCACATGACATTATCAAAGACTCACATGTTCCTTCTAGGCTGGGGGTGTGTGTGTGTGTGTGCAGGGATGTACCTCCAAGCCCATCAGCCTAACCCAGCCTTCCAGCCCTATCCATTTGGCCTGAGACACCGTTTTGGGCAAGCAACACCCACCTGCCCTACAACTGACACCAGGTGTGGGGCAGGTGAAGGTAGGGATTGGCGAAACAAGACTTTGTAGGGAGTCCTTTGTAAAGTCCTTTGCCAGCCCTGTGCTTGGTAAGCCTCCTCCTATATTCGGTATGAATTGTCATGTGTGCAGTCATGTGTGCAGCATATGCCCTGACCGTTGTGCCAATGTGTGTCTGGCGGATTTGTGTTCTCTGCATGTCGCTGTGAGGCACATTCTCTTGCGATGCGTGTATATAGGCTTTTCCTAAATACAGGGTGCGTGCAAAGGACTTTCTGATCCTTACTTCGCTTTTCACATACTAATTCGGCTGGCTTCGCCCTGCCAAGAGGTGCAGTGAGCTGCCGTTGTGACCCCCCACTTACTTGGGATTAATCCCTGCTGAACTCAGCAGGATTTGCTTCTGAATAGGCACTGTTAGCGTTGCAGCCTTAGATCGCCAAAGAAGAAGAAGAAGAAGAAGAAGAAGGAGGAGGAGGAGAAGAAATCAAGATTTTTAAAATTTATAGCAGATGCCTTTTTTTTTATTTCTGCCTTGGGCAGTAAAATTCCCTTGGTCCGCCCTGTCAATTCTTCCAAATGTATGCTAATTTAAAATAACTATATAAGTCATTTATATGGGTCACCTGATACTTCGGGCAGCTCACATCGTAAAACGATAAAACACAAAACCATAAAGCAACAAACTGCAGCATAAAAGATAGGCAGCAGCGAGCGAGAAGTGAGCAACAGAACCAGTTTTACAGCCGGACTATAAATACACAACATGTAAACAGTGGTTCAAAGAGAAGTTAAAACCAAGCCAGGGACACTGTGTGTGCATTATGGATTGCTCCCTCCTGGCATCTGAGGTTGAAAACTTTGCCCAGAGGCAAGAAGCAAACATTTTAAACTTGGCCGCGAGTCTGAAGCCGTCAAGGGGGAGAAAGAAACCTCAATGTACGGAGGAAGTGCTATTGTCAAATCTGCAAAGGAGCCGTATTCAAAATACTTGCTACCCTTTACATGTGCTTTGTAAACTGAGTACATTTCTTATTTGTGAAGCCCAGTGTGGTATCCTGTGCCTTTGGTCGCTTCCAAACGACCTCTTTATCGAGCATTCATCCTGATTTGTATGCACAATGTTTGCAGGCAGGTTAGACGAGGTCGGTGATTTATTGAGCATTCGTTTGTGAGCGGAGCTTAAGGTGATGTCGCGTCAAGCAAATGTTACCCCGAACTTTGCAGTGTGTTTCCTCATCGCTTTTCCTATTGTGGTAAAAAAAAAACAACCACCCCCGGGGTGTGTGTGTAGGAAGCACTTTCATTGCACGGAAACTCCGATTCACCTTTAATTGCCCAGCCTGAATTTGCCTGCGTGTGATTGAATTCAACCCGAAAACAGCGACTGTCTGGAAGCACCCTATGTTGTGTAATGTGTTTTGGCATCCGCATGCTATGGTATCCACCTAACACTGTAGTCTGGGTTGGGGAATATGACACAATGTGTTTTTCTCTGTATGCTGAGTCCTCAGTGCGCAGATGTGGTAGTGACTTCAGAGCAAGGGTGTACAACCTTTCTGCTTTGTTTTGTTGCAATGGCCGCTATGAGCTGGGCCCAAACCAGTGGTGGTGAAGACCAGAACCAAAAGCACATATGAGACCACTCCTTCCTCCTTTTTCTTGCTTTTTCTGACATTCCTTTTTCTCTGTCCGTCTCTTCCCTTTACACCCTGCAGGGGAAGGACAGATCTTTCACTTGCTGACAAGGGGGCTGAGGGCCCCCCCAAGTTTCAAGGAGGGGGGCTGGGTCCCCTCAATATTTTGCAGCAACATGTGCACACTTGTGCATGCACGACATGCGCACGTCACACAGCATGTGTGCGTGTATAGGACGCGAGCATGTCGCACGCACTGGGTGCCTCAGTCGTGGGGACAGGCTGGCTTGCCTGCTTACTGGAGCCTTGCGCTGAAAGCTTGCAGAAGGCCACATGGAATAAGCCCAGTGTTGGGTATGCACACTGCTGTGACGCACCTGTTCAGGAATATGGCTGTGAGCTTTCTGTAACTGGCGGCCGGTTTGTTTCCAGGACTATTTCAAGGTGCTCATGCTAGTTTTAAAACTGTACAGTACATGACTTAGGCCCCAAGATTGGAAAGACCTCTTCATTCCCTACAGCCCCTCCCAGGTTCAGCAGAAAGGGGGGGGGGGTCCTCTTGGTAGTTTGTTTGTTTATTGAATTTATATACTGCCCTACATAAATTCAATACAGCCCTATGGGGGACCCGGGTGGCGCTGTGGGTTAAACCACAGAGCCTAGGACTTGCCGATCAAAAGGTCGGCGGTTCGAATCCCCACGACGGGGTGAGCTCCCGTTGCTCGGTCCCTGCTCCTGCCAACCTAGCAGTTCGAAAGCACGTCAAAGTGCAAGTAGATAAATAGGTACCGCTCTGGCGGGAAGGTAAATGGCATTTCCGTGCGCTGTTCTGGTTCGCCAGAAGCGGCTTAGTCATGCTGGCCACATGTCCCAGAAGCTGTACACCGGCTCCCTCGGCCAGTAAAGCGAGATGAGCACCACAACCCCAGAGTTGGCTGCGACTGGACCTAATGGTCAGAGGTCCCTTTACCGTTATACCGCCCTATACCCAGAGGTCTCAGGGCAGTTCAGAGAAAAGATCACAATATATAAAATCAGAATAAGAACAATAACCCAATAATAACCTCCACCAAAAAAGAGCCACATTTTAAAAGGGTAAAAGGATGTCGATCAGGTCAACCAAAGGCCTGGTTAAAAATGAATGTTTTTGACTGGCGCCTAAAGGTATGTAATGAACAGGGCTGTCTTACCTATAGGCGCTAGGGGTGTGGGGCACGCACCCGGGCGCCAGGCTCTCAGGGCGCCAGGCCAAGAGTATGGGGCCCGAGAGTTGAGTCTGGGGAAGAGCCCACCTGCCTGCCGATTGGAGCGCTGCGGCAGGCTCTTCTGCTGCGGGTGGCTCTGCGCCGCGAGTTTGGGGGCAACCGAGCCAGCGAGATGCTGAGGTGGCTGGCCAGCTCTGCTCTCCTGCGTGACTAGGACTGGGAAACCGGGGTGTGTGTGTGTGTGTGTGTGTGTGCCGGGCGGATCTTTGCACCCCGGCACCGCGTATGCTTAAGACAGCCCTGGTAATGAAGGCACCAGGTGAACTTCCCTGGGGAGAACATTCCACAGACAGGGAGCCACTGCAGAGAAGGCCCCTTCTTGTGTTGCCACCCTCCGGACCTCTCAGGGAGGGGACACATGAAGGTGGGCCTCAGAAGTTGATCTCAGTGTCCAGGTAGGTTCATATGGAAAGAGGTGGAAACCTCCCTTAGAGTTTTGGGGTGCTGGTGGCCCAGGAGATGGCATTCTCTGTGGCAGCCCCTGACTTCTGGAATCCCCTCCTGGCTGAGGTTGCATCTGGCTTCTTCACTATCAATGAACATTGAAGACACACCCCTTTACCCTGGCCTATGACACCTGTGATGTGTGTTTTCAGGGCCCACCCTATTCCTGCAACTGTCATCTGTTTTAAAATTCTGAAATTTAAATTGCTATAATCACCCACCCCCAACAGGATGTGCTATGGAGGGTGGGGTGGGAGGTTGATAATAATAATGGTCAAGAATAGATATATAAAGTGATGGAGTCAATCTCTTGGCTCTCCTCTGATGCTCTTGAACAAAGTTCATAAAAACCTCAGCTCAGCCGGTTAGAGCGTGGTGCCGATAACGCCAAGGCAGTGTTAGAAACTGAAATATGAAAGCTAGCAGCTAAATGGCACCTTAAGCCAGGGTTCAGCAACCTTTTTCAGCCGTGGGCCATCCACCGTTCCTCAGACCTTGTGGTGGGCTGGACTATTTGGACTATTTTATTTGGGGGGGGGGGGTGAACGAATTCCTATGCCCCACAAATAACCCAGAGATGCATTTTAAATAAAAGCACAGTAAAAACACCAGGCAGGTCCCACAAATAACCCGGAGATGCATTTTAAATAAAAGGGCACATTCTGCTCACGTAAAAACATACTGATTCATGGACCATCCACGGGCTGGATTTAGAAGGCAATTGGGCCGCATCTGGCCCCCGGGCCTTGGTTTGCCTACTCCTGCCTTAAACCTAGGTTATGGGCGCAACAACGGAATGTCTAGGCGCGCTTTTTTATAACAAGAATACAAAGCTGAAAATGAATGAACTGCAGCTAAAACTTTTTCACGTGCTCTAGTCCTTCCCCTGCTCACCCCCCTAATATTCTTAAGAGGGTCTCTTCTCCAGTCTTCATAGAGTACCTGGAAGTGGGGAGGCAGAAAAGGGTCCTCCTTTCCTTCTACTCTGCAGTTTTAATTTGAAATCTTAGGTACAGTACTGCCCCCAGAGCTCAGAAACTGCTCGCACTAATGAGATTCCCTGTCGCAAAATGCGCCTAGAACAACGGGAGTTTTGAACGCTGCACCAAGGTCGTGGGTTCAATTCCTGCATTGCAGGGGGTTGGAGTAGATGGGGTCCTTTCCAACTCTACAACTCTATGATTCTAAAGTAGAGGGGGATTCTTTAAACAAGGTGCAAAAGATCCTCAGATTAGGTGCAGCAAACGTTAACACTTAAGAATAAAATACTTAAAAGTGTGCTGCCGGCCTTGGTGCAAGATCCTCGGGGCAAGACTGCTGGGTAGCTGTACTCACCCTTTTCCATATTGACTTGAGATCAGTGGTTTGTTTGAACTAGAGTCAGAAATACTTGTTGGCAAGGCAAAGACGGGCCTTACTGGCTGCCAATCACAGGGGCTGTTGCTGCACAACCTTATTCCTTTCTGCACCTGTACAGGAAAGCCAGAGGCTCACACTACAAGCAGCCATCAGGGGTGGACTTTGGGGTCTCAAATTTCAGGGGTGCCCTGGGTGATGCCAACTTTTGCTGCCCCCCACCTTCCATTCTACATCATAGTTGTGGCATCCCCAGTGGTGCCCCTGATGCTCTGTGCCCAGTGCGGCCAAACTGGTCATGCTCCCCTAAATCTGCCTCTGCAGCCATTGTCAGGTACCCGATCAGAATTGGGATCCTGGCATGGGGTGGTGTAACATTTTACCCACAAACACACACACACTGTGGTCCCAAATCTGGATTGTGGGGCTCACATTTGCTGCAATTAGAGTCTCCCCACACATGTGATTGCAGGCATGGAGGTCCCTGTGTGGATTTGGGGACACGGGGTGGGGGGTGTCCCAGTCTGGGTCCCAGGCCCTGTACTGATTACAGTGGTGCCCCGCAAGACGGAAAACCCGCTAGACGAAAGGGTTTTCCGTTTTCAATGCACTTCGCAGGACGAATTTCCCTATGGGCTTGCTTCGCAAGACGAAAATGTCTTGCGAGTCTTGAGATTTTTTTTTTTGCTCCCCCCCCCTTTTCTAAGCCGCGAAGCCTTTAATAGCCTTTTAGCAGCTAATCCGCTAAGCTGCTAAGCCTTTAATAGCCGCTAATAGCGCTAATACGCTAATAGGGTTGCTTCGCAAGACGAAAAAACCGCTAGACGAAGATACTCGCGGAACGGATTAATTTCGTCTTGCGAGGCACCACTGTATTTTGAAAAGAAAAAGCTTGCACTTAGGGTCAAAAATGACGGACATCATGCTTAATTTGGTAGCTTGCTAAGCCCCAGTTTGAGATAACGAAGTTTCCAGTTTGGGCTGGGACCCGAAATTCCCAGATGTGGTCAAGTCACAGGTTATTTTTGACACTCTCTATAAGTCAGAATGTCTGTTTCACAGAGCTGGGGAGCTATTTGGAAAATAAGCACAAGCGTGCTCCCAGGAACGGATAGGCTGAGTGTCCAAAGGCATTTTTGTTTGCTTGTTTGTTTTAAACATACATGCTCCTCCCTAAATAAATTTGATTTAAGGGTGGTTTGCCATCAGGGCAGTTTACAATTTGTAAAGAAGGGCTTAGCCCAGTAGAGAGCACACACTTCGAATGCAGAAGGCTCTGGGTTCAATCCCTCCAGGCAGGACTGAGAAAAGCAAATGATTGCCTGACACCCTGGAGAAGGCAGAGGAAGTGGAGTGAAGAGCATTATGTGGGCTGACTGGGGTGGGCTATAACAAAGAGACAGAGAGCATGGTTGATTTCTCTGTTCTGAGACCAAAGCCTGCTGAGCCTATGGGAGAAGCCAGAGATCTGGAAATGGGAATGTTCTGAACACTCTCCAACTAGAGTCAAGTTGTATATCTGCAAATAAACCACATATCCAAAGGACACCCCAGTCTCCTCTTTGCCCCATTTCCAAAGGAAACACAGACCCTGGGTAAAGCACACCTAGAACTCCTTCAATCATCGTAGGGATTGGGGTGGCGTGTAATAAGGCTTTTAAATGTATGGTGTGTATCACACTTGACAGTGATGTTTTGGTGTGAAAATAAAGTGTCCCGGTTTTCATTTCTGCAGTTTTGGAGAGTTAATAGAGGCAGTGTTGTCAGGCTGTCACAATTCTCCTGCACATCCCCTTAGTACGAAAAAAAAAGGTAAAGGACCCCTGGCAGTTAAGTCCAGTCGCGAACGACTCTGAGGTTGCGTGCTCATCTTGCTTTACTGTCCGAGGGAGCTGACGTTTGTCCGCAGACAGTTTTTTGGGGTCATGTGGCCAGCATGACTAAGCCGCTTCTGGCGAAACCAGAGCAGCACACGCAAACGCCATTTACCTTTCTGTCGGAGCGTTACCTATTTATCTACTTGCACTTTTTGGCATGCTTTCAAACTTCTAGGTTGGCAGGAGCTGGGACCAAACAATGGGAGCTCACCCCATCGCAGGGCTTCGAACTGCCGACCTTCCAATCGGCAAGCCCTAGGCTCTGTGGTTTAGACCACAGCGCCACCCGCGTCCCATCCCCTTAGTACACACCTGTATTATTATTATTATTCCTACTCTGGTCTCTTATTGCACTAATACAGCAATTTTGCAGTTCTGACTTTTCAGCTTTACAGCCTAGGCATCTGAGATGTGATGATTCCAGGGTACCATCGACAGTTGGGCTACACAAACTCTAGGGGGAACAGCTCCCTATTCTGTTCCTAATCTAGGTACTGCCTTGTTTTTCTGTTCTCGCTCTCAGCTTTTCCTAGGATAGGGAAGGCAAAGGGTGAGGACGGCCCTCTGTTCAAAACTTTCACTGCAGTTCTTATCCAACGCTGCTGCACTACGGATTAACTATGGATGCTTTTAAAAAGAGTCAACAAAACAATTGCCCTCACTCGAGTTCTAAAAATCTGGTGGTGGCAAGCTAAGGTCAAGGTTTCAGAGCAGATGTGGGGAAACCTCTGGACTGCTAAGCGTTGTTGAACTACAACTCCCATCATCCCCAGCAAGCATGACCAGGGGATGATGGGCGTTGTAGTCCAACAACGTCTGGAGGGTGAAAGATTCCCAGTTTGAGAGGCTTGGTGTCAAGCTATTGGCTGTTTAGGGCCGGTACAGGTCAGTATGGCCGGAGACACCTGGGGCAGGAGGGTTGATATCAACACATTCATGCAACATATGCCCACCTCCCAAATTCATGATCTGCAAACACTTCATCTGCCCAGCCACATGCAGCTTCTG
Source organism: Podarcis pityusensis (assembly GCF_964106645.2). Taxonomy (NCBI): domain Eukaryota; kingdom Metazoa; phylum Chordata; class Lepidosauria; order Squamata; family Lacertidae; genus Podarcis; species Podarcis pityusensis. The sequence goes on along the minus strand of NC_138038.1, from coordinate 17,749,300 downwards.
CCTGCCTATCTGCTCCCTTACTTATCCAGCTACTTCAATTTTATCCATTCATATTGCTCACCTGCTTGGGTTAGCTGGGGACCAGGATGGGATGAATGGGAGTAGCAACTGAGGACCACCATCACCTAGAGAGCCTAGAGGGAGAGAGAGAGGCAAATGAGGTTTCAGTGCTAGGAATATCGGGGGGCTTTGGCTGACACGAAGGACTGACAAAGGCAAGAATTGGGTGCTTTTACGGCCCATGCAAAGGGAACCTGCCGGAGGTATGGGATCAGGTGGTGCTGGGTAGCCAGAACAAAAGGCTGGGCAGCCAGACCCTGTTGATACACCCTGGGTCTGCATCTGCAGCCGCTGCTTTCAAGGACACGGCAAGCGGCTCTTGACATGTTGAGAACAGCAGGTCCCTGCGGTGGAGGAGATCTCTGGCTGTGCAGTGTGCATGGATAGAGACACATTGCTCTCTCTCTCTCTCTCTCTCTCTCTCTCTCTCTCTGTGGCCTCTTTGAGTGCCCCACCACTAATAAACCTGGCATGCGGTAGCCATGCATAAAAATGGGGGCAGAGTAGGAAATCAGAGGGAAAGACACACAATTCTCAGACCTTACATGTGTCCCTATTTTCCAGGGACGTCCCTGACTTAGAGAAGCTGTCCCGATTTCTGATTCGATCCCAGAATGTCCAGCTTTTCATTATGACGTCCCTGTTTTCATTGGAGGAATGTTGGAGGGTATGGGGTTATCTGACCCCTGAGCCGTCTGAAGGCGATCCTGTATAGGGAAGGGTTTTTTTTTTAATGTTTAATGTTTTATTATGTTTTTATATATGTTGATAGTTGCCCAGAGTGGCTGGGGCTACCCAATATGATGTGGGAGGGCTATAAATTATCATTATGTAATGGGATGTCTCTATTTTTATCAGAGAAATGTTGGGGGGGGGTATGCAGTTTATAATTCAAATCCAGGGCTTTTTTCCAGCCGGAACTCACCAGAACTCAGTTCTGGCACCTCCTTGGTGGGTGCCATTGCCATTATGAGAGAACAAGGGAGGTGTTCAGGGTGAAGTTCCAGCACTTCGCTTTCTAGAAAAATAGCAATGCCCAAGACAATATACAATCTTTTCTTAGTTCAAATGTTTTATTGCCAGAGACCAAGTACAGTGGTACTTCAGGTTAAGTACTTAATTCGTTTCGGAGGTCCGTTCTTAAGCTGAAACTGTTCTTAACCTGAAGCACCACTTTAGCTAATGGGGCCTCCTACTGCCGCCGCGCCGCCAGAGCACGATTTCTGTTCTCATCCAGAAGCAAAGTTCTTAACCTGAAGCACTATTTCTGGGTTAGCGGAGTCTGTAACCTGAAGCGTATGTAACCAGAAGCGTATGTAACCTGAGGTACCACTGTATACTCTTTACTTCTTCCCCTCTTTCTTGAGTGGTGGGAAAGAAAGGAAATCAGTTTCCTTCAGCCCTAGAGACTTTCTCTCTCTAGGCAATGACTATTTTGTGTATGTCCAGTTGATGCACGACCACTTTTGACCCCAGAAGCAGCCGGGGTGGGGCGGAACAGGGCAGAATGGGTGTGAAATGGGCTTACACATGACCGCTCACTCTGTGAAAATGGGGAGTTTCCTTTATATTCATAAGCCTCTGTGTTTGTTTGTGTGTGTGTGTATCTATGCAGCTGAGAAGGAATGAATTCATGATTATTAAATTTACACCACACCTTTTTTCCCTCAAGGAGCTCGCGGTGGCAAATGTGGTTCTCTCCCCTCTCCATTTCACCCACACGACCACCCTGTGAGGTTGGTTAGGCTTGGTGGCTGAGTGAGGATTTGAACTCTGGTCTCCCAGGACTTAGTCCAACACTCGAACCGCTACGCCACAATGGCGTTCCGAGTGAGATGGTTTTCAGCAGCTCAGGGAGAACCTGAGGCACCAATCCTCTGCAGCTCAGCGAGCTCGGAGCGTAGAAAGACAAGCAGCATCTCAAGCCTTTACAGTCCAGTGGTACCTCGGGTTAAGAACTTAATTCATTCCGGAGGTCAGTTCTTAACCTGAATTTGTTCTTAACCTGAAGCACCACTTTAGCTAAGGGGGCCTCCTGCTGCTGCCGCACCGCCGGAGCACGATTTCTGTTTTCATCCTGAAGCAAAGTTCTTAACCTGAGGTAATATTTCTGGGTTAGCGGAGTCTCTGACCTGAAGCGTCTGTGACCTGAAGCGTATGTAACCCGAGGTACCACTGTATTCTAGTAACAAACCCCAATACTTCTGCTCCTGAGAGCTTTGCATTCCAGGGATGAGGAACCAGTCTCAACCTGAGGGCCGCCTTCCCTTTCACACAAGTTTGTGGAAGCCGCATGCCCCTGGTGGGTGGAGCCAGAGGCAGGAATGGGTGGAGCAATGAATTTGGCATTTGTTCAGTAGGCTAGTTTCTACACACATGACTCTGTAACCTCCATCCAGACAACTGAGAGGCATGATCAGAGTTAAAGGGCACATTCTAGCTAGGCAAGAACCATCAAGAAGGGTCTGAGGCTTCCTACCCCTGGGGTATTCCATGAACAGTGCAAAACAGGCTTAAAAGTGTGTGTGTGTGTGTGTGTGTGTGTGTGTGTGTGTGTGTGTTTAGTTAATAGCCATATAACCAATTTGCCCAAAATAAGGGCAGGGAACAGCCTCGAGGGTGATTCTTTTATGCAGCCAACGTTGTCAAGTGGGTTTTATTGCTGGACTTGAATTTGGATTCAATCTTGGATTCAAATCCCTTTTCTCTGGGAAAACAACTCTCATTCCTCCTCATTCCCTTCTCTGTAAAATGACGTAACTAAGACCTTATTACGACACTTTCCATTTGCATCCTGTCTTTCTTCTGAGGCATTCAACACAGCATACCTGGCGTTTCTTGCCCGTTTTGTCCTCACCTGTGACGTAGGTTAGAATGAGGGCCGGGAACCGGCCCAATGCCACCCTGTGAGCAAACTCTAGGGCTGGCCAGGAATTTCAACCTGGGTCACCACAGGTCCTAGATCCGCCCTCTAACCGCTATACCACACTGGCTCTCGGTCGATCGGGGATGGCGGGGACTGGTTGTTGGCATTAGTCCAGGGGTCAGCAAACTTTTTCAGCAGGGGGCTGGTCCACTGTCCGTCAGACCTTGTGGAGGGCCGGACTATATTTTGAAGGGGAAAAAATGAACGAATTCTTATGCCCCACAAATAACCTAGAGATGCATTTTAAATACAAGCACACATTCTACTCCTGTAAAAACACCAGGCAGGCCCCACAAATAACCCAGAGATGCAGTTTAAATAAAAGGGCACATTCTACTCATGTAAAAACACGCTGATTCCTGGACTGTCCACGGGCTGGATTTAGAAGGTGATTGGGCCGGACCTGGCCCCCGGGCCTTAGTTTGCCTACCCATGCATTAGTCTGTCTTGAGAGACAATGGAGTTTGCCTGCAGGGGTGAAGTCAAACTCCTGTCTTAGTAGCACCAAAGTGACCTCCCTGGGGGAGCAAGGCTGGGCAGTGTGTATGAGGGTCCTAGGCTGCCCGGACAACAGGACCCTCCTCTCGGCCTCACTGATGTGGTCCAAAGGAAAGCAGAGCTATACATTTGGCACCAGCTTGGCTGTAGGAGGTGCTGGAGTGAGGCGTACGAGGTGCCATCCAACCGTCTTGGGGACACCACTCTGGATTTGTTTAGGGTTTACTCCTTAGCCTTTTCTTCTCCTGAAGATGTCCCACAAGGCAGTGGAGGTTTAGGATCAGAATTTCCTTTTCCTAGATGGGCTACCTTCCCAGGTGGACTAGTCCCCTCTGCCCATCACTTCCCCCCACAGTACATGCAGAAAACACCTTCTTCTTTTGTATAGATATAATTATTAATTTTTCTATTTTACAATTTCAAATAAACATTTTAGGTACTTTAAAATACCCAGTGGCTTCCCTTTTTCTCTTTCCATGGTTCATTTTGCATATCTTACATCCCTGCATATTTTACAATAACCATTCCAATCGGTTTTCCCAAAAAACATGTTTAGGGGTACTCTCATTTTCCTACTCATATTGAAATACTGCCCCTCAATGAGGCCAAACTTAGATTCACAAAATGTTTAGGGGTATGCGTACCCCCTGCCTCCCCCGCCCAGAAAAAAGCACTGATTATATCCATCAAATATGTTTTACTCTGTTTGCTTTATCTTAAAGCTGCCAGTGTTTTCAGCTGTACACAGTTGTTTTCCATATACTCAATAAACGTTTTCCATCTTCTTTAAACCTATTCTTCTTTCCCTCTTATTCTGTATGTTCCATCTGCCAGTTGCGCATATTCTGTCAACTTAAGTTGCCAAACCTCTTTTAGTTGGGACCTCGCTCACTTTCCGTTTTGGGGCTAACAGAACACCTTTTCTGGTAGCTGGGGATTTCTGGCACCTAGGAAAATGCCTTATTTTTATTTTTTTTTAAATTTTGTTATTAAAGATTTCTTAGTTTACAAAAAATGTGTGCATTGTCTCTTTTTTCAAGTTGCGTTTTCTACAGATCAGTTTCATTTGTTGTGAGACATTAGCATTACAGTGTTCGGTTAGGAAGAAAATAGGGGGAAGAGGTGGGGAATGGTAAGTGGGATGGGGTCAGGTGGCAATGCGTCTATTCTTCTACTTCGTGTATGTGTGGGGTTTTGTGTCAGCGTCACTTGTGTGGGTTCTCTTACTATTGTTGTATTTTCTTGGTGGTGAGAGAGGTTGGGGGTGCCCTAGAGTGTGGTTGTTTGTCTTTGATTGGCTGTAGTGAGATTTGTTTTCCTGTGTGTGTGTGTGTGTGTGTGTGTTTGGATCAGGTTATTGGATCAGCAGATTATTGTTGTTGTCTTGTTGGACTATGTATGTGATAAAGGGGAACCATACTGGGGTGAAGGCGTCTTCTTCTATTTGTCCCCATGTCAGTTTCAGATTATTGGTTAGTTTTTCTAATAAGGCTGCTTCCCATACTATTTGATACCAATGGTCCATGCTTACTCCTGACAGGTCTCTCCAGTGTCTGGCTATGATGCCTCTGGCTGGGTTATGAGCTCTTTGTGGGCATTATTATCTTGGAAAATGCCTTCTAGACCATTGGACTCACTCTTGGTCTCTTCCGCTCACTCCACCGAAGCCTGGTACAAAAAGCTGTGCGTTAAAGGTGTTGAATGTGGCCGCGTATACACCATACATTTAAAGCACATAGCATCCCCCAAAGAATACAGGAAACTATAGTTCACCACTGCAGACCTACAGTTCCAGGCACACTCAACAAACTGCAGTTACCAGGATTATGATGTGCTTTAAATGTATGGTGCGTATGCAGACTTAGTGGGCGAATTCCTGAATTCTAGGCCCAGTAACTGCATCCCCCTTTAAACTTTGTATTCAGCACCTGTGGACTAATGGTTTCTCTCTCATTCTTGTCTTTCAGGTTTATCTGGGGCAGGGCGTGTGCCCTGCAGCTCGTGTCCCTCCAGGTGGGGGGCATCCATCCAGCAGCCCCACTTCCCTTCTCCCTACCCCTCTGGCCTTCAGCTCCATTCCATGGGGGTGGATGGCATGTATGAGAAGAGCAGAATGCTGAACATACAGAACAGCACGTGGGGCAGTCGCCAAGAGTGGTACCAAGACAGTTTGGTGACAGGACCACCCAACCCTGGTATGAAGGGATGGGGGATGAATTCGATTCAGTTTGCATTTACTTGCTTAATTTGCAGTTTCTAAAAGGATACCATCATCATCATCATCATCATTATTTATTGAATTTATATACCGCCTTATACCTGGAGGTCTCAGGGTGGTTCACAGAATAAAATCAAGGTATAAAACCACAAAATTACATAATAAAAACAAAAACAACCCAATAGCTCCCCCCCCTCAAAAAAAAAAACACATTTTAGAAGGGCATAAGTTGTAAAATTGGAACCACCAAAGGCCTGGTTAAAAAGGAACGTTTTTGCCTGGTGCCTAAAGGTGTATAATGAAGGTGCCAGGCGAGCTTCTCTGGGGAGAGCATTCCATAGACGGGGAGCTACTGCAGAGAAGGCCCCGTTCTTGTGTTGCCACCCTCCGAACCTCTCAAGGAGGAGGCACACAAAGGAGGGCCTCAGAAGATGATCTCAAGGTCTGGGTAGGTTCATATGGGGAGAGGCGGTCCTTGAGGCATTGCGGTCCTGAGCCGTTTAAGGCTTTATAGGTCAAAACCAGCACTTTGAATTGGTCCCGGAAACTAACCGGTAGCCAGCGCAGCTAGACCAGGATCAGTGTAATATGCTCAAACTGTCTTGCTCTGGTGAGCAACCTGGCTGCTGAATTCTGGACTAGCTGAAGTTTCCGAACCGTCTTCAGAGGCAGCCCTACGTATAACGCATTGCAGTAATCTAACCTTGAGGTTACCAGAGCATAGACAACAGTAGTTAGGCTATCCCTGTCCAGATAGGGGCGTAGCTGGGCCTGCATGAACAGAAACAAGGCCAGTGCTTTCTTTACCCTAAAAAAGTACCGGTACTCACCAGCAAGCAGGCAGAGGGGCCAGCATGTGGGGAAGGGGCATGGCCTGAGGCCAAGGCTGGGCGGTGAGGGCGGATTAGCTGATTGATGCTCCCTTGTCCACCCACCCACCCACCTACTGGGGTGCTGCCGCGCAGGTAAACACGCCTCTGCCGCCCAGGAAGGAGGCAGCAGGGCTCTAGGAACCTGTCAAAGCATCACGTCTCTTTCTCTAAGGTCAGCAAAGGCTTCCCGGGCTTGGGGAAGGAGGCATGAAGCTCTGACAGGCCCAAGAACCCTCCCGCCTCCCCCTTCCCAAAAAGGTGACGGTTCTGCGTACTGTTGCATACTGCCAGGAAAAAAGCCCATCCTTTGATCTTTGCAGTTCTCTGAGCTTTGCAGTTCTCCAGCCGTGCAATGTGTACATAAGTGCATATACTAGGGTAACGTGCATTAAAAAATATACCAAAAGGGCAGGGTGTCATTAGGGAAATTGCTTTGTGAAGATGATGATGGTGATGATGATTTATTTCTTCTACCCTGCCCATCTGACTGGGTTACCCCAGCCACTCTAGGCGTTATAAAAACTAGGCATTATAAAAGCAAGACATCAAACATCAAAAGATGTGTATGTTATGCGGAATTGCATATAAACATGTATGTTTGGAGAAATTAGTGCTAAAATGCTGATAAATGTGTGTGTGTGTGTGTGTGTGTGTGTGTAAACTGAACTGAAGGTTGGAAAAATGAGAAACTGAGATTGACAGATTTGCCTGCCTCTTTCTGTTCGTATAGATCTAGGTATTAACGTTTATTTATGTGCCTGCTCTTCCCAGGACCTCAAGGTGGTGCAAATGGTTCTTCCCTCCTAATTTTATCCTCACGACAACCTTTGAAGGGAGGCTAGGCTGGGAGAGAGTGAGCAGCCCAAGGTTACTTACTGAGCTTCACAAACACACACAAAGATTGCCCTTTCCCGCAGTCTGGAGAGTATGAGCTAGGCTTCCCGAGGGGCTAGATCAGGCGTGGAGAATCCGCGACCCTCCAGATCTTGCTGGACTACAACTCCCATCATCCTCGATTATTGACCAGGTTTGCTGGATCTGATGGGAGCTGGAGCCCAAGAACTACAGGAGGGGACACAGGAGAGTTCCCCATCTCTGGGCTAGCTAAATGTCAGTGTGCTTACATCTACGCCATACATTTAAAGCATATCCCCGCTCCCCAAGAATCCTGAGAACTGTAGTTTACCCCCCAGGGAGCTACAGGTCCCAGGATTCTTACCAAACTACAGTTCCCAGGATTATTAATTTTTTGGGGGGGGAAAACCATGTGCTTTATATGTAAGCGATAAGAAAAGCGGGTTTGAGAGAGGCAGATGTAGAATAGAGAAGTGGGATGGTGTTCATGCTTGTGTTCTCATCCCTTTCTCCAGTTTAAGCTGTGTCTCCTTTGTGGCTTTTGCTCCTTTCAGGTTCCCAATGCTCTGTTCTGGGTTTTGATATCCACAACAAGTAGCTAGTCCCCCAGAGAAACTCGAGACAGCAGTCATGGGAAGAGGGAATATCTCAGGACTTGGCAGTCCATTGCAGCTCCCAACAAATCAGGGCTGCTTGTTGTACATCTAGGGCCAGTGTCAACAGCTGGCACCCTGGCCCACTGCCCTCTATGTGCTGACACCTGCCCAGGGCCAACAGGTGCTTAGGTCTAGCCACCATTTAAATGTCCCTGCAATGTAACATCACTCCCAAGACTTTGTGGGATGCATTTACAGTGGCTGAAGCCCAGTCCTGCTCAGAGAATTATTGTTGCTTCTGGAACTGCCTGCATATTGTATCAAATATCAGTGCCGGGTTGGTTTGAGGCAGAAGTTCAGGTCAATTTGCTTTTTAATACGAAACTACCGAATTTGCCGGAAGAAAACTCAAGCCAAAAACACAGCTATTGCCCGAAACTTGCATTTCTCTGAATTTTGTGACGCAGCTTTCGCATCGAGTGACGTGCATAAAAACCTGCATGTTAGGGGGTAAATTGCGTTTAAAAAGGCACTTAAGTGAGAACAACATACGAAACATGCATGGAGTTAGGGGGAGATTGCTCGGGGAAATGTGCATTCTCTACGTTTTTGTGAGGACTTGCAAAAGACATTGCAAGCTGATGCAAAAATGTGGAGAACTGAACCGAAGATGGGGGAAAGCAGAAGCTAAAGCTAAGAGATTCACCCATCCCTAGATGTGGGTATACTCTTGATAACAATAGGCAAGCTCTGGGTTTCCCTCAAAGTCCTTACCTAAGGAAGTGATGCCCTTTTACCTTGCAACATTTTGGGTTTTCAGTCTGAAACCTTGGAGAGCCACTGTCATTCAGTGTAGACAGTGCTGAGCTAAGTGGACCCAGTGCTCTTCCTCTGTATATGGGCAGTTTCCCATGCCCCTATCTCAAGCGGTAACCAGCTTGCCTCTGTGCATTGGATGCAATGTGGCATGTTCATACAGAGTCCATAGAAGGCATGCTCTGCAATCCCACAATTCAGTTATGGGGTCCACTGTCATAAGCTGCGGCAGTAGCCATTGGTTCCAATGACCACAGTCGGAAGTAGTAATGCTTCTGAATATTAGTCGGTAGAAACTGCAGGAGGGGAGAGTGCTGTTGTGCTCGGGTCCTGCTTGTAGGTTTTCCACAGGTGGACCACTGTGAGAACACGGATGATGGACTCAACAAGCCATTGGCCTGGTCCAGCAGTCTCTTCTTATGTTCTTGAACTGGGATTGGGTTAATTTATGGAGGAGAGGTCTCTACAGTGGCTTTATGCAGCAGTATGCCTCTGTAGAAGAGAAGGCAGTGAGAGATTTTACTTTCTTGGGCTCCATGATCACTGCAGATGGTGACAGCAGTCACGAAATTAAAAGACGCCTGCTTCATGGGAGAAAAGCAATGACAAACCTAGACAGCATCTTAAAAAGCAGAGACATCACCTTGCCAACAAAGGTCTGTATAGTTAAAGCTATGGTTTCCCCCGTAGTGATGTATGGAAGTGAGAGCTGGACCATAAAGAAGGCTGATAGCCAAAGAATTGATGCTTATGAACTATGGTGCTGGAGGAGACTCTTGAGAGTCCCATGGACTGCAAGAAGATCAAACCTCTCCATTCTTAAGGAAATCAGCCCCGAGTGCTCACTGGAAGGACAGATCCTGAAGCTGAGACTCCAATACTTTGGCCACCTCATAAGAAGAGAAGACTCCCTGGAAAAGACCCTGATGTTGGGAAAGATGGAGGGCACAAGGAGAAGGGGACGACAGAGGACGAGATGGTTGGATAGTCTTCTCAAAGCTACCAGCATGACTTTGACCAAACTGCGGGAGGCAGTGGAAGACAGAAGTGCCTGGCGTGCTCTGGTCCATGGGGTCACGAAGAGTCGGACACGACTAAACGACTAAATAACAAATGCCTCTGTAGTTGCTGGGGAAGTGGGATGAAGGTTGGCACCTTCACATCTCCATCGTGGACTTCTCAGTGGCATCTGTTTGGCCACTTGGGAAGCAGGATGTTCGACTGCACAGACCTTTGGTCTGAGCCAGCAGGACTTTCTTTATATCCTTTATACCACAGACTTCAAATTATTACCCATTGAATCCAATTGCAATAATATGGGATAACTACTCCATATTGTCCTATCCATTGAACCTAATTGGAATAATATGGGATACTATTCCATATTGTCCTACCTATTGAACCCAACTGGAATAATATGGGATAACTATTCCACATTGTCTTCCCCATAAGGGTTCTTCAAGCTGAGTTCCATTGCAGTGCTTGCTGTCACTGAGATCTTTGCTAAGGTTGCATGCTTATTTAGCAATGTTACCTCTAAACAACTCTTTAGAGGACTTTATCCAATTTCTGATGAAAAAACAAAGTTGGCAAAAGGTCAGGAAAGCAACACAGGCTCGAGGCCCATTCAACATCAAGTCCCAAACCTTTGATGCTCTCCTGCTCCCGAAAAAAAGGAAGATGGCTGCCAAACACTTGAAGCAGGGTTTTGAGCTCTAAGGCCAACTCTAAGGCAAGTTTCTGCTCTATAACCAACCCTTAGCACTTGTTTTTATCCTCTCTTCCATTTTACTTCTTAACTCCTACCCATAAGTAGACAAATATTCTCATTCACATCTCACATACACATCCCAGAAGTGGCGAACTAGGGTCCTCCAACTTATTATGGTAACAGAATCTTCCTTTTCATATTTTTTTTTTAAATTAAATAAATAGTATGTTACTAGTCCTCATCACTAGAGATCTGTTTGGAAAGTGGCTAGAGCAGCAGTTCTCAACCTGTGGGTCCCTAGATGTTGTTGGACTACAACTCCCAGCATCCCTGAGCTCTGGCCTTGCTAGCTAGGGGTGATGGGAGTTGTAGTCCAACAACATCTGGGGACTCACAGGTTGAGAAAAGCTGGGCTAGAGGGACACTGCACTCCTCAGTGAATCACCAATCTCACTTGAGCATTTGCCCCTCGGTGGTGCTGTTGGGCAGCAGCAATCTTTGACAGCAGCAGACTGTTCCTTTTTTTTCTGATGCTAGATCAAATGTACTTAGTACCGCTAAGTTGTGAGGCATTCATTCATTGGGGTGGATGAACATCCCCAATGTTTGGATTTTTTTTGTAGGGGGGGTTGTTGTTGTTGTTTAGTTGTGTCCGACTCTTCGTGACCCCATGGACCAGAGCACGCCAGGCACTCCTGTCTTTCACTGCCTCCCGCAGTTTGGTCAGACTCATGTTTGTAGCTTCGAGAACACTGTCCAACCGTCTCGTCCTCTGTCGTCCCCTTCTCCTCCATCTTTCCCAACATCAGGGTCTTTTCCAGGGAGTCTTCTCTTCTCATGAGGTGGCCAAAGTATTGGAGCCTCAGCTTCAGGATCTGTCCTTCCAGTGAGCACTCAGAGCTGATTTCCTTCAGAATGGATAGGTTTGGTCTTCTTACAGTCCATGGGACTCTCAAGAGTCTCCTCCAGCACCATAATTCAAAAGCATCAATTCTTCAGCGATCAGCCTTCTTTTTGGTCCAGCTCTCACATCCATACATCACTACTGGGAAAACCATAGCTTTAACTATACAGACCTTTCTTGGCAAGGTGGAGGGGTCCTTAATGAAATCCTCAGCCCCAACCTCCTGACTCCTCTTGCTTTTTGCTAACCCATGAGGTTCTGCAGCCTTCTAAAACGATGAGAGCTGCCATTGCATAACATAAAGGGGGCTGGACTGGATCCCTTACCACTTGAGCATCGAACACTCCTGCCTAGAGCCTCAATTCCCACACCAGCTTTGTGTGCCGCCCAGCCTAGTATCTAGATGAGATATACTGCTCTTTCCTCCCCCTCCTTTCCCAGGCCACAGAGTTTCAGGAAGTCCATCCTGTTTATTGGGAGAGTTTATCTATCATTTGTAGATGAAAGAGGAAGTGCCCCAGATTGACCCTTGTGGGGAGTGATTGGTAACATCTGGAGACGCTTTGAGTGGTTTCCTATGATGATGATGATGATGATGATGATGATTAAATTTACTTAAACTTATTAGTCGCTTTTTTAATTTACAAAAAGTAACTCAAAGTGACTTACAGGCATACATGCATATGTAACAGAGAATTTTAAGACAGCATAAAATTAATCAGAGGATAACTTTAAGACAATTGCTGCTGAAATTCTAAATCACCTCCACCAAGTTTATGCCTGTGGCTTATTGCTCTCTAATAATGAAACAACTCATGTTGTGATAACCCCTGACAACTGCTGCTATCCTTCATGTGGTTGGGTCATGTGTCACAGATAATAATAATAATTTATTATTTATTTTCCCCAGCCACTCTGGGTGACTTCCAGCAAAATATTAAAATACAATAATTCATCAAATATTAAAAGCTTCCATAAACAGGGCTGCCTTCACATGTCTAAAAGTCAGATAGTTGTTTATTTCTTTGACATCTGGTGGGGGGGGGGCATTCCACAGGGCGGGTGCCACTACCGGGAAGGCCCTCTGCCTTATTTCCTTCCAGCAGCTAAACCAGACGTTGGTGGGTGTAGAACTGATAAGATGCCTTGTTAGTGACCTAGCCTTCTGTCCCCACCAAGACATCCAGGAAGCAAATATATGGCTTTTCATCTATTGTCTGAAAAACATGTCCAAATTATTTGATAACCAAATAGCCTTTGATTTCATGGAATTGTAGAGTTGGAAGGGACCACGAGGGACATCTAGTCCAACCCCCTGCAATGCAGGAATCTTTTGCCCAAGGTGGGGCTCAAACCCACGACCCTGAATTTAAGAGTCTCATGCTCTAGCAACTGAGCTAACTCTAAATATGCTGCACAATCTCTGTGGCCCATATTGTGCCCCTGTTCAGCCTATAGACCCACCCTGGTTATGTTACTTCTGATCCCCTTGATCACCCACCCGGTCTGGAGGAATCTCTCTGGTTTTGGTTTCTCTCTTCCAACCTGCTTCCAACCTTTCCGTTCATTTTACTCCTTTTCTGCATCGGTTGGCAAACGTTATTTTTCCGAAAACGTTGACGTGGAAATTCGTGTGCGCTTTCGTTTTCCTTTTCTCTGAACAGATGCGCCTTCTCAAGCAAGTTCCCCAAACACAATGCATTTTTATCAATTCCCCCACCCAAAAAACACACCCACTGTTATGCATGCTTTCGCCAATATACAATCATACCTCGGGTTGAATGTGCTTCAGGTTGAGTGTTCTCAAGTTACACTCCGCGGCAACCCGGAAGTAACGGAGCGCGTTACTTCTGGGTTTCACCGCTTGCGCATGCGCAGACGCTCAAAATGATGTCACGCGCATGCGCGGAAGCAGCAAAACGCGACCCACGTGTGCGCAGATGCGCACTTGTGTCTTCTGTTCTATTCAGGATGTGAACGGGGCTCTGGAACGGATCCCGTTCGCATCCCGAAGTACCACTGTATGCCTCTTTTTTTGGGGGGGTGCACATTCTTTTGGGTTTGATGAACTGCGTTTGAAAATGCAGAAAAGCACAGATTTTGAAGGACAGCTGTGCTTGGGTTCGCAGTGCAACTTGGATAGGGTCGCGTCTAAACACATTTCTGCCCCGTCCCTAACAACCCACACCACTTCCATCCCGATGTTCCGGGTTGTGTTATCGTGTGGTCCCCGTCTACAAAGACAGGCCATGCTACTGCTGTTTTTCTCTCTCTGTGTGTGTTTTTCTCTGTGTGTGTTCGTCCATCTGTGCTGTTTTTAGATCCTATGCATGGACTCCCCTCTTCTGACTTCCCTTCACTCCTCAACCTCTCCCCCCTCGGCCCCCTGCATCAACCACCACCACCACCGCCCCTCCCTCCCGCCTCATTTCCCCTCCGGGCTTATACAAGTGTGTTTCCTCCTTCTGCATTCTGCAAAGATCTCTCAGCAAAAAAAGAGAGAGAGAAAAAGCAGAGCTGATGGGGATGTGGGGAAGGAGCCGGGGCGAGTCGTGGGGGGGGGGGTGCGTTGGGGGCTGGGGCGGAAAGTGGAGCAGCGGGGAAAGGGGGAAGGGATCCTGACAACACTATGTCTGGGCCCGGGCCAAGCAGAGACACTCTTCACCAAGGGGGCCTTTTGGATCTCATTGCTTCGGGGGCTGCAAAGGACTCGGGGAAGGGGGGAGCAAGGGAGCAGGCAGTGTCGCCTCGCATTAGAGCACTGCGGCTGATGCCGTGGCTCTGCGTCGCCTGCGGAGATCTGAGTGCCTGGCTTCGCGGCGGCAGAAGAAAGGTCACCGTTCAGACCACATCTCCCCTGGGATAAAAAGGTTAAACCCTCGTGGGCTCCCTGAACCCGCCCACTGTCCCCCTCTCCTGGAGACCCCGGACCCCAAACCCGTGGTGCCCCTCCAGTCCCTTGCACTGCGCCAGCCACAAAGAAGTGTCCCCCGCCCCTCCATGCCCAACTCAGGAAACGCAAGAAAGACGCTTCGCCGAATGAGAACTTCTCGTTTGCAGAGGCCTCAACTCTTCAGCCTCATCAGCTCAGCCTCTCTCTCCCCTTCCTGCCTCCATTTGTTGGCTTTCCTCTCCCTGACTCTTAACCCCATATGTCTTGGGGTTGCAGTGGAAGAAAACTCTGGCAATTTCTCTACACACACAGACACCCAACGCTGCAACCGGCATCGGTTCTGCACCTTGAGTGTGCAGCGATGGATTAACGAATTCTTAACACCGACTAATTAATCATTCATTCACTCTTTATAAACTATTAACGAACAGTTGTCACTGTGAACAAGCACCATACCAGTTAGCCCTGGGGGGAAGAGACAGGATGAGAGAGGAGTGGGGGGGTGTGTGTGTGTGGAAAGCAAGGCTTAGAGGTCAGTAGCAGAGACACCAACTTCTCTGGAGGTTTGAGGGGGCCGGACGCGATGTCGTGACATGGGGCCCTCTGAACATTGAGGGGGCCGTGTCCCTCAAAAAAAGATTGGGGGATTGCATCGGCCCCCAGGAGCTAGAGCTCTTGGTCAGTAGGATGAAGGCATGTGGGGTGCAGGCCTGAGGTGGAAGATGTGGGGTTCGGGGTGGAGGAGTTTAGGGGTGTAACCCCCTGTGGCCTGGCTCTAGGTGTGAGGGTACCCTGGGCATGGTGCCCTTCACTGGCCCGGCTTGGTCAGCAAGGCCTTGGCAGAGTTAACGGGAGGCAAGTAGGGGAATACGTTTATATATTTTTAATTAATTTATATGCCACCCTTCACCCGAAGATCACAGAGCTGTTTATAGTATTTAAAACACATAATAACCAAAGTAACCAAGTGGATCCAGCCGCCGTTTTAATGTCTCATAGTGCGCCAGAGAAATGGTACACTAGAGCATCATGGGAAAACAAAATGGAGCGCCTATTGGGGCAACTGCCCAACTGTGCCAGTTTTTGCAGAGGCGATCAGGGCTTTCCTTACGTTCTAAAATCCGCCCCTAAAATCTCCCCTTTTGAGGTTGGAATAAAAATTATGCAGGTTCGATTCTGGTCCGACTTTGGCGAGTCTGCCAAATGTTATTTGGATAGGCTATTTCCCCACCCGACGTGGGAAATTTGTTTTCGTTGGGGAGGGTGGGTGGGAACTGGGGGAAAAGTAAGGTGTTTGTGGGATGTGGTGGGGAGACACACAGTGCACAGTTTAACTCTGGGATTGGCTCCTGCCTGTGACAGCCTGAATGGCTTTCAAAGAGGATCGGACAAATTCATGACTGTGCAGGGTTTCAGACAGGCTTCTCTTAGGCATAGATGAAGATGCAGGGGGTTGAACCCGGAATCTTCTGTATGCAAATGAGACGCTGTGCCAATGAACTGTAGCCCTTCCTCAGAAGTCCTGGGTTCAGATTTGCAGTGGGTCACTGATGTGCTGAGAGAACCGGCACAGTTTAGTAGTTTGAGCGTGTGGCTAGGACTGTGGATCCTTGGCTTCAAATCAGTGCACAGCTATGAAGCTCACTGGGAGACCTTGGGCCAGTCACTGTCTCTCAGCCTAGCCTCCCTCACAGGGTTGTTGTGAGGATAACATAGGGGGAGGTGGGACCATGCGCACTACTGACTTGAGCACCTTAAAGAAGGGGTGAGATATACACCTTTAGACGCCGGGTGAAAACATTCCTCTTCAACCAGGCCTTTGGCAAGAAATATCCTTTTAAATGTGCTCGAGGAGGGGAATTACTGGTTTGCTTTTGTTCTTATTTTTATTATGTATTTTATATATATATATATATATATATATACACACACACACACACACACACACACACACTGTATGGTGGTACCTCGGTTCTCAAATGTAATCTGTTCCGGAAGACCGTTCGAGTTCTGAAATGTTTGAAAACTGAGGCACAAAGGGCTGTCTGCAGATTCAATTGAGAAAATTGAAAAAGACACAGCGGAAGCCATTTGATTTCCGAGGTGCGTTTGAAAATGGAAGCATTTACTTCTGGGTTTTCGGCGTTTGGGTTACAAAACGTTTGTCAAGGGAGACGTTCGAGAACCAAGGTACTACACTGTATATTGTAATTTTATGTTGCGAACTGGCCTGAGATCTGCGGATGAAGGGTGGTATAATGATGATGATGATAATAATAATAATAAATAAAATAATGATGATGATGATAATAATAATAATAATAATAATAATAATAACAACAAATAAAATAATGATGATGATGATAATATAATAATAATAATAATAATAATAATAATAATACAGCTGACCAGGATTTGAACCTGGATCTCCCCAGTCCTAGCCTACCATACTACTAGTTTATTCTCAATAACAGTTACAACCACCTTGCACATTTATCATGCAATAGGAATCATGATTAATAAATGAAGATGAGGGTAAATAAATGAAAATGAAAATGTAAGGGTGTGTGTGTGTGTGTGTGTGCCTTCCTTTCTTCATATCTCCATTCTGCAATCCACCCACCAGATAGTTGCCAGCAGCTGGAGAGTGGCTTGGACCCTGAGCACCCGCAAGGCGCAAGCACCCAAGACCTAGATGAGTCCCAAATCCGTTTGCAGCTGAAGCGCAAATTGCAAAGGAACCGGACGTCTTTCACCCAGGAGCAGATAGAGGCGCTGGAGAAAGGTGAGGAAGGGACAAAGGTGGCTGACAACAGGTGAGGTTGCCAGCTGGCTAGAATTTCATCTTTCTGGTTAGCAGCCCGAATCGGAGCATTTTGAGCGAGAGAAAGAAAAACGGCGTCCGCTGTTTTCACTGTTAGCAGATGCGTGTGCACATCGTGTGTGCGCATTAACTGAGGTGCAACTGAGAGAGCTTTTCTTAAAGGTAAACAATGCAGACTCATCCATTCCACATTGAACACATGTCAATTGCCTCTGATAAACGGTGGGCAGAGGTGGGCAGCACCACTTTCTGTCTGCACATATGTGCCGTCGCCACCTTACAATTCATAGCTAATTATAGTCCAACCCCCTGCAATGCAGGAATATGCAGCTGTCCCGTACGGGGATCAAACCTGCAACCTTGGTATTGCCAGCCCCCCAACTGAGCTATTCAGAGAGCCATCCAGCTGGTTAGGCTTGGAGTCCAATACTTGAGTCCGCTTACCTTCACCCTGAGGTGCCTCTCAGCTGAGGGGCTGCCATCCTTATCAGGCAGGTTATGGCTGGAAATCTTATTATTCCATCCATATTTGATTTCCTACTTGAATAGACTGCACCATGTACGTGTGAATTAGGAAGGGTGCTAAAGATCCATGAAAAAGATTGTGTGTGTGTGTGCGAGCGTGTTTTATTGATGTGGGAGACCCATGAACCGCGCTAGCTTTCCATGGGTATAGCCTCTCAATTCTTCCCAAGTTGCAGTTCCCTCCAAATGGGGTGTGTGTCATCATGACGCTAAACAGGGTGACTCCTGTAGTCTCTTCCTTCTGTTACCTACACTGACTTGTTAGATGGCAGCAGATGAAGAAGATGGAGAGGGGGGAAACCAAGGTCTTTTTGATGCATCCTGGGATGCGGGTGGTGCTATAGGTTAAACCACAGAGCCTAGGACTTTCCGATCAGAAGGTTGGCGGTTCGAATCCTTGCGATGGGGTGAGCTCCCGTTGCTTGGTCCCAGCTGCTGCCAACCTAGCAGTTTGAAAGCATGTCAAAGTGCAAGTAGATAAATAGGTACCGCTCCGGCGGGAAGGTAAACGACGTTTCTGTGTGCTGCTCTGGTTCGCCAGAAGTGGCTTGGTCATTCTGGCCACATGACCTGGAAGCTGTGCGCCGGCTCCCTCGGCCAATAAAGTGAGATGAGCGCCGCAACCCCAGAGTCGGCCACGACTGGACCTAATGGTCAGGGGTCCCTTTGCCTTTAAGAACATCCCATTCAAACAGGAGTTGCAGATAAGGCACCAGTGCTGCCACGAGTGCAACTTTTAAAACTCCCCTGGCGCTGTCGGTGGCGGCAGAAGAATTTTTTGTGGGAAGACACAGTTACGCTCAGTATGGATCGTACTAAATCTCACACAGTGGATATCCTTAAACTTCCGAACAACTGGACAGTGTGATTTAGATTGATATTTTGTTTTCCGAAAAACCAGGCTCCTCTCATGAGAAACGGTAACTCTGTGTATGTTCAGAGGCACTTCGCTGACAATGTAATAAATTTTTTTAATCAGTTGCGGCAGTATTGTTATATCAAGATGGGATCTAAGAGGAGAAGATGTGTGTGGCCATCTGGTGGCCAGAGTGGTACTGCAGCCTTGATGCACAGCTTGCTTTCTTGACCTTGCATTGCAAGTGTGCCACTTTTAAACAATAAGCTGGTCTGCAGGGATAGGGGACCATTTTCACCCTGAAGGCTGCATTCTCTTCTGGCCAACCCGAGCATGGTGGACGGGGTCAGTGGGCAGAACTATGGATGTGGATTATGTACTGTAGGCTAGTTTCCACACATTCCCCGCTCTCTTACTCTCCATCTGGGTGAACAAGAGGCAGGAGCAGAGTTCAAGGACACATTCAAGCCAGGCAAAAACACTCAAGGAAGGTGTGGAGGAAGGCCTGAGGAGAGCAGGGGGGCTGTGGAGGGGTGTGGTCAAGGGCTGGACAGATTGGTCTAGAGCATCCTTTCTCAGCCTGTGGGTCCCCAGATGTTGTTGGACTACAACTCCCATCACCCCTAGCTGGCAAGGCCAGAGCTCAGGGATGATGGGAGTTGTAGTCCAACAACATCTGGGGACCCAAAGCTTGAGAAAGGCTGCTCTAGAGAGAGTTGTCTTTGCCCGCCAGGTCCTCCTGTATTGGAAGCAGAGAATCTGCAGCCCATGCTGCCTGCTTCTGGTAAAGGTAAAGGGACCCCTGACCATTAGGTCCAGTCGTGACCGACTCTGGGGTTGCAGCACTCATCTCACTTTATTGGCCGAGGGAGCCGGTGTACAGCTTCTGGGTCATGTGGCCAGCATGACTAAGCCGCTTCTGGTGAACCAGAGCAGCGTACGGAAACGCCATTTACCTTCCTACCAGAAAGGTATCTATTTATCTACTTGTACTTTGATGTGCTTTTGAACTGTTAGGTTGGCAGGAGCAGGGACCGAGCAATGGGAGCTCACCCCGTTGCGGGGATTCGAACCGCCGACTTTCTGATCAGCAAGTCCTAGGCTCTGTGGTTTAACCCACAGCGCCACTCGCGTCCCCCTGCTTCTGGTAGTAGGTGCTAGTCTTTCTGTTTAACAGAAAGCTTCTGATCCTCTGCTTCTGATCAAAGGGGCCTTGCCTGCTTCGGCAGCTGTAGATTTCTACGGCACAGGGAATGTTGGTTCTTGCAGAGCTCCTGGACCAGAGTCCTCGGAGTCAGAGAAGCGATGCTGCTTGGCAGAGTGGCTTCCTCCTGAACTGGTCCAAGCAGGCCTAATCATGGCTGGCGCCATGGGCAATTCCTCAAAGACCAAGGTCTCATCCCCTGAAGAGGGGAAGTTAGATCCTATGGGCATGACAATAGGTGACGCAGTGGATGACATCTGCAGGGCTGTTAAACCCCAGCAGAAGATTGAGAGCATCTCTGTGGAAGTAAACAGCAGGTGTGAGCTAGCTGGAGAATGCAATACCCCTGTGCTCCACTAGTGGGCAGGACGGAGATGATTCTACGCTGCCACCCTTCCAATACATACCCTACTTGTTGTGTTCAGCTATAGTCAGAAATAGTCACCAGCCTGTGGTACAGTTTTGCAGATTGATTCAGATATACTTTGCTGGCGCGATAAGGAATTTGAGCGCTGACAAAGTAATATGGCAGTCCTGTGCCCCTTAAGGGGACGCAGGTGACGCTGTGGGTTAAACCACAGATCCTAGGGCTTGCCGATCAGCAGGTCGGCGGTTCGAATCCCCGCGACGGGGTGAGCTCCCGTTGCTCGGTCCCTGCTCCTGCCAACCTAGCAGTTCGAAAAGCACATCAAAGTGCAAGTCGATAAATAGGTACCACTCCAGTGGGAAAGTAAACGGCATTTCTGTGCGCTGCTCTGGTTCGCCAGAAGCGGCTTAGTCATGCTGGCCACATGACCTGGAAGCTGTACGCTGGCTCCCTCGGCCAATAAAGCAAGATGAGCGCCGCAACCCCAGAGTCGGTCACGACTGGACCTAATGGTCAGGGGTCCCTTTACCTTTTATGCCCCTTAAGGCATGCTATAATAGGGTGTAAGAACATGGGAGTAGGTTCTACTTCACCAGGGGCTATAAATGATGGGGAAACAGGGGGAACATGTCTCCAAAACTCTGACTCCCTTGCCCTCCCATCTTCCTCAGAATTTGAGCGCACTCACTACCCCGACGTCTTTGCCCGTGAACGCCTGGCAGCAAAGATCGACCTCCCGGAGGCCCGGATCCAGGTATGGCAAGGGGATCCGCTCGGCTGTGGGACAGGCCAACCTACGCTTCCTTCTCATTCCCCGTTGATTCCATTCCACTGTTCTTCCCCCCCGTCCAGGTCTGGTTCTCCAACCGCCGAGCTAAGTGGCGCCGGGAGGAGAAGCTGAGGAACCAGAGGCGCCAGGCGGGGGGCACCGGGGGCCACCTGAGCATAAACAGCAGTTTTGGCTCTGCGGGCAGCACTGTCTACCAGTCCCTCCCCCAGCCGACGGGGTCAGGTGAGGGCCGTGGACCCGGCTGACTCGTTCCCATTCCCCCATTCTTTCTTGGCTAACCCATCCCTGTCTGTTTCAGGGAGGCCCTGTTGAACATGGCCCTGGCCCCCAGTAAGAAGGGCTATCCACCACTGACAACCACATGACTTCTCTCTCTGTTACAGGCACCATGTTGGGCCGTACGGAAAGCGCCCTCAGCAACAACTATGGCGCCCTTCCGCCCTTGCCCACCTTCTCTATGGCCAACAGCCTCCCTATCCAGGTAAGCTTCTCAGAACCCCTTCTCAGGCTGAAGACCACATTCCCATAGCTGTCAACCTTCCCTTTTTTGTGGGAAATTCCCTTATTCCAGCGCCGTTTCCCGTTGCTATCTCAGATTGTTAGATATCCTGTAGACTGTCCCTAGGACAGGTGAGGCTACTGATCCCTTATTTTCAGGGCTGCTGATCCCTTATTTTCAAATCTGAAAGTTGACAGCTATGCATTCCCTTCTTGGCAAGCTTCCGAGGGCCACATGCTGGGGCGGGTGGGGCCAAAGGCAAAAAGTGGGCGGGGCAACAGATGAGAATATTTCCTATTGTGCTAGAGGCGATAGTTCAGAGGTTCCCAAACTTATTTGGCCTACCCCCTGCCCCTGGAAATCTACCTTCTTTAAGCGAACAAACAGAAAGATGCAGTGACAAATGTGCATTCTTTTATGTATCTGCATTTCTACCTACGTCCTGCGACGTAGCAAAGGGAGATATTGTAAACCAGACACCTTGAAGCCGCAGCCTGCCTGCCATTGGACAAATAGGCAGGCAAGCGGCGGTCTGCTCCCTAGGCCTGGGTGAAGCCAAAAAGGGTCCACCCAATCCCAGGAAAGCCCCTCACCTCCAGCACGACTGCAGGATCCAGGGGAGGCGTTTTTTGCCATCCCACAACAGCACCTCACCTGGCGGTTAAGTGTCATTACACAACAGATAAAAATGGGTTTTCCTAATTTTCTTTTCTTCTTTTCTTTCTTAATGCTTCCACTGCCCCCTTATTTTTATCCAATAAGAATAAGAATAAGAATAAGAATTTATTATTTATTCCCTGCCCATCAGGCTGAGTTTCCCCAGCCACTCTGGGCGGCTCCCAATCGAGTGTTAAAACCAATACAGCATTAGATATTAAAAACTTCCCTAAACAGGGCTGCCTTCAGATGTCTTTTAAAGATAAGATAGCTGCTTATTTCCTTCACATCTGAAGGGAGGGCGTTCCACAAGGCGGGCGCCACTACTGAGAAGGCCCTCTGTCTGGTTCCCTGTAACCTCACTCCTCGCAATGAGGGAACCAACGCTACGCAATTGCACCTGAGGCTACTACTGCCCCCTGGATCATTCCAGTGCCCTCGCCCTGCCCACTTAGGGAAACACTGGGCTAGTTTATTTATTTTATTATTATTATTTATTGAATTTATATACCGCCCTATACCCGGAGGTCTCAGGGCGGTTCACAGAATAAAATCAAGATATAAAACAAAACAAAAAAACCTAATAAAAATAAAAACAACAATCCAATAGCCTGCCTGCAAAAAAACCAAAACATTTTAAAAGGGCATAGGATGTAAAATCGGATCAACCAAAGGCCTGGTTAAAAAGGAACGTTTTTGCCTGGCACCTAAAGGTGTATAATGAAGGTGCCAGGCAAACTTCCCTGGGGAGAGCATTCCACAGATGGGGAGCCACTGCAGAGAAGGCCTGTTCTTGTGTTGCCACCCTCCGGACCTCTTGAGGAGGAGACACATGAAGGAGGGTCTCAAAAGATGATCTCAGGGTCCAGGTATGTTCATATGGAAAGATGCGGTCCTTGAGGCATTGAGGTCCTGAGCCATTTAAGGCTTTATAGGTCAAAACCAGCACTTTGAATTGGGCCCAGAAACTATCGTAATTGGTGGCTAGTGCAGTTGGACCAGGATCGGTGTAATATGCTCAAACCGTCTTGCTCCGGTGAGCAACCTAGCTGCTGAATTCTGCACCAGCTGAAGTTTCCGAACCATCTTCAGAGGTCTTCCATCCAGACGAGGAAGAGGCATTATTGGAGTTAATGATTCCATGTCCTAGCCAGGCAAAGACATCTGGGATGTGAAGCAGGACCAGTGAGGGGTGTGGCCTGGGAGAGGGGCGTGGCTGGAGGTGCCACACCCTGGAGCTGAAGACACCTGCCTTAAAGACACATGTTCAGGGCCAGGCAGGCAGGAAGGCTGATTGAGATCCTTTGCTACTGCTAACCTCCTTTCCTCTGTCGCATCTTGTCTGCCCCCAACAGCAGGCCGTGCCCCCCGTGGCCAGCCAGACGTCGTCTTACTCCTGCATGCTCCCCGGCGGCTCGTCAGTGCGAAGCTACGATTCATACACGCCCTCACAGCTCTCCTCTCATAACCTGAGCTCCAGCAACGGGGCCTCTACTGGTAATTGAAGGGCAGGGGGAATGGCTGGTGTGGAGCGAGGGAAGGGCACCAGGGATCTGGGATAAAGCAGGGTTTGCTGCAACTGGTGGGGAAGAGGAGATGGAGCATTGGTCAGCCACAGTTGCTTAACAGCCATGGGAAGTAACACCCCCCCCCAAAAAAAACCCCCCATATAGAGCCATGTAAGAAGAAGCACAAGGAACGCTGGAATCCTTCCTGGGCAGTGATTATATTGTGAAATGCATAATGTGGCTTCTAGTATGCATTTTTAGAAATCCCACCTTCTGCATAAAGCGTGAAGAAAATAAGTTTCCAGTCCTTGCCATGTTGGAGAGCTAGTTAAAAATGTGTGTTGTCAGCTTCTGCTAAAACAAACGCAGTGTGTTTTTCGCTTGTCAAGGCTGGTGTGCACATACGCCTAGCATAATTTCAGCTACCGCACTCTGACTTAGACTCTTCCTTTATAGAGACCACAAGCCAATAGTCAGCCCCAGGAAGGAAAAGATGCTGAACATGAAATTTCGAATTCTGCAAAAGGCTCCCCAAAGCCAAGCAACTGGGTGAAAGATGGAAGTGACTTATTTCTTTCTTTCAAATGGTCGGACATAATCCACTCCAGTTTTGGGATTTGGGGTGTGGCTGTCCAGCCCTGTCCTGCTGCACAGGAGCATAAGAAATTATATTCATTCAGACCATGATTGGTCCACCTAACGCAGTATGTGGCCGATACATTCACTGGCAGCAGTTCTCCAGGATTTCGGGTCAGAGTCGTTGTCACTAAGCTACAGCTTCAGAATAGAACTGCACCAGTGCTTTTGCTCTCTGCCATTTGAGCTCTGTGGGCATCAACCTTGATCTTGCCATTCCTTGTGTGTGAAGGAGCTTTGCCAGCGAGTGGGCTTCCCCTTCCCTGCAGTTTCCCTTTGCTCTGGCAAATGCTGAAGCACAGAGCAGCTCTTCATGCCTTGCTGCTTGCACAGCTGCAAATAAGCCCTGGAATGGAAGCTTCTCATGCTGTGGTGTTTGGACACTTTTGCCACAGGACTCTATTGTCTGCCTCCCATGCAAGCAGAAATATATTATTTGCAGAAGTGTACTCAATACGCAAGTTGGGACGCGGGCCAATAAAGCGAGATGAGCGCCGCAACCCCAGAGTCGTCTGCGACTGGACCTAATGGTCAGGGGTCCCTTTACCTTTACCATACTCAATACGCAGGTCATATCTTCCCTGACTTTCTTGCCCAATAGTCTGCAGGCAAGATAGGATAAGTTTCTATTTTAATTTCATAAGGATAGGGAAATCTCGATCAAACCTGAGTGACACAGAGAGGACAGACAAAAGAACTGGGGTAATGTAACATAACCTCCATACGCACTGTACTTTGAAAGCACATGGCATCCTGCAGATAATTCTGGGAACTATAATTTTTTTTGGTAGGTGCTAGGTATTGCAGCGTTGTCAAGGATAAGCTACAGTTCCCAGGATTCTTTGTGGGGAAGCTATGTGCTTTAAAGGTATGGTGTTTATGCATACCATGTGAGCTATGACCCTCAAAAAACAAGAACTGCAATATTGAATGCCTTTATTAGACTCTAGATTCTAATCTAACCTTAGAGCCACCTGTGTTTAGAAGCACCCGCGTCCCCCAGAACTCTTGCCTGTTAAAAAGCAAAGTGTGGACTTTTATACTGTTTTAAGTTCTTGCTTTTTCCTTCCAGCAGCTGCTGATATGTCTTGAGACACCCCACTTCCCCCCCCCCCACAGGCCAGAGTGTAAAAAATTAACAGCTGTATTCTTGTGCACATTTACCTGAGAGCAAGTTCCATCAAGCACAGTGGGACTTAATAGGACCACTCTGCAAATCAGGTGTATACATAAGCTTTTGGGGGGGGAAAAGCAAGCTAAGATATTTCAGGAGTCAGATAAGGAGTACCTAGACCATGGGTAGGCAAACTAAGGCCCAGGGGCCGGATCTGGCCCGATCGCCTTCTAAATCCGGCCTGCGGACGGTCCAGCAATTAGCGTGTTTTTACGTGAGTAGAATGTGCCCTTTTATTTAAAATGCATCTCTGGATTATTTGTGGGGCATAGGAATTTGTTCTTTTTCTTTTTTCAAAATATAGTCCAGTCCCCCACAAGGTCTGAGGGACAGTGGACTGGCCCCCTGCTGAAAAAGTTTGCTGACCCCTGACCTAGACTGTGCAGCAGAAAACCCTCTTCCACCTAGTGAAGCCATGTCTGTCTATAACCTCTGGATTCTCAGAGCAGGAGGCAGGCGTTTGTGTGGAAGTATTGAGCTGTTGGGAGGGGACATTTCACCTCCTTCCTGGCTGTCTTGATTTAGACAGCAGCGGGTAGTATACGGACCTGCCCTTCCTTTCACAAATTGCCGTTAACAAGGCAGTTGTTGAAACCAAAGGAGCAGGTCGCAACGTATCTTTCAGGGCCTCGAAAACCTCTGCAAGGAACTTGTCCTTCCTTAACCTTTGTCAGAATATTAATTCTTGCGTCGCCTTCCTTGCAGTCAGGTTAGTTCACTAGGGCAGAAACTTGGTTTGCTCCTCAAATCCTAAATGCTTTGCCTACAATAGGCCACTGACTCCAACATGTTTCGTTTTTCAGTTTGGCACAGTTGGTTCATGACGGTTGGTACCCAACGTATTTACTTCGTCCGTGCAAGGACAGATGGATGCTTGGGCAAATCCAAATTTGCTGCGGAGGGTTGGGGGAGCCCCTGGAACAGATTGGGGCGGGCATGCAGCAGGGAGAAGAGTAGGCAGTGTTCATACCCTCCAACATGTTGAGTCTCAAAACTGGGATGCAAGGCTTCCTGGCCGTGCTCCCGCGGGAGTCATGTGACCTGTGGGAGATCAAAGGAAGCACTTTTTTCTCGCCATGCCCCGAAAAAAGCACTTGAAGGTGCAAAATCGTGGCACCCCAAATGGTTGCCACGCTCTCGTGGGGGGAGGGGAAGTGTGATGTCCCGGGACACTTGTGGGGTATGAGAATTTGGTTGTGCAACCACTTTGCACCACTGAAACAAGCTACTTAGTGCTGCAACCCAATATTTATACAGTGGTACCTCGGGTTAAGTACTTAATTCGTTCCAGAGGTCCGTTCTTAACCTGAAACTGTTCTTAACCTGAAGCACCACTTTAGCTAATGGGGCCTCCTGCTGCTGCTGCCCCGCCGGAGCACGATTTCTGTTCTCATCCTGAAGCAAAGTTCTTAACCTGAAGCACTATTTCTGGGTTAGCGGAGTCTGTAACTTGAAGCGTATGTAACCTGAAGCGTACTTAACCCGAGGTACCACTGTACATTTATTTGCTGAACTGAAAAGACTGGGCTTTGCAGCCTGTAATGTTTGGAGGGATTCCTTCTATTTCCTGACTATTTCCCTCTTCTCTCTCTCTCTTTCTCTTTTTCTAGGGTTAATCTCTCCAGGAGTGTCTGTTCCTGTCCAAGTCCCTGGTGGGGACCCTGACCTTGCCCAGTATTGGCCAAGGTTACAGTGAGGAAAGAAGTGGAACAGGCTGGGGGGGGGATGGGGCGGGGGTGGAAACGGACGGCGGAAGGAAAGGGGGAGATGAATCGGCTGCTTACACGCCACACATTTAAAGCACATGGCTTCCCCCAGAGAATCTTGGGAAGTGTTAGTTCATCCCTGCCGGAGCTACATTTCACTGCGCCCTTAACAAACTATGATTCCCAGGATTCTTTGGGGGACATAATGTGCTTTAAACGTACAGTGTGTACAGAAGGGACTTTCCTTCCGCAGCGGGGAGGGGAATGGCAATATCTGGGGGAAGGAGCATTGGAGAGGGCCTTCCTCAACTTTGTGTATCTATGTTAGGCAACAACGTCTGTGTGTTTGGTGGCAGGTCTCCTCTGCCTCAGTGTGTGCATCATGCGTGCGCCATCGGGGGAGTGGGGACCGTCCTTTGGTCATCTTGTCTCTTTCTTCCCAATCCACATTCCGTCTCGCGACTTTCTCCTTCCCTCTCTTCCCTTTCCACCTCCCACCTTGCCCTTTAGATGGCACTAAGAGCTAGGGGAGCGGGGAAGGTGGAACTGCCGGAAGTATGGCAGGAAGAGAGAGGAAACATTGGGGATTCGGCACAAAGGATTGGGGGCAGACCGGGGAGAGAACCGATGACCCTTTGGGGAGCTGGAGGAAAGATTGAACCTTGAAAAGGCCGGACAAACCTTGAAATCTAAAGCAAACATCGGGGCAAGAAGAACTGTGGCAATGGCCACATTGGAATCCTGTGAAAATAATTGTCGAATTGAGTACCGGCGAAGGATCACATGGGGAAAATGACACACTAGTCCCCCTTCAAGCTGTTGCAAGGGGTGGAGGGTGGGCGGAATAAAACTGCAACCATTTGGAAGAATCACCACCATCATCTTAATATTGATATGCCGCCCATCTGACTGGGTTTCCCCAGCCACTCTGGGCAACTTCTGACAAAATATATTTGTTACCACAGCAGCATCAGTTTTAGACCTCCAAATCCACTTGTGTCTCCTTGGCCGCTCTGCCAGCTGAAGATCAGACGGCTCCTTACAGCTCTTCTGCATCGCTCTCTTTCTCTCTCTCGGTTGGACAGGACTTGCCAAGGGACAGTCTTCACCCACGGCGGCTAGAAAGAGCGCAGGGAGCAGCTTAACCGCTCAGCAATGCCCACTATCGCCAACAGACTTTGTGGTCGCCGTGATGTACCACGCGACGGAAGTTTCGTAAATCTGACCCTTGTCAGTTGGTGCCAAGCACTGACCCTTCCCATTTTCTGCCCCCCTGTAGAGTCTTATGGGATAGATGGCGTTTATACAAGGCCTTGCCCCCCCCTTGCAGATTGGGGACCGTTGCCGTAGCGTTACTTCCTGGGTGCGCGGAGTTCAGTCGCTCTTCCCCTTTGCAAGCCAGTCCTATAAACCGCTCCCCACCTGTCTCTTTGTTCACTCTGCCTCGCCTTCTCCGTTCCCCTCTTCTCGTCTCCCCGCATGGATTTCACTTAGCTGCGTTTTCACACGGATCCTGGAGGGCTAGGGACCCCCCTTTCTCTCTCTGACCTGCACAAAATGGCCCTCTGACCACCCACACATGCACGCTACCACCCGTAGGCGCAAACTGTTTTCACGTGTGTTAATAAAGGACCCGTGTAAATAACGCTGCGTGTGAGTCTGTGTGGTTCTGAGATGCGATCTCAGTTGTGGCCAGTGTGGCACAGTGGCAGAGAGACACCCCCCTGGGAGGAGAAGGTGGCCAACCTATAGATGTGAGGTCTGGAACAAGCTGGAACTCAACAAGAATTCAGTTCCGGCACCTGTCAGGTGGGCACCATTGCTATTATAAGAGATCAAGGGAGGTTTTCGTGGAGTTTCGGAACCTGTTTTTTTTTAAGGAAAATTGCACTCGCAGTTGTGGCTGCTGGCATGGTCATAGGCAATATGTATTTATGCAACAAAACACCACCACCACAAACTGGCTTGTAAGTATAAAACCAAATTTACTAGAATAGAGATAGACTTGTAACCATTCAAGCAACAAACATACTAAGGTGCCATGTGCAAAACAAAGCCTGGAGATACTGTAAACATGGAGTGGATAAATGTACAACTGTATCTTAACAAATTACATGTGCAACAAACGTTATACAGACTGGATAAATGAACCATTCAACAAGTAGCGTAAGTCCAATCACAGAACGGCAACCCCGTGCCGCCACAATGGCAAGGGTAGCACACTGGAGACTATGATAAAGTTTTTCAAAGCCACCAACTTGAATAATAATAATAATTTATTATTTATACCCCGCCCATGTGGCTTGGTTTCCCCAGCTACTTCAGGCGGCTCCCAACAGAATATTAAAAGCACGCTAAAACATCAAACATTAAAAACTTTCCTAAACAGGGCTGCCTTCAGATGCCTTCTAAAAGTCAGATTGTTGTTTATTTCTTTGACATCAGATGGGAGGGCGTTCCACAGGGCGGCCGCCACTACCGAGAAGGCCCTCTGCCTGGTTCCCTGTAACCTCACTTATCACAGTGAGGGAACCGCCAATAAATAAAAATACATAGCTAACTGAGGTTCTGCCCCCCACAACAAAAGGCCTGTACCCCTAACAAATGGCCTCCTCACCCCCCACCCCAAAAATCCTATCTACACCCATGGCTGCTGGGTCAAGAAAGGTGGTTATAAATTTGGGAGAAGCACGCCAAACAAAACAGAAGTTTGTTTGGCAGTCATTCCGATTTACTTGCACAGAGCTTAGTTGGAGGTTTGACTATCCTGGTCTTTATTGAGCATTCTCTCTTGTTTGTTTATGGGGCAGTTCTATGACAATAAGCATTCAGCCTCATTTGCTTACAGGATATTTACACATCTTCCCACTAATTGTTTCATTTGTTCCACAGTTTCCCATCTGCAAAGAGTTCCTTAAAAAAAAAAAAGCAGGTTTGTTGCACTTTATTCCGCTTTAATTTGTCCAAAGCTTAAATTTCTGTGCTCTGAATCCCTCCTGTGAAATAGTGGCAGTTTGTAGGCACCCTGAGTGTAAATAGGGGTGAGGGAAAACTTTGACTCTCCAGATGTTTCAGGATTCCATCTAATATCAGCCCGAGCCAGCATGACCGAAGGTTATGGGTGTTGTAGTACAGCAATGTTTGGAGGGCAGAAGGTTCCCATCTCTGATACAAAGGTAAGGGTAAAGGGACCCCTGACAGTTAGGTCCAGTCATGTCCAACTCTGGGGTTGCGGCGCTCATCTCGCTTTATTGGCCGAGGGAGCCGGTGTACAGCTTCTGGGTCATGTGGCCAGCATGACTAAGCCGCTTCTGGCAAACCAGAGCAGCACACGGAAACGCCATTTACCATCCCGCCGGAGCGGTACCTATTTATCTACTTGCACTTTGATGTGCTTTCGAACTGCTAGGTTGGCAGGAGCAGGGACCGAGCAACGGGAGCTCACCCTGTCTCGGGGATGCGAACCGCCGACCTTCTGATCAGCAAGTCCTAGGCTCTGTGGTTTACAGATACAAAGGTACTGATGATCAAAATAAGGATGCAGGAGAAATTTGATTCAGTTTGCATTTGAAGCAGAATCGATCAAATCTGCGCTTGCCGAAACAATATGAGAACCAAAACATACCTATTCTTCCAAATTCGCACCTATCCGAATTTTGTGATGCAGTTTTCCAACCAGAATTTACAGAATGTATATATAAGGGGAAAGTGTGCATTAACACATCCTATTAAGAGAAACTGCTTGCAAAAATGTGCACACTTGTCACAATTGCATACAAAAAAATGTATTTATTAGGAGATATAATGCTGAATAATTTTCATGAGCATTTAAAAAACCAAACCAAATTGCATATTGTTGCCAAAATGTGGAGAACTGAATTTCAGATTGGGGGGTGGGGAATGAGAAATGGAGAGAACTCACATTGGCAGATCATTCCATCCCCAACAAGGTATGGTAGCAAAGCAGATAAAACAAGGGAGGCAGCAAAATTTAACAAACACAAGTTTTAAGATTTATTAAAACAAAGCAAAACTCAAAAGCTCTTGAGATGGATGCGGTTGGATTATAGCTTTGGATATCATGTGTGAATTTTGAAAACCCTGTCCGTTACATGCCGTTATTACAGTTTGCTGCTGTTCTCTTTCTGATGTCTTCTTGTGCATCAACACATTTATAGCTATTTCAAGGGTGTTTTCTGTTTGTCCTATGCTCTTTGCTCAGCAAGCATCCTGCCCCTTACTCCACCCACTTTTTGGGGTGGTGTTTTTTCCTTGAGCGCATGAGAAGGAAAAGCAACTGTGCCTGTGGTTTTGGGGTGCTAAACAGCAGTGAGGTCTGTGTGTCTCATGGCTCTGGACCACGTGTAGACTTTGATAGGTTGAAGGCATTATATATATATATATATAATATCGCACACAAAAAAGAAATATAGAAGGAAAGAAATATCCATCACCTCCTAGCAACTAAAAAGGAAAAAAAAGAAAACAACAACAATAATGCATTTAATAGTTCTCACAATACATTTAACATAAAAATGACTTTTTTCTACTTCTATTTCTCATCAATTATTCACTGCCATATTATAACATGTTTTGGTTTTGATATTATTTATTCTATCCTAGGTTTTCCATCAGACTTAAAACTCCTGCTGAAGTTATTCAAATGCTGCTACAGACTTCATGCTGTCATTACTATTTTTCAGATAAATTTTAAAGACTTCCAATTTTGAGACAAATACTTCCTTTGATTTATTTTTTTATTCGGCATTCTCAGGAAGCTGTGCAATTGAAGAATCCAGATTTTTTCAATTCATTGGGTTATAACCAACTCAGTTTCCCGTTACTGAAATTGATAGGCCTAAGTCAGTTGTGTCCATTAATTTTAACGAGTCTGCTCCGAAAATGACTAGCATTGGATGCAACCCAGAGAAGCTTTGACTGAATTAGGAAAAGCAAATACTGACCATTGAATTGTGCAAATTTCAGTTTGTACCCTGGTTGCAGGGGTGTTTGTTTCTAGGTTTCACAGAGGTGACAATCGCAACTCTACAGTAACACAACTGCCTGTTTAGCTCACTGTGAAGACACAAACAAGAGCTTCAGTGTGACAAGAGATATCCATAACACCCCACTGGTGCCAGTGCCAGCTCCATGCTTTGGGGCAGCTATTGGGCACGATGCCCTTAGTGGGCCCTCATCTCATACTCATGCCCAGCCCTGCTGCCCTCTATCTCTACCTCTAAATCTTGGCCATGGAACCACCCAAGGCAAGTAGATGATGCCCATCCATCTCATTCTTGTCAGTGCATGATTAGAGAGGGCAGGTAGGCAGGAAGTAACAAGACAGAAGAGAAGCAGCAGGACAGGAAGTTCCAGGGGTTGGCCATTTGCAGCTGTATACGCCTTTGCTGCTGCTCAGTAATGCCTATCCCTGGCACCAACCTCAATTGCTGCTTTGATTTTGGACACTAAAGTTTTGATGCTAAATGGGTGTAAGGGGTACGTTGCTTGGAACAGCAGCTGGTACACAAAACCTATAGGTATTATTGCGAGCCTTCATCTTGAGAATATTGCAAAAGAGTTTGGGGGGGGTGTCACACACTTTCTAGGACAGTTGCTTGATTAAAGACATCTTTATCAGTGAGTCGTGTGAGTTTTAGTTGATTAAGAAGTTTACTAGACTAGTTAGCTGGTTAAATTTTCCAAGTGAGAAAAACGTTTTTTATAGAAATATTTATTTGCTTTTCAAACGCTCTGTGCTTGCGTTGCAACAGCCATTAGGTCAGAAGAGCCATCTTACAAATACACCACTTTTGTGCCCTCGGGTAATCAGTCGTAGGCTGTGACATGACCTCAATTAAATAAGCCTTGACAAAATAGGTGATAACTTTAAGGGGATTTTTTTGGTCAATGATCAGCTACAGTAATAAATTTTAAAATGTTTTGGGCAACTTTGAAAAAGGGTGCCCCAATTAATCAGGCAGTTGGCAAGATTCTTAGCAATTATTTTTAACACAGCTGACATGCGCTATCTTTAAAGCATGTTTGAAGTACATTCACGCCCCAGTCAAAGAATTCTGGGCACTGTTTGTTAAAGGTTGCTGGGAAGAGTAACTCTGCGAGGAGCAGTAAACAACTGAAGCAGTTGGAAGTTTCTGAGTTGTCTTAAATCGCAGCATACCTGCTGCTTCCAGGGGATTGGGGAAAATTGCATCATTCATTCATTTCACAAGATTTGTATGCTACATACAAATAAAGAACCCCAAAAAGGTTTACAAAAATGACAACATTGTGATGCAGACCATGAGGCAAGCAAGGAAACCTGTATAAGATGTTATGCAGGAAGGAGTGGGATGAAAGGAGGGGAACATCTCCTCCCATCCAATCCCCATTCTTTTTGTTCTATAAGGATGTAATCTATTAGGCTTCAGCAGTCACACAACAATCAGAAGTTCAATAAGTGAAGCTGTTCCCATCCCTGCTCATCCATGCTGGAGGGAAAACTGTACTTGCTGAATTTCAACCCAGGACAAAGCTTATTTAATACAAGTCGCAAGATGCCCAGTCAGAAATGCCGCCATTCCTTAAAAAGGTGGAAGGGGGAACTGGGAAACTGGCAATGACATCGGCAATTCCAAATCCTGGGCTCTCAGTCTGTGCTCAGAGTAACATCGGGTCCTATTTTCTTCGGAAGGTAATTTGGTACTGTTTGCAATGTCTTTCTTCTCATGGCTGGGTCTATTCTTAGTTCCTGTTTATTCGCAGACCCCCCACCCCGCCCCGTCCTCCCAACAGCAAGATGTGAGAACCACAAAACACACCACACCCTCCTGAGATTGGAGCACCTGCAAGCAGGAAGTGGTTGGAGGCAGTTGGCCAAGGGTGGGGGACCACTTTGTGCATGTGTTTTTGAGTATGCGCCAAGGTGCGGTTGAAGCGGGGACTGGGCACCGGTTCCCAAAAGGTACCGCCAACTTGGGAGATGCTGCAAAGGGTTGTGGGAGGAATGTGCCCTCCGTGAGCACTCTCTTGAGAATTGGAGCAGAGGACTAGGGCGTTCGAATTTAGAAAAAATATCAAAATAAGCAGGGAAGGAATCACCACCTCAGGGGTCAGCAACCTTTTTCAGCAGGGGGGCGGTCCACCATCCCTCAGACCATGTGGTGGGCCGGACTATGTTTTGGAAAAAAAATATGAATTTCTATGCCCCACAAATAACCCAGATATGCATTTTAAATAAAAGCACACATTCTACTCATGTAAAAACACCACGCAGGCCCCACAAATAACCCAGAGATGCATTTTAAATAAAAGGACACATTCGACTCATGTAAAAACACGCTGATTCCCGGACCATCCGCAGGCCGGATTTAGAAGACGATTGGGCTGCATCTTGCCCCAGGGCCTTAGGTTGCCTACCCCTGCCCCACCCTATAAAATTTATATACTGCTTGATTGAAGGGGGGGCAAGCCCTCAAGGCGAATTACAAAATAATAAAACAAGTTTCCAACAACAATTAAAAACCTTCGGAAATAATTAAAATTGATGATAAGCTAGAGGTGCATAAAATCATGCGTAAGTGTGTAAAATAATTAACGGTGTAGAGAAAATGGATGGAAGTTTTTTTTATCTCTGGTCACACCCATGTCCTAAGTTTAAAGCACCCAGCTCCTGCAAAGAATCATGGGAGCTGTGGATTACCCTTCACAGGACCACAATTCCCTATACCCTTAACAAACTACAGTTCCCAGGATGCTTGGGGGGGGGGAGCTATGTGTTTTAATGTGCTCTGGGATATGACTCTTCATTAGAAGACACCCAAGGGTTCCCAAGACAAAGCACACAGCAGCGCACAGATTAAAAACGATGCAATTTGCTACCAGAAGTGGTTGTGATTACATACAGTGGATCTCCCATGATTTCAGA
This sequence comes from Podarcis pityusensis, assembly GCF_964106645.2. NCBI lineage: Eukaryota > Metazoa > Chordata > Lepidosauria > Squamata > Lacertidae > Podarcis > Podarcis pityusensis. Next base: position 17,714,278 of record NC_138038.1, on the reverse strand, counting down.
AGGGACGCTTTCAGCCCCAGCTGGAGATGGCAAGGACTGAACCTGGGATCTTCTGAGACCCACTCTAGCACTGGGCTGTAGCTCTTGCCCCATCGCATCAACTGTTAGCAAGCATGGGAACACAAGAAGAAACCTCAATCAGAGTCACAGCATTGGTCCATTCAGATCAGCATTCTCGATAGGCAGCGTCTTTCCATGGTTTCAGGCAGGGGTCACTGCTAACCCTCCCTGGAGAGGCCAGGGATTTGAACCTGGGACATTCTCCATGCAAATCACATGCTCTGCCACTGAGATATATGGCCCCCGCTACTCCAGGGTGAAGACAACACATCCTTTGCTGTGTGCCTATAGGTGGCTTGAAACCAATCGAGTGTTTTAAGTTGAATTAAATTGTTTAAACCAGGGATGGACAACAGGTAGATCGCAATCTACTGGTAGATCGCCGGATGCTTTCGGCAGATTGCGGGACCCCTGAGACACCCACCCCAAAAAAGCTCAACAACTTACAACTTAGATTTCCCAGAAAAAGCTCAACAACTTTGGTCAATCCAGTGGGTAGATTACCGCCAGTTTTTTTTTATTACAGTGGGAGTAGATCACAGTCCAGCATCTTAAAAAGCAGAGACATAACCTTGCCAACAAAGGTCCGTATAGTTAAAGCTATGGTTTTCCCAGTAGTGATGTATGGAAGTGAGAGCTGGACCATAAAGAAGGCTGCTTTTGAATTATGGTGTTGGAGGAGACTCTTGAGAGTCCCATGGACTGCAAGAAGAGCAAACCTCTCCATTCTGAAGGAAATCAGCCCTGAGTGCTCACAGGAAGGACAGATCCTGAAGCTGAGGCTCCAATACTTTGGCCACCTCATGAGAAGAGAAGACTCCCTGGAAAAGACCCTGATGTTGGGAAAGATGGAGGGCACAAGGAGAAGGGGACGACAGAGGACGAGATGGTTGGACAGTGTTCTCGAAGCTACCAGCATGAGTTTGACCAAACTGCGGGAGGCAGTGGAAGACAGGAGTGCCTGGCGTGCTCTGGTCCATGGGGTCATGAAGAGTTGGACATGACTAAACAACAACAGATCACACTCTCTTGGAAGTTGGAGAAGCCTGGTTTAAACTAACACATCTTTGTGTTCATCTACATGTCACTTGCATTATGTACACACACTTTGAACACATTAGTGTACATGCTAATTCCCTCTTAGGCAGCTTTTTTTCAATTTTAAAAAGTCACATACACAAAGAGGGGAGGGGGAGAATGGTCACAATCCACACGCAATGCGCCTGAAAATTTACCCCTCTGGTTTGCCCAAACTGCAAGGACGTAAGAGTAGCCTTGTTCAAAGATTTAAATTTCCCATTTGGGAGATCAATTGGGTATCAGATTAGCTTTTGGTTAGAGTACAGGTGTCCCTACCCCTCTGCAAAAGCAAAGTGTTTCACCTTTTTTTGAATACATTTTATTAGAGTTTATAAAGAGAGACAAAATTTAATACTGAATATCTTCCCCCCCCAACATTAAATAGAATTAAAACACATTGAAATAGGGGGAAAGAAAAAGGAGGACGAAGAGAAAAAGAGAAACGATACGAAGAAAGAGATAGAAAAGAACTTAAAAGAGAGAATAGAAAAGATAAAACACAGAAATTAAAGAACTTCTGATTCTTCATTTATCTGCTATATATAAACATTAGTCACTTCGTCCTCTAAAACATAACATCCAACAAAACCACTTTCCATAAACCAACCTTATCAGAGTGTTTTCACCTTTTCAAGGAGAAATGTCTGTGGCGACCCTAAGTTAACATTCTTTGGAATGCTTGGCTTTTAATAATTATTTAATAATTATTTTAACCATGCCATGTCGTTTCATTCTGTCTTGTGTATGGCTTTTGCTATGGCCTCCGCTACCCCCAAATAAATAGCTTGCCTCCATATCCATTGTCATTATTCATTGCCTACCCAAAATCCCAGGGGTGAGTGACAGCATTAAAACACCATGTTTAAAATAAAATAAAATAAAATAAAATAAAATAAAATAAAATAAAATAAAATAAAATAAAATAAAATAAAATAAAATAAAATAAAATCTGGAGCCTGGAGTTTACAGGCAGAGGCACCCCTGGGCCTCCTCCCCACCCCCTGCCCTTGTGAGGACACAGCTTAACCCGCCCTGCCCTTCACACACCCCCCCCCTTGGCTCCCCCTCCCCAGCTGCTGTTTCCTGTTTACCAGCTGAAGCGGGAGCCTTTCATCAGTGGGTTTCTGAGCTCACTTCCCCCCCAACAGGAAGCCCTGCAGGACACGGCTTCCCGCCACACCCCATCCCGCCACCCCGGGGTGGGGTAGAGGGCAGAGGAGCTCGGGGCGGGCGGGGAAGCGGACTTTAAAGGGCTGAGCCTCGCAGCCTTGCTTGCCATGCGGGAGAAGCTCTGCCAAAGGCTGGAGGAGGCGGGAAGGGTAAGAGGAGCTGGAGGGGAGGAGTGGGCTGGGGGGCTTTGCGGGTGGGCTGGGGGGCTTGGACGGGCTGCTTTCCCCTCTTGCCCAGGACGTTGGGTGGGGGGTGTCCCCTCCATGGTGCCTTCAGTTCTCTCTCTGCCTTCTGAGAAGTAAAACCTGTTGCTGTGCTCGAGGAAACTTCCTTCCCTGATTGAAAAGGTGCTCTAGGGTCAGTCAAGACAACCAAATGAATTGGACTCCTTGGCAGGTTTTGAAGAAGCATACACAGATTTATCGATTGTTAACATAGCAGACGGATAATACAAGGATTTATACAGTTTTACAGTATGCAGAGAATAATATGTGTTAAGAAATCAGAGAGAGGAGCTGAGGGAAGTCGGGGGAGGGGAAGGGAGGGTTTGATGGGGAGGTGGAAAAAAAAGGGGGAAGTAATGAATATGATATGTTTTGATATATATCTTTTGTTTATTAATTTTCCAATTTGTTTTGATATTTTGTTATATTGAAATTGTTAATAAAAAACTTTTTTAAAAGGGGCTCCAGGGTTGCACCTTTGCAGCAGCACCTTATTACCCCAGTGGGGCTCACTGCCAGGGAAAGCTTGCACAGCCTTTAAATCAGGGTTTCCCAAACTTGGGTCTCTCTCCAGTTGTTGTTTTGGATTGCAGTTCCTAGCATCCCCAACGACTGATACCGAACATGGAATTTCAAATTCTGCAAAAGGCTCCTCAAAGCCAGGCAGCTGGGTGAATGCTGGAAGTCACATTTTCATTTTCAGATGGTCAGGCATAATCCACTCCAGTTTTGGGCTTTGGGGTGTGGCTGTCCAGCCCTTTCCTACTGCACAGGAGCGTAAGAAATTGCCTTATACAGTGGTACCTCGGGTTAAGTAGTTAATTCGTTCCGGAGGTCCGTACTTAACCTGAAACTGTTCTTAACCTGAAGCACCACTTTAGCTAATGGGGCCTCCCGCTGCTACCGCACCGCTGGAGCCCGATTTCTGTTCTCATCCTGAAGCAAAGTTCTTAACCTGAAGCACTATTTCTGGGTTAACGGAGTCTGTAACCTGATGCGTATGTAACCTGAAGCATATGTAACCTGAGGTACCACTGTACTCATTCAGACCATGATTGGTCCACCTAACTCAGTATATGACCAATACATTCACTGGCAGCAGTTCTCCAGGAATTCAGGCAAGAGTCTTTCTGAGCTACAGCTTCAGAACAGAACTGCACTAGTGCTTTTGCTTTCTGCCATTTGAGCTCTGTGGGCATCAACCTTGATCTTGCCATTACTGGTGGGTGAAGGAGCTTTGCCAGCGAGTGGGCTTCCCCTTCCACTCTGGCTCCAGCTTTTCCCTTTGCTCTGGCAAATGCCGAAGCACAGAGCAGCTCTGTGCATGTCTTGCGGCTTGCACAGCTGCAAATAAGCCCTGGAATGGGAGCCTCTCATGCACCAGAAGAAGCATTCTGTAATGTCTGGACGCTTATGCCACAGGACTCTGTTGTCTGCCTCCTATGCAAGCACAATATATTATTTGCACAAATGTACTCAATACATTTATGTATTTTTTGGACTGCAATTCCTAGCATCCCCAACGACTGGTCCTGCTAGCCAGGGATAATGGGAGTTGTAGTTCAAAAAGCAACTGGAGACCCCAGTTTGGGAAACCCTGGACTAGATCCTTCTCTTTGGACACCAGACATTTAGAGCACATCTGTTGCCCATTTAGCTTCCCACCTACCCACCCCAAAGAATTCTGGGAACTGTTTGCTGGGGTTTCTGGGAAATGTAGTGCTGCAGTCCCCGGGTTCTGTGGGGGAAGACGTCTGCTTGAGGTGTATGTTTCCGTTTACGTTGTCGGTGTAACAAGCAGCTCCACAGTATTGGGGTGGTGGTGGTCCTCCAGCAGTTTTGGGACTACAGTTCCTATCATCCCTAACCACTGGTCCTGCAAGCTAGGGATGATGGGAGTTGTAGTCCAAAAACAGCTGGAGACCCAAGTTTGGAAAACCCTGCTCTGCATTCGAATTGTGCTGCCCTTCCTTGCGACTCCCTTGAACTGCGATGTAAAGATTGGGAGCTGCAGTGATGATTGCCCCCTGTCTAGGACCTGAGCCATAGATGATGGCTAACGTTGCCACCTTTCGCCTCAGGCCTTGCTCCCGTGTCTCTGACGGCAGCCTGATGTACCAAAACCTATCAGGTATCGTTTCCCCCAATACTCTTCTCTTTACCCTGTGAAAAGGGTTGCTTGCTAAATTACTGTTGAAGGCACCAGACCTACTCTGCTGTGATGTCTGTTGTGCGATTTTGAGCCAATCGCAAACTTTCAGCCTAGTCCGCCTCACAGGGTTGTGGTGAGGATGGAATTGGTGGGGAGAGCCATGTATGCCCTGTTTAGGGAAGTTTTTTAATATTGATGCTGTATTGTTTTTAACACTTGATTGGAAGCCACCCAGAGTGGCTGGGGAGACTCAGCCAAATGGGCAGGGTATAAATAATAAATTATTATTATTATTATAGTATGCCCCGCTCCCTGAGCTTGTTTAAGGAAGGCTGGGATGTAGATGTAATATTCGATGGCTCGATGGACTTATTTTCAGACCATCTTCTGGGCTTACAAGCTAGCTGACATAGCATAAAAACACAATTCAAAAGAAAACTAGATGATTTCCTTGTCAGCAGTACAAAAAAAAAAAATCAATTGAAAATGCAGGGCAGTTAACGAAATAAAACAGCAGTATAGATTCCGGCAGCTGAAAAATAATGTTCACATAAATTTACCTAAAAGGACACCCCACCCCCCATTTCCTTCCTGGTGTAGGAGATCTAAGAATTTACTAGATGCTGCAGATTTTGAAATATTTAAAAAGCATAGGTCTCGGAGACATATCTGGATGGACCACTAAGCAACTAGATGGATCCCCAAAAACAGTGTGTTCTCTAATTGCTGGAGAAATGCAGACAGGTTTGCCAAATTCTGGTTGGGATAGTTCTGCCAGGTATTTCTCACGCAGCTTGCTCTATAGCAACAGAGACGACTCATTTAGAAACCTGTTTCTTCAACATGGTAAATTGCCGAGCCACATTAAAAAGAGAGAGAGAGAGAGAGAGAGAGAGAGATTGAGAGAGAAAATCATCGCTTAACATCCAGCAATCGTTGTGCTGAGCACCCCACTTCCTCAAGAGCTAGGAAGTTCAAAGTCGGTTTCCTTGCAAGGGGAGAGTGCTGAATGCCTGTAGGGTTTTTGTGGTACATAGGTGAGGGAGCAGAGAATAGCAGCAGGCAGGCAGGCTGCCTTGGTCCTGACGCAGCATCAGTCCTTAAGTCGCCATCTAGCCAGTGTGGTATAGTGGTTAAGAGCGGTGGACTCGTAATCTGGTGAACCGGGTTTGATTCCCTGCTCCTCCACATGCAGCTGCTGGGTGACCTTGGGCCAGTCACACTTCTCTGAAGTCTCTCAGCCCCACTCACCTCACAGAGTGTTTGTTGTGGGGGAGGAAGGGAAAGGAGAATGTTAGCCGCTTTGAGACTCCTTCGGGTAGTGATAAAGCGGGATATCAAATCCAAACTCCTCTTCTAGCTTCAAAACTCTTGTGCTCTTTCCCCTTTCCATCCCCAAATAATCAGTTCCATTTCTCTCCCCCAAAATAGGTGGGTATAATTTTAGACTGGGATGGGGACTGGGTGGATTTGATTTTAATCAAATAGATTTAAATCACTAGTCAGTAAGACTTGATTTAAATCATTTTTTTTACAGAAAGATTCATTCTTGCTGGTATAATCTTAATATTTCCAACCAGATAAAGGTTTCATTTTTGGAATAATAAATTTTCAGAGTAGTTTTTACTTTTATATCAAAAATTACTGATTTGGTTATACTATTAGAAAAACATAGACAGATAATTATGAAATTATGGTTAGGTTTAATAAGTTAACTGTTTATATTTGGACAACTTTTCTGCTGTACTTTATTGGAAGGAGAAGAATAATCATTTCCTTAATAACAATTTAAACAATTTATTTAACTAAAACAATAACAATATAGCATATGTTTGTTAACTGATGTGGTTAAACTTTTTTAAAAAACAACAACAGCAAAACTTAGACTGAGTTTTAGCACATATGAAAAACTTAAAACAAATCCTTATTTCCTGATTAATAGCCTTTGGACTATAATGTAACTTAAATAGATAACTATCTTTAGAAAGCATTTTATTTTAAAAATCCGATTTAAATAAAAAAAACTTATTTAAATTTTTAAAAAATCCTGAATCTCTCTTTCCCCCAGTTTGTTTTACTTTTTAAAAAGCATCTGCCCCCCCCATTCTATTTTCCTGCTCTAAATCACTCCCCTCCATGATCTATTATCCTCACAGAGGGAAATGATGTAAGAATGATACAGGTTCCTGTATAATTTGTGTGTTTGTTCAGTATTAATTACCCCTAGCAAGGCTAATACCAGGTTTAGGAGTGTAATTCATTTCAGGAAAATTGTGGGTGGGGTGGGGTGGGAAGAGGTTAATACCCCCTTCTCCAGTATCGCTGCTTTGATTGAAATAAGAAAAGTTTTGGTTTTTCGTTTTGAAGCTCCCATCAACCCCAGCAGGCAAGGCCAGGAATTATGGGAGTTGTAGTTCAGCCACACCTGGAGGGCCCGTTGTTTCCCACGCCTGTTAGAGCTCATCCTGGCTCCATCTCTTTAGGCCCTGTATCTCCGACTAATCCCTACCTTGTCCCATTTTATCCTTTCCCTTCCTTTTGAGTGCAGGCTGCTCCACATCATACAACCTCCCAGGGATGCGTTGCATGTCTCCGTTGACTGGGAGCAGGGGTGGGAAAGAGACCAACATGAGTAGCTGCCGCAAGACTGGGGCTGGTGCAAATTCTGTGGCAAGGATAAAATTCTAGTGGTGGTGGTGTTTTCTTCTTTAAACGGCATGGGAAGGGCCTTATTATCTGCAACCAACCAAGGAATAATTCCCAGTCTACTCATGGGCAACAAAAGTCAAGTTATCCCTTGCTGGAGCAGCTTAGTGTAGGAACCATAGAAGTGCACCTGACTTCTTTGCTTTGTTCACCTTCCTGTGCTCTCTTTAGGGAGTGTGTGTGTCTTCTTCTTTGGCGATCCCTCGTAGCCGAGTAAGATTGTCTTCCATAAACACAGTTTTAGCAATGAGTCTCTAAGTGACTGTAAGTGACAGGCCAATTCTGGATCCACACGTCCTTCCACAGTGGGGACATTGGTTTCCAGGCGAGAGTTGATCACAGTGTGGATTTGCCAAGCGTGCCTTCCTCTTAGCACGTTTCTCCCTTGTGTCCTGAGTTCGAGTGTCTACAAAGCCCACGACACCTTTGGTAAAGGCTGTTCTCCAACTGGAGCACTCGCAAGCCAGTGTTTCCCAGTTGCCAGTGTTTATACTACTTTTTTTTTTTAGATTTGCCTTGAGACAGTCTTTAAACCTCTTTTGTTGACCACCAGCATTACGCTTTCATTAGCGGAGAACTTGTTCTTGGACTACAATTCCCATCATGCTGGCTGGGGCTAATGGGAGTTGGAGTCCAGCAACAAGTGAAGGGCAATGCCCTCCCCATCCCACATCCGTATCTGCCTAGTGTCTCCATCTCTGTCCAACCTTTCCTGTCTCTTCCTTGCTCTCTCTCACCTGCATCCTTAGCATCTCCAACATCAGGCATAGGCACACTCGGCCCTCCAGATGTTTTGGGACTACAACTCCCATCATCCCTAGATAACAGGACCAGTGGTCAGGGATGATGGGAATTGTAGTCTCAAAACATCTGGAGGGCCGAGTGTGCCTATCCCTGTCCTAAGGTAAAGGTAAAGGGACCCCTGACCATTAGGTCCAGTTGTGGCCGACTCTGGGGTTGCGGCGCTCATCTCGCTTTATTGGCCGAGGGAGCCGGTGTACAGCTTCCTGGTCATGTGGCCAGCATGACTAAGCCGCTTCTGGCGAACCAGAGCAGCGCACGGAAATGCCATTTACCTTCCCGCTGGAGTGGTACCTATTTATCTACTTACACTTTGATGTGCTTTCAAACTGCTAGGTTGGCAGGAGCAGGGACCGAGGAACGGGAGCTCACCCCGTCGCAGGGATTCGAACTGCCGACCTTCTGATCGGCAAGGCCCTAGGCTCTGTGGTTTGACCCACAGCGCCACCCACGTGCCTGTCCTAGATTCTAGCAAATACAATATCTGGCAATAACTTCAAACCGGAGGGCTGGCTTGGAACACAATGATGGCGTGTCTTGTACAAATCCACACTGTGTGCATCAGTCTGTATTGATTTGAAATCGGCAGAGCAAACTAGCTTCTGGGGTCTGACGCAGAGGAGATGCTGAAGTCCTGTGACTGGGCCTCCTGACTTTCTTTTTTTCACTTTGAACTGATGTTGGGGAGCTTCCATTTTGATTGGAGCCACCCTTTTCACCCCTAAGTGGCTGTTAAACTTGCAGTAGAACTAGGGGAGGCATGCCCATATACTCCTCCAATCATTGGAGTTGTGTGGCTTGGGGGAGAGGGAGAGGGGATAGCTCAGCTGGTTAGAGCATGCTGCTGATAACGCCATGGTTGCAGGTTCGACTCCCGTATGGGACAGCGTCATATTCCTGCATTTCAGGGGCTTGGACTAGATGAATCTCAGGGTCCCTTCCAACTCTACAATTTCTGTGAAATGCAGTGGGGAAGGGTTGTCATCCATCCCACCCAATCACCCACCCCTGTCTTCCTTTTCCTGTTGGTCCTCACAACACTTCGAGGTCAGGTCTGTTCTGCCCCTGGCCAGCCAAGCATGTGTGTTTAAGCAAATGGTGCTCTGTGGTTGAGGTTGGGGGAAGGAGGCAAATAACAATTGTTCAGGGCCCTGCTGCACAACCTGTGTTTGCAACACACAAATACACACACACACACACACACACACACAGACATTTTGCTTACACCTTGTGTGCATTGCTAAAAATAAGCTGTGGGGAGCCGCAAAGCGTGGAGGAAGGGCAGATTAGCACATTGCTATCTTCCCCATCTTCAACAATGGTTGTGTATGCGAGAGAGAGAGAAATTGAGAGACACAGAGAGAGGCAGCCAGCCAGCCAAAGTCTTCCATCTTGTCGCTAACCTCTGAATCGGAGAGTTGAAAGGGTGCGTTTGCAAGAAACCCAGAAGCAGGGTATGTCCCAACTGTCCAAAAAGCACATCTATCTGCCTTGCATGCAGAAGGCCTCGGGTTCAATCCCTGGTATCTCCAGGTAGGGCTGGGAGGGACCCATGTCTGAAACCTGCATTGCAGAGGGTTGACCAGATGACCCCCGTGGTCCCTTCCAATTCTGCAGTTCTAGGATACCGAACTTGGGCGAATGTAGTGAATAGACTAGGATTAGTTCAGTCTTAGCGCCGCAGTGCTTGGCCTTATTTTGCATTCTGTTTAGGGTTTCCCAAACTTGGGCTGCCAGCTGTTTTGGGACTACAACTCCCATCATCCCTAGCTATCAGGACCAGCGGTTAGGGATGATGGGATTTGTAGTCCCAAAACAGCTGGTGGCCCAAGTTTGGGAAACCCTGGTTTAGACCTTCTGCCTGCTTCCCCTCTACTGAAGTGTGTATGTTTGGCAACCTCAGGAAACACTGTCTTGGGCACCCCTCCTTCCTCACAAGCTGGAGCCCTGCAGCATATCAAAGGCGCCACCTTGGCTCTCCCTGTCCTGTCCGTCCTCCATGCTATGCAAAATTTTATAAACCTCCTTTCCCCTCGGCCTGCCCAAACTTAAAAGCTCCAACCAATTGCTGCCACTGGCTTGCATCCAATTCCCGACCCATTTTGGCTGTGGGGCTGGACCCAGAGGGTCCCATGTACAGGGTGAATGCCAGTGCAGATCCATGCCATGAGTACAGGGTTCCTAGCTCAGTCGCAGAGTACATGCGATGCATGCGGAAGACCCCCAGCTCAACTCCCTGGCAGTGTGGTATAGTGGGCAGAGCGTTTGGATTAGGACCAGGGAGATCTAGGTTCAGACCCCCACTTGGTCGTCATACTTGCTAGGTAGCCTCGGGCCTGACCCTGTCTCTCAGCCCGACCTCCCTCACAGGGTTGTTGTGAGGATTAAATGCAACAAAAGGGACATAGCTGTCAACGTTTCCCTTTTTTTAAAGGGAAATTCCCTTATTCCGAATAGGATTCTTTGCAAGAAAAGGGAAAAGTTGACAGCTATGAAAAGGGATGGTGGTGGAAGAAGCGTGTATGCACCCTGACCTCCTCAGAGGATCATGGGGTAATAGTAATAATAACAACAACAAATAAATCTCCATTTAAGAGGGACAGATAGCAAGTGATGGGCAGAACTGTGCCCATAGAACTGTGGAGTTGGAAGGGACCCTCAGGATCATCCAGTCCAACCCCCTGCAATGCAGAAATCTTTTGCCCAAGATGGGGCTCGAACCCACAACCTTGAGATTAAACTCTGCTTCAGAGTCTACCCTCCATGCCCATTGTCCATGCTGGCTGGTGCTGATGGGAGTTGGAGTCCATCAACGACTTTGGCTACCCTTGGTTTAGGCAGTCCAAGACTTGGGACCTGTGTGCATAGAACTATTATGCTTGCAAAGCATTTTCTTACATGCGCCTGCAAATAGCCACAGCGGTGCGGTGCAGCATAGCGGCTGAGACTGAGCTGAGGAGACCTCATTTCAAATCTCACCTCTGCCGCAAGCTCACTAGAGGCAAGCCTTCGGATCTATTTGTGTACATGCGCGACCGTTTCTAATGCGGGACGGAAAGTGGTTGTTGTTTTTTTCAAACCAAACCTCGAATTTACATGCTAGCCAATGCAGCCTTTGCCTTTGCATTATAGGCGGAGGGCTGGGAATGCAAGAATTTATTTCGGTGCTGCACCTCTAAGCTGAATAGCTCAGAAAGGATTTCCTAAATTGTGAGAGCCGATCAGTTCCCAAATGGGATTTGCAGCATCTTCATCTTCGCAAGGCTAACCTGCCAGAGATGATTTCGAGCTGGGGCTATCCTGCCTCCCAGCAGAGTTCTGGACTTAAGCCTGTCTCTTTGGGAGAGCACTTAACTTCCCTGTGAGCGTAAGTATTTGTTGTCGTATTTCTTGAACAGCAAAGTGCATTACAACTAGAGCTGTCACGTGCGGTTGGCTGATTTCACTGGTGTTATCAATGCAAAACATGTTTATCGACCAAAGGGTTGCCCCCAATTAACCAGACAGCAGATTTTTTTGTTCTGTTTCCCCCCCTAAAATTGTTTTACAGCGGTGCTTATTAAAAACTGCAGATGGCAGGAAACCTCTTTAAAAGGAAGCAATTTGTCCTTTCTGTTAAATCAGGGGAATATGTGGAAAATAAGCCACTGGAATCCTATAGCCACTTAACCTGGGGGTAAGTCCCACTGAACTCGATGGAACTTGCTTCTGAGTAGATAAATCGCAGATTGCACTGTCATTAAATACGTACAGCACAATCCTATGCATGTTTACTCAGAGTCCTGTTGAATTCAGCCAACTTATTCCTAGATTAAGTGTGTATTTGACCGCAGCCTTCAACTCCTACAATTAATCAATTTTAATTTGTTTTAATTGGGTTTTAACCTGTAAGCTGTTACATGGTAGAACCGGAGGGAGGGGGGATGACTCATTTTAAATACAATAAATACAGTGAATTTCTTGGACTGGAGCATGACTTTACAGGAAATTCTTATGGTTGCAGGAAGACCTGCTTTGTAAAATCCTGGTGCTCCCCCCCTCCCCACATCCTTTTTCTGTTTAAAAATGGGATGTTTTGAGTTTTTATATCCTGGTCCCGTTTGGCAAACTCCCATCAAGGCTGGAATCCTTTCCCCCATCTGGCAGAAAGACAAAGTTTTTCTGCGTATGGCTATGAGGAAAATGACCCGTTATCTTCTGCAAGAGAGACACTCTGCCCCTCCCTCGCAAGAAAATCCCATATATAGTACCAGCATCCACCTATATCCTACAGTACCATGAACTACAGAAATTTGGTCTGTTCCTTCTGTCTTAGGCTGCTTCTAGACAACCTGGTTGTGTTTTTTTTTGGGGGGGGTGCCATTCTGATTCATTTGCATCGAGGTCAAAGTGTTATCCCACCTTTTCCAGTGCATCTTCCCATCCCTTGCTTATTGCAAAACCAATCTTTTGGGGTATTAGGTTTACTGAGCAAGACTCCCAAACAACTATAATTGCACAGCCTAAGATTGCCGGCATTTGACTGAATCCTAGCCAGAAACAGCTCTTAAATTTCAAGAGAGCCACTAATATCTTTTTCAAAAAAACAAAAACCGCAAAGCTGTTACTATGGGCAAAGCTCTTTGTTTTTATGCTAAGTTATTTTAGCCTCCTTTTTGGTTTTATGGGCCAATATGAATTGTCTTAATTTCATCTGCTTTTGTTTTTACTGTAATTTGAACTGGTTTATTTCTATTAAATATATTTAATAACTTTTTGAATCTTATTGAATACATATACAGTTTCATGTTCCTTTGGGCAGCAGAGCATTCTAGGGTGCAGGACCAGTTTCTTGCAGGGAAGAAATCTTCATGATTTTTAAGCATTTAAGCACCAGCATTTTAAAAAAACCTGTTTAATTTTTGCCTGGGCATTTAACAGTTGTTAAAAAAACCCACAAACTTAATTGAAGCATGTTGTTCTTAATCTGACTTTTTGGATCCTTTACTAATTTGTGTGGTTTATTTTTAAATGTTCATTAGCTTTGGTTATTTTGTTGTGATTTTATTCTGTGAACCTGCCCTGATTATTCTGTGAACCACCGTGGGGTCTTATGAACGGCGGTATATAAATTTAATTAATAATAGTAATAATCAGGACTCAGCAGAACTCAGCTCCAGCACCTCTCAGTTGAGCTCCATTGCTATCATAAGAGAACAAGGGAGGTGTTCATGGTGAGTTCTGGCACCTCTTTCTCTAGAAAAATAGCACTAATAATAACAATAATGTTCTTTTAAGAAACCGTGACCTGCCTTGCAGCACCACACGCAAGAAGCATAATAAGCAATATATAGGCAAACAGCTTCCAACCCAAAGTGGCGACTGCAGCAGCACTCCTAGCGCACGATATTAAAAAATAAAGCAGAATCGCAGAGCTGCTTTCTCTTTCTTCTTGCCAAATTTATAACTCACAAACTTCCTTTCAGTTCCTCCACCTTGAAGGTAGATGGTGCTTCGGTTATCTTCCAAACTGGGTGCTGTTGTTTTTTGAAAAAAATCAAAAAACAAAAGCCTCGCCTGATATGCTCTTAGTAGCCCCAAAGGAAACACCTGGTGCTCGCAGCCAAGTGCCAGGTTACACAGAGATCTAGAGATAGAGACAGTTTTGCATAACTGCACACTCTCTCTCGCTCTCTTGTACACACACTCTTTAAGATTTGAATTGCGGTGTGAGCCCTTCAGGAGATTTTGGATCAAGGAGGGTTTCGGCTGAAGATCTCCCAAACACTTATTCTCCTCTCATTCCCCGCCTGGTCCATCTCCTTCGCCCAGAATCCTCTTGGAATAACAAAGTTGGCCCTCAGAGCCAAATTTAAATGCCTTTGTGGCGAAACGATCCGACCTCATACAGAAACCTTGCGGTTTCCCCCTCAGTGTTACCCATATTACATCTGTGCCAGGTTCATCACACTTCGCTGACCTTTGGTGAAGGCCTTCGGTGGAGAAAACCCAGCCGTCCTTTTAATAGAGGTTAGGTAACACGTGTGTGGTGGTCATCTGAATGAGTGGTTCAGATGAAGTCCAGAAGCGGCTTGACCCTGGTCAGCCGGTGACCCTCACGCCTGAGTGAGGATTTGAATCCAGGCCTCTCCAGTCCTAGGTCCAATACTGTAAGCCAAGACTGGCCCCAAATACCTGAAAGACCAACTCCCAATACAGACCCCCGTAAGGTGCTAAGATCGATAGAGGGGTCTCCCTTGGTTGTCCCACCACCCTCAGAAACTCGGGGTGGCAGCAGCAAGCCTGGGAGAGAGCCTTCTCTGTGGCAATCCTCCCAAAAGAGGTGTGCCTGGCTTCTCCACTGCACAACCTTTCAGCAAATGCTGAAGACACACCTCTTTAACCTGGCTTTAGATATTTAGGACCCACCTTATTTCTGTGATTGTAAATTGTTTTGAACTCTTTTAATATGGTGTTTTATCGGTTGTAACCTGCCCTGGGACCTTAGGGTGAAGAGCCGGTAATAATAATAATAATAATAATAATAATAATAGACCCTCCACATGCTCAAAACACAAAAAAATTATTTCCAGTAGCACCTTAGAGACCAACTAAGTTTGTTATTGGTATGAGCTTTTGTGTGCATGCACCCTTCTTCAGATACCTTCTTCAGATGCATGCACACAAAAGCTCATACCAATAACAAACTTAGTTGGTCTCTAAGGTGCTACTGGAAGGAATTTGTTTGTTTGTTTCGACTACGGCAGACCAACACAGCTACCTACCTGTAACTAGAGCTATGGAAGCCTCCACATGCTGTTGGACTCCCATCAGCCCCAGCCAGCATTAGGGACAGAGGGAGTTGTAGTCCAACAACATTTGGAGGGCCACGGGATTGTTGGCATTTGAAGAGTGCTTGCCATTTTCTGCCTCTTCCGTTTTGCCCTTGCAGCTACTCTCTTGCAGCCCAGACTTTGCTAACCACACTCAACTCTTCTCTCTCTTTTTATAAACCCCCTACAGCTCATTACACTCGGACGGACATCTCTTCCCACCCACTGCACAAGGAAGGGAGTGTGCAAAACTCTCGCCCCCCTCTCTCCCAACCCTTGTACCAGTGCCAAATGTGTCCCCCCACTGGTACAGAGGATGGAAGGGAGGGTGGTGCAGAGACACAGTCCTTTTTGGAGTCTTCCCTCCCCAACTCTGATGACAGCTCTAAGCCAGCATCTTCCAGCACCATCTTCCCTTCAACCAGCTCTGAAAGCCAGGCGGACTCATCATCTCCCTGCGCTCACTCATAACCACTGGCTCTGCTGATGGGGTTACCAACGTGTCATTCTCAGACATCTTTAGAGCCTATCAAGGCCTCCTGCCCTTCTCTTGGAGAGTTGCCTATTTTGTTTTTTTGTTTTGCCTTCTGGATTTTTGTGGGGGAAAGGGGTATAGGAGCCTTGCCTATTTTTTATTTGCATTGGCACTTTTTCTTCTGTGAAATTTTGTGGTACCCATGACAGGTAATGCGATTTCCAGATGTGACCCCCTCCCCACTCTGAGCAAAAAATGATGATGATAATAATAATAATAATAATAATAATAATAATAATAGGTACCTTGCCTGCTAAGCCCAGCCTTAGCCAAAGGAAACCATCTCTTCCTAGCTTCACACAAATTCTTCTTCTGAGGGCCTTCTCGGTAGTGGCGCCCGCCCTGTGGAACGCCCTCCCTTCAGATGTGAAGGAAATAAGTAGCTGTCTTATCTTTAAAAGACATCTGAAGGCAGCCCTGTTTAGGGAAGTTTTTGATATTTAATGCTGTATTGTTTTTAACACTCAATTGGAAGCCATCCAGAGTGGCTGGGGAAATTCAGCCAGATGGGCAGGGTATAAATAAATTAACAACAACAACAACAATTAATAATATTATTATTGGCTGGCCAAATTAAAAATTGTTCTTGACATGATCGGAAGGATTGTCATTTTTTTGCAGACTGGTTTTGGGAGGGAGAAGTGGAGCGGCGCTGGGGACTCTAGCAGGATATGAAACACAATCACAGACCACATCTGGATCTTGCCATTTAAAGCGCTATGGTGCCACTTTTAGCCGTTATGGCTTCCCCCAAGGAATCCTGGGAACTATAGATTGTTAAGCATGCTGAGAGCTTATTAGGAGGCTCCTTTTTCTCTCAAAGAGGTACCATTTCTAGTGTGGCATAGGCATCAATCCCTCTTCCCGGGGAATGCTAGTAATAGTAGCTCTTTGAGGGGAATAGTGTGGCCTAGCAGCTCTCAGCAGCCTTAACAGATGACTGTTCCCAGAATCCTTTGGGGGGCAGCCATGATTGTTAAAAGAGGTATAACAGTGCAGATGCAACTGGGGTTAGAGAGAGGGCAGTGAGTAACTAGGAATGGGGCGACTGGAGAAAGTGTTTGTGACAGCCTGTTTTGTTAGTGGCTGCAAGTGTGCGGCAGGGTGGGAGAAGCGCACTCTCTCTATGGGGGAAGCTGGAGGGGAAATGCAGCCAGGCATAAAACCAGGAGTGTGGGATGGGGAAAAGGGGACTGCAAGACGGCAAGGTAGAAGAGCCGTCCAAGACATTTCGCCGCCTGAGGCGGAAAAACCGAACTGCGCCACCTACAAAGTCAAGGTGCCTCGTACTCAAGGCCAGCCAAGTCATTTTGGCGGCTGAGGCAGAAGACGTCTCGCACGCCTCTCTGGCAGTAAAAAAATCAACAACAATAAAATTAAATAAACAGAACAATTTTCTGCCCTTTCATGACACTCAAGTCAGCTTCTTGAGGAGAACCAGTGCCTTTTTAAAAAAAAATATATTAAAATTTAGGGGTACTCTCATTTTGACTCAAGAAAATCACCATTTGATAGTTCAAATCAGGAAAAATAAATACAGCAAATGGACAAAAGTACAACGATTCACAAAAATTTTAGTGATACGCATACTCTTGTGTCACCCCAGAAATAAAGCACTGAGAAGAACAGATGTAAAGGATTGTGTGTGTGTGAGCAGGGAAAGAAAGGTTTTATTATGCAAACTCTGGATTAAGTGGGTTGGGGATACGCTTTTCTCTCTCGTTATTCTTAGGGCTCAAGGTTGCCCAGCGGCATGGCTTGGCCACCGATTCAGGACTACTTCACCACACAGAAACATTTCTTCGCAAAATGCATCATTTGGGGTCGGGGTAACTTCCCACAACTGCACATCTCCCACAATCCATTGCCATTGGCCCTGCTTGCTGGGGCTGATGGGAGTTGAAGTCCAGCCAACACCTCGGAGGCCACAGCTTCCTCATCCCCGATTGGTGGAATTCAAGAAGCGGCGATGGCCACTGGCCTATGTGGCTTTAAAAGTGGTTGGGCAAATTCATGAAGGAAAAGGCTACTGGCGGCTCTTGGCCATGATGGTTAAATGAAGCCTCCATGTTTATAGAGGCAGTGTGGAGCTGAATCCCAGGGCATCGGGGCCGAGGAGTATTTATGATTTTATTTTTCGAACAGATTTTAGCCATCCTCCCATCTACACCAGCAGTGGGGCACCTGTGGCCTTCCAGGTGTTTTTGGACTTGCAACTTGCCTCAGCCGCAGCCAACCATCACCAGTCTTAAGGAATGATGGGAGTTGTTGCCTAGCAACCTTGGGGGGGGGGTCACACGGTCCCCACCCCTGCTCTATGAAAAACAAGTGGAGCAGACTGAAGAACAGCTTTAATATGAAAATGCCTGGTTAATTAAATAAAATCTGACCCGGCTCCGAAATGATTGTAGCGTTGGCGCCAGTCGTACTCTTAGCGGACATCATTCTGCAAATGCTGGCAGGGCGGTCACTCTCAAAAAGCAGAATAATATGCAGGATTTGCCAGTCCCTTTGGCATGATCCTGTGCTTTGGGGGAAGTTTCCATCCTAATGGGACTGTGGTCCCAACTGTGGGATAAAAACTGCCACTGGGTTTCAATGGTCTCTGCATTTTGGCTCAAAGCATTGCAGTCCCCCCACGTCCCTATGCATCTCTGAGGCCTGTTTACCTTTCCGTTCCATGCTGACAAGCCCCTATGAACTCTTCCTAGCAGCCTCCATTTCCACTTCTCTAAATAGCAGCCCTGCTCCAAGCACATTGTGGCTGTTCTAACTTAGGCTCCCTTGCTGCTGCTTGTTTTTTTAGTCACAGTCATCCTCTGCTGCCAATGGGGATGGGGGAGGAACTGGGTTCAGTTCTCATTTAAAGGAAAAAGCCACAGATTCATACTTGCTGAAACAAAAACGTGAACCAAAATATAGTTCGCCTTCAAAATTCAGAGTTTGCTATTCAATAAATGCATAGAAAAATGAAGTGTGTGTGTTTGTGTTCATGTGAAAATGACATACAAAAATGCATTTTTTAAGTAAACTGTTTTGCAGAAATGTGTTATGTTAGGCAGAACAAAAATGTGGATATTAGGAGAAATTCACACCAGGAGGATTTAATTTTTTTAAAAAATAATGCAAAGTGATGTGGAAGTGGGGAGGACTTGAATTTAAAGATCGGAAAAAATGAGAAACACAAAACAATCGAAATTGTCAGCACATTTAGCATCACTGGGTGACATAGAAGTTAGAGGCCCCTGTGCTCTAGGAAAACTTAAATTAGTCTGTGGAGAGGCTATATTAACCATTAATGTATTAAGAATATGCTTGAAATGATACCACAAATTAAAGTCTTTTTTTGTGTGGAGATGTGTATAACTACAGACTTGTACCCAGTTATTGTCATTAAAAGTTTTATTATTTTGGAAAATAACGTTTTTATTAATTAAAACCTTTGGTGGGGGAAATGTGCCATGGCACAGTGGTGCGTTTTTGAATTTCAGGAGCTCATCCTGACAGCTCCCAGTGCTAGGCAGGCACCCCAAATCCGAAAATCCAGGTAGCTGTGTTGATTACCCACATCTGGAAGAGAAGTGCCATCTAGATGTTGAACTCCAGCTGCCTTCAGTGCCAGTGATCAGGGCTGATGGGAACTGTAGTCCAGCAGCACCAGGAGGGCACCATATTGGCAGCCTCCCGTACATAGCCCAGCACCCACTGTGATTATTATCTGCAGGGCTGCAGTCCTATGCAGTTTCCTGGGTGTAAGCCGCACATCTCACTGATGCTAGCAACCTCTGACTATGAAGATTTGGCTTATTGCAAGACACATTGAACTTTAAAGGAATATATTCAGCCAGCTGAAATTCAACATTTAGTATTTAATTTAGGATCGGGGAGCCAGTTACCCTCCCATTGTTGCTGGACTGCCACACTCATTATCCACTTCATTGGCCATGCCAGCTCCGGCTGATGAGATCGAGCCCAGCAGTTTGAGCCCTCCCCCCCCCCGTTTAATTAGAAATGCTAACAATCTTGCAAAGGAGCTGCGGGTGGCACTGTGGTCTAAACCACTAAGCCTCTTGGGCTTGCCAATCAGAAGGCTGGCAGTTCGAATCCCCGCAACGGGATGAGCTCTGTCCCAGCTCCTGCCAGCCTAGCAGTTTGAAAGCACGCCAGTGCAAGTAGATAAATAGGTACTGCTGTGGCGGGAAGGCAAACGGCGTTTCCATGCACTCTGGTTTCTGTCACGGTGTTCTGTTGTGCCAGAAGCGGTTTAGTCATGCTGGCCACATGACCTGAAAAGCTGACTGCGGATAAAGATGAGCACCGCAACCCCAGTCGTCCACGACTGGACTTAACCGTCAGGGGTCCCTTTACCTTTAAGGTGAAGAAGGAGCCCCTTTGAATAAAAGAAAAGAGCTATCCAACCTCTGCTTATCCCTGCCAGCCCAGCCCCACTTCCTGGATGCTAATCTGTCACAATCAATAATGAAACCTGAAAGTCTCATTATCAACTCATTCATTAGCCACAGAAAGGAGGAGGATACCTCAATTAAACTCCCGAGTTTTCCTGCTATGAAAAGAAGACCTCTTTTGGGCTACCCTCTACATGACACTACTAGAAAGCTAGGGAAAGCCTACACCTGCTTTTACACAGGTGTTAAAGGGGAGAACATCTGCCCTGCACCCCTTTTATCGCATCTGATCGCCCAGATCTTGCTTTGGCAGTTCACAGCAGATGTGCACACGCACCCCTCCCCCGGACCGTGTTTCAATTTGGGCCCTCAGAAACGGAAAAATGCCACAGTGCCATAGAGAGAGCACAATGTTAATTCCTCCTCCTCTTCAGCTTAATGTCTGGGCCTCATGCCCACTGAGACATTCCCAGTACCTGCCAGATTGTACAGCGGTACCTCGGATTATGAACTTAATTAGTTCCAGAGGTCCGTTCTTAACCTGAAACTGTTCTTAACCTGAAGCACCACTTTAGCTAATGGGGCCTCCGGCTGCTGCTGCGCCGCTGGAGCCGGATTTCTGTTCTTATCCTGAAGCAAAGTTCTTAACCTGAAGCACTATTTCTGGGTTAGCGGAGTGTGTAACCTGAAGCATATGTAACCTGAAGCGTATGTAACCCGAGGCACCACTGTATATGGATAGGTTGTGCAGGGGTGGGGTGGGGATGCATGCACTCTGTACACACACAGGAGCACATTGATGCTGTGTTATTCACTCATGTTTTTCCAGTCCTGGCACTAAGCTCACAGGTCCCAAAGTAAAGAGCTCAGCTAAACTGCAGGTGGGCTTTTGCCCTTGCAAACAAACGGGCACCCTCTTTTCATGTCTGTCATTTTGCTTTGATCTCTTGTAACGTGCTGCCACCCAGTGGCCTTCCTGGCAAATTGCACCAGGTAATTCAGAGGTGGATCACAACATAACCTT
The DNA here is from genome assembly GCF_964106645.2 of Podarcis pityusensis. Lineage (NCBI taxonomy): Eukaryota > Metazoa > Chordata > Lepidosauria > Squamata > Lacertidae > Podarcis > Podarcis pityusensis. Next base: position 17,693,308 of record NC_138038.1, on the reverse strand, counting down.
TCCTTGCCTCTCATTCTGTCCTGCTGACCGTTGCTTGGTAAGCGCCACAGTTACTTTCCATAAGCAGACCTTTCTCCTTTCCCCAGGCCAGCTCCGTTAGGACTATTGCTCACTTCCTAGCCTCAGTATTACCTTGGATGGAGATGGAATGGTCTTGATCTATGTAGCTAGGAGGGAATGGTTGACGAACATTTACTTATTTATTGTATCTATGTTGCACCTTTCTTTCAAGGAGCTCAAGGTGGGATACCTAGTTCTCTCCCTCCCCATTTTGTCCTGTGAGGTTGGTCTTGCTAAAAGACCATGGCTGGTCCAAGGTCACCCAGGTACCTTCGCCGCTGAGCAGGAAAAGCAGAATAAGTTTTGAGTTACACAAATCCCTGCTTTTATCAAACTCAAGAAGCTTAAAGATACTTTTGTGTGAATATCTGAGTTCTAGTGGAGGGCTGGAGTAACACTGGAACTTCTTGCTATGGTATTTAGAACTGATCAAAAGGTCTAAGAGAATCGGGGTGGGGTGTTCCTAACTTTTTGGCTTCTTGTGAAGCATAGGAGCTTAAAGAGTTTGCGAGACGGGTTTCATTTTTTCTTAAAAGGAACTCTGGACATCTTTGGCCAGCAACTGCTATCTATGGTAGCTGAATACAGCTGTGAAAAAGCTGGTCTCCATGCTGAGGATCCTTCGGAAAGGGGTTGCAAATAAAACTGTTGATACCATAACGTCTCTATACCAATCCATGGTGTGCCCACACTTGGAATGCCGTGTAATTTTCTGGCTGCTGCACCTCAAAAGGGTATATTGCAGAACTGGGAAAGGTTCGTAAAAGAGCTATCAAAGGTTACAAAAGTTTTGTCCCACCATTTGAGCATCTCATTCATTTTGGAGGCTGCAGCAGCCCCTAGTGGACAAGGACCCACAGCCACCAAACAGAGTTACAGTGGTACCTCAGGTTACATACGCTTCAGGTTACAGACTCCGCTAACCGAGAAATAGTGCTTCAGGTTAAGAACTTTGCTTCAGGATGAGAACAGAAATTGTGCTCCGGCAGCGCGGAGGCCCCATTAGCTAAAGTGGTGCTTCAGGTTAAGAACAGTTTCAGGCTAAGACCTCTGGATCGAATTAAGTACTTAACCCAAGGTACCATTGTATTTTCGGGAACAAACATTTATCCAGCTCCTTTCCAGCCCCTCGTTCTGCAGCCACAGCCACCCAAAGCATCACCATCTAACGAACACAACAGAGATAATAAGGAAGGACAAATGCAACATTGGAACAAATTTTCTTTATAACATTAAAAAGATATGCATAAAAACAATATACCTCAGTTTGAAGAGGGCTTCAAGTGTCATTGCAAAGGTCTTCCAGGGCAAGCTTTTGCAAATAACGCCTCCCCAAATAATGGGTGTAAGGAAACACTGACACATAACCAAGCCATAGTAAGGACGTGAAGAAAGACTTCTCTCTTTCATAGTCTGAATGAGATCCATCTGCTTGGCCCCAATCCCTTACCCACCCACCCCCAGGTGTGTAGGAAGGGGGGGTGGCCTACCCCGGGTGTCAGCCAAGAGGGGGTGACAAAATCCTCCCGGGTGGATCACCACTGCGCCGATCAGACCCCAATCAGCATGTGTGCCACTCCAGGTGCCCAAGAGGTTAGCTCCACCGCTGTCCTCAATAGGCCCCGAGGCCTAGTAGGCTGAGGTTGAAGAACAACACCAAGAAAGATGGCACGAAACGCCACCGGAATAATCCTGGCACTATCATTATTTGTGTTCCTGATACTACTGGGAGTATCTTTCGTAAGCCAGTTTATAGCCTCTTGGAGCTATAAAGTGAGATGCAAGGATTCCAAATAAATAAAGGCAAAATGTCTGCCTTTGGGTTGGCCATATTGTGCCTGCAGCCTACAGGGGTTTCCAACTTCCTGAACAATTTCTTCCCTGATTTTGCTGCTTGTGTAACCGCTCAGGTCCTGTGGGAGGAAGCAGCAGCTCAGAATCGGGGGGCTCACTGGTGGGCGGCAAAGAGGGAGATCCCCGGCCGCGTCCTGCCTTAAATAGGGCAGGCCACGCCCCCGAGCCAGCTGATTGGCCGGCCAGGGGATGACGCGGCAGGGAATCCCCCCAATCACACGGTGCTGGCTCCGCCCGCCGTGCACGTGGAGAGGTCGTGAAGCCCACAACTCCACCACCTCCTTAGGCAGAAGTGGCTTTGTCTGTCACCAGAAAAGTGGTATGATGACGCTCAGATTGCCTGCCAAGAGGGGCCGGGCCCAAGGAGTGTATGGTGGGTGCCAGGTGGTAAGTTTCTCTCTGCAAGGCTCTCCTTAGGTGAAGCAACCCCTGATGCCATCAACACACTTCTGACACCAGGGACAAGTTCCTAGTGATCAGGGCGTCACAGAGAAAAGACCCCTAAGCATAAGACTGACAGGTGATTTGTGAAGACCGTTTCCATCCAAGCAGAAAAACCAGCCTCCTGCAGCCTGAAGATGGCTTCCAAGTGCCACCGTTACCATGCTCTTATGCTCTTCAAAACCGGCCCAATTTCCTATAATGTCCGGAGAGAGACCTAAGAGCAAAAGAGAAAAGTTAATGTCCTGAGAGGGCCCTGAGAGCAAAAGAGAAAAGTTAAGTTCCCAGCTGACACCAGGAGGACTGTTCCAGTCCCAAATTCCAGGCCCAGGCTTCAATTTAGGGAAGCTTTTAATGTTTGATGCATTACTGTATTTTAATATTTTGTTCAAAGCCGCCCAGAGTGGCTGGGGGAACCCAGCCAGATGGGTGGGGTATAAAATAATAATAATAATAATAATAATAATAATAATAATAATAATATCAACTGGAATTGGCAATTTAATAATAATAATTTCTAACATAATGATTTAATTATTTATATGCAACCCACCTTGTATATATAATTTTTATTAAATTTTCTGTTTTACAATTTAAAGTAGTATACTCGTTTTTACACCCCAGTGACTTCCATTCTTCTCTTTCCATGGTTCATTTTGCGTATCATAAATCCCTGCATATTTTACAGAAACTATACCAGTCAGTATTCCGTTATTACATCCATTATAACTTATCTACACTGTTGAATTTATCTTAATGCTGTCAGCGTTTTCAGCTGTGCGTAGTTATTTCCCATATATTCAATAAACATTTTTCAATCTTCTTTAAATGTATGTTCTTCTTGTTCTATATGTTAAGTCTGCAAGCTGCGCATATTCTGTCAACTTAAGTTGCCATTCTTCTTTGGCTGGGACCTCACACATTTTCCATTTTGGGGCTAACAAAACACAGGCCGCAGTAGTGGCACACAAAAATAACCTTTTCTGACAGCTGGGAATTTCAGTCTGAATTATCCCCAACCTATCTGACTGGGTTGCCCAAGTCACTCTGGGTGGCTCCCCACAAAATATTTTTACAATTATAAAACATCAACCATTAAAAACCTTGCTGAACAAAGCTGCCTTCAGATGTCCACTAAAAGCGTAACAATAAATTTATTATTTATATTATATTCTCTCTCTCTCTCTCTCTAATTTCATTTTAAATGCCTGCCATCCTCTTGGCCAGACCCACAAGCCTTCCTTCCACATAACACCACCAAATCCCATCCCCTGCCCACCCTCCCGCTGGACACCTCATGCATCTCCTCACTCACCATGGTTACCTGGGCAGGAGGTGGTTCTCCTTCAGACTAGGCTGGGGTTTCATCATTCCTCATGGAAGTGCATGTCTCCAAAATGCATCTCATATACTGTTCACCTATTGCAGTTTTCTGAAACCGGCAATAGCTCAGGCTGTGAATTCAGGGAAAAGCTTCTCCGCATCTGAGACTGCAGAACCGAGAAAACGAAGAGAGGAATCGGGGCCCTCCGGGATCCTGGAAGCAAAGAGTAAACAGACATTGCTTGGGGCTTCTGGGAGGTGCAGGGTAAGGCTGCCCACTCTTTTGTTTTCTCAAATATAGTGGTAAAGGTAAAGGGACCCCTGACCATTAGGTCCAGTTGTGGCCGACTCTGGGGTTGCGGCGTTCATCTTGCTTTACTGGCTGAGGGAACCGGTGTACAATTTCCGGGTCATGTGGCCAGCATGACTAAGCCGCTTCTGGCGAACCAGAGCAGCGCACGGAAACGCCTTTTACCTTCCCGCCGGAGAGGTACCTATTTATCTACTTGCACTTTGACGTGCTTTCGAACTGCTAGGTTGGCAGGAACAGGGACCGAGCAACGGGAGCTCACCCCGTCGTGGGGATTCGAACCACCAACCTTCTGTTCCGCGAGTCCTAGGCTCTGTGGTTTAACCCACAGCGCCACCCGCATTTCAATATAGTGGTACCTCGGGTTAAATACACTTCAGGTTACAGACTCCGCTAACCCAGAAATAGTACCTCCGGTTAAGAACTTTGCTTCGGGATGAGAACAGAAATCGTGCTCCAGCAGCGCAGCAGCAGCAGGAGACCCCATTAGCTAAAGTGGTGCTTCAGGTTAAGAACAGTTTCAGGTTAAGAACGGACCTCTGGAACAAATTAAGTACGTAATCAGAGTTACCACTGTACGAGCATCAGGTGGCTGGGAAACTGATGCAAAACTGCAACAGGAGAAGCAAGGAAGGACCTGAAGAAAGGTTAGATCACCTCCTAGCATTCTCCAAGATCATGATAATCTCCTTATTCATTGTCCTGCTTCCTAATTTTATTGCAGGACCTAGGAATCTCAACTCCAGGGCCCAAATACAGCTTTCCAGGTAGCATTTGATTCTTAGGGGGGCAAAGTGCCCCCTGTTCTGTTTGCACCTTGAAAAGAACCCCCAATTGTCTTTATTTCTGGATGTTAAGCAGAGCTCCCAAGGTGACTTTGGTGGAAACTAGAGCAAATCGGCCCCATGATGTATCTGCCTCCATTTCTCCAACGGAGGGTGGAGCTTGAGGTTGAGCAAACGCACCTCCCTGATTGGTCCCCCCCCCACCCCTGCCATTCTCCAATAGGTCAAAATCCATGTAAGCACCTCCTCCACTCGCTGCCACTCAAGATGCCCCACTGCCACTCAAGCTACAGAGCACCGCCTCCCTGTAGCTTTGAATAAGCCGGATGTTGAGGCTTCCTGTTTCCTTTTGTACCCACTGGCCTGTTGGCCCTGTCAGTCACCTGGAGCCCATAAACGATTGGGCCTCCTGAGGGAAGGGGGGGGGGCAATGGGTCTTAGTCCTGTCTCACATTCGAAGTGTGTCACGGCCCTCCAATGTTTCTCCTATGAAAATAGGATGTCCTATTCAATAATAATAATAATAATAATAATAATAATAATACCCCACCCTTCTGAGTGGGTTGTCTAGACAGCTTCCAACATATATAAAAACATAATAAAACATTTTTAAAAACTTCCCTATATAAGGCTGCCTTCAGATGTTTTATTAAAGTTGTATAGCTACTTATCTCCTTGACACGGGGGTGGGGTGTCACTTAATTTCATACCCTCCAGTGAAAATAGGGACATCCTACTATACCTTCCAACATTTCACCGATCCTAAGGAAAAACAGGACATTCCAGGATCAAATCAGAATCCGTGACAGCTTCTGTAAATCCGGGACTGTCCCTGGAAAATGGGGACAATTGGAGGGTCAATGTTCAGAAAGTGGAATAGAGAAAATATTTTCTCCCTCTCTAGTATGAGAGTCACACCATCAGGATGGATAAAAATCAATTTTAAAATAGGATTTTTTAAAAATTTAAATCAGATTTTTAAAATTTAAATTGCATTTTTAAAAATAAAATGCTTTTGAAGGTAAAACCTTTCTAAATATAGTTTTCTATTTAAGTTACACTATAGTCCAAAGGCTATTCATCAGGAAATAAAGATTTATTTTTAATTATGTAGCATAAGGCTTTATATGCAATATTTAAATTTTTTGGTAAATGAGTTCCATTAATGCATTCACAATGCCATGCTCTTCCAGAGGTTTCTGTAAGATTATTTGGGGCAGTTTTTCTTACGAGAAGATGCTTGTTTTTGCAGTTCTCAAAAGTGTGAATTTGTGTCTGCAGAGATAACATGCCTTTTCTTCACGGGAAAAATGTTATAAAATAAACATACAGTTGAGGAAAAAACCTCAATCCCATTGTTTGCAAATTTATATACACAGAACCAACCCCTTACATATTAATAATAATAATAATTTATTATTTATACCCCGCCCATCTGGCTGGGCTTCCCCAGCCACCCTCGGCGGCTTCCAACAAAATATTAAAATTAAATAGTCCGTCAAACATTAAAAGCTTCCCATTAAAAGCTTAAATGCTAAGTTCCAAGAGGTTCAATGACTAGATTGTTTGGAGTGGAATAGATCTGCACAAGTAGCTAAGTGTGAAGCAGTAAAAATGAAAGTGCAGCCTTGTGAGCAGAATACTCCACAGGTCTTGGGATCTTTGCGTAATAATTGCGCAAGTCGGTTGCATGTCTGTGCAACTCAAAACCTGAGGCAAGTGCTGAAGGCACTTCAGGGCTGGCAACCTCTTCCCAATACCACTGAGTTCCAACAACTGCAGTAATACTTAGCTGTACAGAATAGGCACCTGAATGTAGAAGCAAATCTAAAAAGGGCGGTGGAGGAAATAGTAACTGGGATCTGTAAGTCCTTGCTGATACCTTGAAGTACTTGCCAGTGAACTAATAAAGAGTTCACCGGTTCCAGGCCCTTCTTCCCAGGGCTGGCCTGACATTGTCCAAACAATAAAGTCTCTATCTCCTGCAGCAGGAATCCCTGAATTTCTCTGCTCCAGGCCTTGGTTCCCCTTTTCCAGCTTTCCACCAGCATGCTTCTACTCAGCCTGTTCATTCTGCAAACCTGTTCCAGCCTAGGCCTACCAACAGTATTGCAGCAATTGGGTAGGCCAGTCAAATGACCATGCAGCAAACAGGGCGATAAAGCAAGAAAGTTTTAATTGTTTGCCGGCAGCAATCAATGGCAAGGAGGAATAAGTTGCAAAGTCCGGCCCCTCCCAACAGGGGAGGATTCTGTTTATACATTCTTGAATCAAATCTTTATCCAATCAAATGTTACAGCATGCACATACTCAGATAGATAATGAGGTTCTGCCTAGAGATAAGGCATGAGGAGTTGGACATTACATGTCTTTATTTAGTAATCCTTATCAGCCTATCTCTGTGTGTCTCTGGGAAGTGGGTGTCTGAGTGTATGTACGTACTGGATACGGGGGCCTGGCCTAGATCAACAAAATGGCTTCCTTGCTTAACGTTTTAACTCTCAAAATGGCTTCCCTGAGCACGTTGCCACAGTACAGTGGTACCTCGGGTTACATACGCTTCAGGTTACAGACTCTGCTAACTCAGAAATAGTGCTTCAGGTTAAGAATTTTGCTTCAGGATGAGAACAGAAATTGTGCCCCGGCGGCATGGCAGCAGCAGGAGGCCCCATTAGCTAAAGTGGTGCTTCAGGTTAAGAACTGTTTCAGGTTAAGAACGGACCTCCGGAACGAATTAAGTACTTAACCCGAGGTACCAAAGCCAGGGCTGCTGGGAGATATAGCCCCTCTGAGATTCCATTACATTTGTGTGTGTATATAGCCTGAGATTTATCACAATATTCTCTCCCTGGAGGAGAAAACCTGTAACGGCAGTAGGCTGCAAGAGACCCAGTTTGGGAATATTTTAATAATAATAATAATAATAATAATAATTTATTATTTATACCCCGCCCATCTGGCTGGGTTTCCCCAGCCACTCTGGGCGGCTTCCAAAAGAATATTAAAATACTATGATACATCAAACATTAAAAGCTTCCCTAAACAGGGCTGCCTTCAGAAAACAGCTGCCCTAAACAGGGCTGCCTTTTAATGACATTCCTCTTCCTATGGGTAAGGCAGGCATGCGTTCAACATGCAAACTCTGCAACAAATAAATGCAAGGCCCGGTGGCCGGAATGTTTGCTAAAACTCAGTCTAAGTTGTTTTTAAAAATTGTTTAACCACATCAGTTAACAAGCATGGATGCATATGCTATATAATGCTATTGTTTTAGTTAAACAAATGGTTTAAATTGTTATTAAGGAAATGATTATTTTTCTCCTTCCAATAAAGTACAACAGAAAAGTTGTCCAGACACAGCCGTACCTTGCTTGCCAAATGCCTTGGAACACGTATGTTTCAGCTCCTGAACGATCGAAAACCAGAAGTGAGTGTTCTAGTTTTTGAACGATTTTCAGAAGCCGAGTGTCTGGCGTGGCTTCCGAGGCTTCTGATTGGCTACAGGATGCTCCTGCAGCCAATAGGAAGCCACACCTTGGGGTTCCGGGAGTCAAACAGACTCCCAGAATGTATTCTGTTCGAAAACCAAGGTACAACTGTATAAACGGTTAACTTATTAAACCTCACGATAGTTTCATAATTATCTGTCTATGCAGTGCTTATTTTTTCTAGGGGGACGCAAGAGTACGCATACCCCTAAACATTTTGTGAAACTAAGTTTGGCCTCATTGGGGGGCAGTATTTCAATATGAGTAGGAAAATGAGAGTACCCCTAAACATTTTTTTATATCAGTAATTTTTGATATAACTGTAAAAACTATTCTGAAAATTTATTGTTCCAAAAATGAAACCTTCATCTGGTTGTTAATATTAAGATTATACCAGCGAGAATGAGTCTTTCTGTGGGGGGAAATTAAATCAAGTTTTACTGACTAGTGATTTAAATCGATTTGATTTAAATAAAATCCACCCTGCAAACCATACATTTAAAGAGCATCTAGTGCACATTTAAAGCACATGACCTCCCCCTGTAGCACCCTGCTTGTGGTTAACGCTTAGCTGGAATGAAATATTCAACGCAGCAATAGAGAAATTAAAATAATAATTTATTTGTCAGACAAATAAATGAGAGGCACAGTGGTATATGGTTACCAAGCTCTGGCCTGCTCTCCTGCCATTATGGCCAGCACTTATATTCCCTCAGCCCAGCCCCCTTGCTCCTCCTTTGGCTGCCTCTGTCCAATCAGCCTGGTTGAATTTCCTATTGGCTGATTGCTAGAACCAATCATATAAGATACTCCCATTTCCTATTACCTTTTATGGGAGACAAAGAGCTATATTTCCTTCTATTTATAATTGGCAAACAAGTAGCCATTAACCTCTACAAGGCACCTTAATTAACGATCACCTTTGCCCCCTTACCATTAACCTCTACAAGGCACCTTAATTACCAGATAACCCTTTGCCCTAGACAAGGCGCCTTAACTAACATTTCACCTTTTGCCCTATTGCCCTATTCACTCCAGAACAGATGGTGGCTAATGGTTCTATTTTTATCTGAACAGAGATCTTGGGTTCACCAGCTATGAAAGATCGCCTTCTTTGGAGCCATATGTCAGGAGTGCTCTGATGGTTTCCTGCCTGGCAGGGGGCTGGGCTCAATGGCCCTTGTGGTCTATTCCAACTCTAGGATTCTAGGATTCTATGATTCTATGAAATAAGAATCTAACATAAGAATCTAAATTTCTAAATCCTTTACATAATTACATTTAAGCCAATATATTTAATACATAACATATATAGTTTTTTTATAAGCAAAGACGTTCACAGTAAGAAAAAACTTAAAAACACTTTCTTCAGAGAGAAGCCCCCCTTTCCCTAGCCAGCTGCTGTTTCCATTAGCTCTTGCCGTTTGTCCTATTTGTGGCACAATATTCTTACTATTTACCAGCTTACCATTGTGTTTTTGCAACTTGATTATTTGTAAGGTCAGTGACCTCGCTTCCCAGCCTTTTTATGACTGCAATAAACCAATAAACCAAAGGGGCCCTCTGCCTAAGAGGATGAACATCTGCCAAAATCTTAGCCAGCCTAGTTCCTGCCTGGCATGAAACATTTGTGAATTTAAGCTCATTTTTAGAATTATAGGAACCTGATCAAAATATAAGCCTTGATTATAATGCAGGCTCAGATGCCTCATTCCCCCCTTTCAAGCTCAAGGACCTTCATCCCAAGTGTCCTTGATAGCTTGACCTTCATCATATTCCTGAGGTAAAGCTCTATATAGGGCCATGATATGAGGTAGAGTTTCATTCGAAATCATCTTGCTAATTGTACTTCTAAAACATGAAATGATACATGGCACAATACATAAAACCATTATTACTACCGTCAAGAAAAACAAACAAGACAATAGTATTCCTTTGAGTCCCGCAACATTAGGTAACCAGTTGGTGAGCCATCCCATATCCCATCCTTCCCATGTTTGTACTGGGACATGTGCTATACTCTCCATCTTTGTGGCCAACACACGGATTGCCTCACCATTATCAGAAATGTTAAAGCAACAGGCATTCCCTGTCAAGTTCAAGACTCCACATAGGCCTCCCTGCCTGGCAAGTACATAATCCATTCCCATTTTCAGCTGCAAAATGGCGGCTCTACTTTCATCCAGCTGTTGTGCAATAAGTCTCAAACTCTGGGCTGTTGCATTGGTTACAAGTTCCACTACTGCTTGCAATCGAATTATTCTGTTTAGATTATAAATAGGATCCCGTGCCCCTTGTATGAGCTCACCAGGATTCCAGGAGGCAGGATCATAATAGGCTATAATGCGCTCTGGTGGCCAATCATCAGTATCGCTCCAACTTTGGGTACTTCCTCCTGCTATATGAGAAATATCAGCGTTTCTTCGTGTACGCTTGGCCGAATTAGTGGGCATAATCCACATTGGTGGTAATACCCATCCCAGGAAACAAGTCCCACTCCATTTGGAAGGGAGTTGCTTGTATGCCCATTCTCCACATATCCACCACAACCATCGGGTCTGAGGTTTTTGGTACGTGGAGTGCAGAAGGCGAAATATCAAAAGGGGTAGAGAGTTCACAGTGCAGTATGTTAGATTGCCTTTTTCTGTCACAGTTATGTTCCATACCACTTTCCATGCATCAATAAAAGGAGGTGCACAGGGCAAGGTATTCCGAGTTCGATAGGTAGTACCGTTTACCCAGGTTTGACTATTCTTAATATAATCCCAAGTATAGTGACAATGAGAAGAGCCTACCATGGTAGGATCAGCTGCCTCTGATGATTTATGTACACAGAATTCCCCTTGTACAGGTATAACTCGTATTGGTTTAGTTGAGTTCCATCCGGGGAAATTCTGTACCTCTGTTTGGTGTGGCATTTCGCTTACCATACCAATGGCATTTAATGGTATCGGTAATAAGGGCATACCTCCCTCTGAATCATCTGGCCCAAGAGAGCAAACAAGACAATTGGTCCTATTTGTAACATTGGCTACCATCTCAGCTAAGCCTACCCACATATTGTGGTCATGGCGGAATCCATATTTAGCAAATTTGGTCAGATTCAAGGACCCTTCCCCTTCCCAAGGGATCAGGATTAATAATAAAATCATGTTGATGTGTAGTATATGCATTCCTTCCACAAAAGATTACCTTATTGTGATAGCATAAAAATATTAGCCCCAATATAATTCCCCCAGTGACAGAAATGGGGAACCACCAAGACCAAAACATATATCCCAAGGATCCCCAATGAGTAATATCCTTGATAATTGTTCCACAAGGGGGGGCAGTCAATTAATTGTATTAGAGAATCTTCCCGTTCACAATCGCTGGTTTAGACGCTCCTCAAGCTTCAGGCGTGCGCAGGTCAGCCAGCTTCCAGGTTGTGGCTGCAGCAGGCCGGTCGTCTAATGTTGCCCGTGACCTAGCCCGTTCCCCGTAGGGCTAGATACAGGGGTTTTTGGAGAGAGTCAGTTTTAAAGGATTAGAGGGGTCACCTTTGCATGTCCAACTGCCTTCAGACTTCTTCAAACGGGAGTGATGAATCCAGGGGGTCACCTCAGCTACCTTCACCGCTGTTGGAGTAGAGAGCAAGACGGTGTAAGGTCCACGCCACTTAGGTGCAAGTGGATCACGTTTCCACTCTTTCACCCATACGCTATCGCCAGCCTGGAACTGATGAATCGGCTCGGCAATGCTGCACGGCGTGCGCTCGAGGGCCCACCTGTTAAGAGAAACAAAAACACGGGAGAGAGATTGCACTTGTCCCTGTGTCACATAGTCTCCTATTTGTTTGAGGTCAGCTAGAATATCCTGAACAAAGGAGGGCGGCCTCCCATACAGGAGCTCAAAAGGTGACAACTTAAGTCTTTTTGTCGGTGCACACCGAACACGAAACAGTGTTATGGGTAACACATCTACCCATCCCAATCCCGTTTCCTGGGTTAATTTTGCCAATTGGGTTTTCAGAGTCCGATTCATTCTTTCAGTTTTCCCTGAACTCTGAGGCCTATATGCTGCATGCAGTCTCCATTTCACTTGTAGGACTCGACATACTTCTTGTACTACTTGATCAATGAACGCTGGCCCATTATCACTTCCAATGCATCTAGGTAATCCAAACCTCGGGATCAATTCAGTGAGGAGTCTCTTAGTTACCTCTCGTGCCTTTTCAGTTCGGGTGGGAAAAGCTTCAACCCATCCGGTAAGAGTATCTACAAACACAAGGAGATACTTGAATCCCTTAGAAGGGACCAGCTCTGTGAAGTCCACAATTAGGCTTTCCATGGGGACATATCCCACATGTTGGATTCCAGGAGGTTGTACCGGTCCCTGCCTGGGATTGTTTTTAGCACAAAGAACACATTTCTGTGAAATGCAAGTTGCTAATTGTGATAGGTTAATAATATACAACTTCCGACTGAGACTCTCTCTGGTTGCAGTACCGCCAAGGTGAGTAGATTCATGATAATTTCTTACAATTGTGCCTGCTAGGTGATGAGGTACATAAATCCTATTGTCCGGCAGGATCATCCAACCGTCCTTCACAACCGCTCCTTCCTGTTCAGCCCACTTCCTCTCTTCTGGGGTATAGTGAGGTTTAACTTCTCCTGGAACTACCTCTGGTATGAGGGCTGCTATAAATCCTCCCACAGGCTTTTGGGCTGCCTCTCGGGCTGCTTTATCAGCAGCATGATTTCCTCTGGTTATTGGATCCCTTCCTCGTCCATGACCTTTGCAGTGCATTACAGCAATCTGTTCTGGAGCCCATACTGCTTCCAACAGGATTTCTACTTCAGGTCCATATTTCAAGGCCTTCCCGTGGGCTCCTATTAGACCTCTTTCTTTCCATAGAGCTCCATGTGCATGCAGGGTTAAGAAGGCATATTTAGAATCAGTATAGATGTTTGCCTTACATCCGGCTGCCAATTGCAGAGCTCTAGTTAAACCTATAAGTTCAGCTTTTTGTGCTGAGGTGCCAGCAGGCAAAGCTTCAGCTTCCACAACTTCCTCATTGGTGACCACAGCATATCCTGCTCGTCTGGCACCTTCATGCAGGTAACTGCTACCATCAGTATAATATACAACATCTGGATTTTTCAATGGTTCATCTTTCAGATCGGGTCTACTGGAATAAACTTCATCCATTATTTGGAGACAATCGTGTGATTCTTCATCATCTACCTCTGGTAGGGGCAGCAAAGTTGCTGGATTGAGCATATTCACTACTCGTAGATGAATCCTGGGATTTTCACACAATAGGCCTTGGTATCTAGCCATCCTTGGGTTCGTTAGCCAATAACTACCCTTATATTCCATGAGTGTCAGAACAGCATGAGGTACATTCACATACATCGTCTGGCCGAAGGTAAATTTATCAGCTTCTTTGACAAGGCTTGCAGTGGCCGCTACTGCCCTTAGGCATGGAGGCCATCCTTTTGCTACTGAGTCCAATTGTTTTGACAAATAAGCTACTGGACGATTCCAACTTCCTAATCTCTGGGTCAGGACTGCTGCTGCAATCCCATTCTGTTCATGTACATACAGCTGAAAGGGTTTTTCCGAATTAGGCAGTCCAAGGGCTGGGGCCTCCATAAGTCGTTGTTTGATAACTAAAAAGGCTTGTTGCTGCTCAGGTCCCCATACGAATGGGTCCTTTTCTGCACCTCGAGTGCTTTCATGTAAGGGCTTGGCCAGACTGCTGAAATCAGGTATCCATAGTCTACAAAACCCTGCTGTTCCCAGGAATCCTCTGAGTTGTTTCCTTGTGGTAGGTTCCTTGATAAGGCAAATAGCTTCTTTCCTCTCTGGTCTCAATGCTCGTTGTTGGTGTGAGATGTCAAAGCCCAAATATTTGACCTTTTCTAAACATAACTGTGCCTTTTTCTGGGAAACTCGGTAGCCAGCTTCCCAGAGCAAGTGGAGCAGTTCCTCTGTCCCTTCTTTACAAGTATCAAAATCCTTTGCTGCTAATATAAGGTCATCTACATATTGCAGAACCACCTTTTCTCCAGGTATTGAGGGGTAACTTGTTAGATCCTTCGCCAAGGCAGTGCCAAATAAAGTTGGGGAATTTTTGAATCCCTGGGGCAATCTCGTCCAGGTTAGCTGGCCTTTTGTTCCTGTTAAAGGGTCTTCCCACTGGAAGGCAAATATAGGTTGGCTCTGTGGTGCCAGCCGGCAACAGAAGAATGCATCTTTCAAGTCCAATACAGTAAAAAATGTTGCTTCTGGTGGGATCAAACTCAGCAGGGTATATGGGTTTGGTACATTTGGGTGCAAGGTCTCGATAGCCTGGTTTACGAGCCTCAAGTCCTGTACTGGCCTGTATTCATCTGTCCCAGGTTTCCGAACAGGCAAAAGGGGTGTGTTCCATTCTGATTGGCAGGGCTTAAGCAGACCATATTTTAATAGGCGGTCCAAATGTTTCTGGATGCCCTCTGCTGCTCGCCGGGGTAAAGGATATTGCTTTACAGATACAGGGGTAGCCATAGGTTTTAAGGTTACTACAATTGGAGCTATATTCTTAGCCATTCCTGGTGGGCTATTTTCGGCCCATACTCCTGGTGGCACCCGTAGGGTTCGGAGGAGCTTGTTTAACTCTGTATCCAATGTGGGTTGGACTTGCAGGGCTGACATTAGGCGCCATGATTGTTCCTTAGGTACTGAGAGGGAAATTATTCCTGCTGCCTTTGATGGCAGTTTCATTTCTGGACCTCGAGGAGTGAAGGTGATTTGGGCCTGCAATTTGGACAGCATATCTCTACCTAAGAGAGGTATTGGACACTCAGGTATATACAAAAACTGATGGGTTAAACGATGTCCCCCAATCTGGCATTCCAAAGGTTGGAGGAAAGACCTCTTAGCTGACTGACCAGTGGCACTTTTAATGACTACACTTTTGGATGCCTTTTTCTGCAATAGTTCTGGGAGTACTGAGTATTCAGCCCCAGTATCAATCATAAAGTCTATTAAATGGCTCCCTAATTGAATCGTGACCGTGGGCTCCTGGAAGCCTAACTTTATGGAGTCCGGTCGTTCCTAGTCTTGGGTAAAATCCTCCTCTGCCAGTCCAATGAAATTGTCCCTACTCCGTCCTTGTCCAGGTCTCTGATATCTTCCATCTCGGATCATTCCCCGTCCCCGTCCCTGGTTTCTTGGGCCGGAGCCTGGGCCTGGGCCTGGGCCTGGGCCTGGGCCTGGGCCTGGGCCTGGGCCTGGGCCTGGGCCTGGGCGTACTTCTTCCAACCTCAGGGGTTCAGGACACTCCCGCTTCCAATGACCCTCCTTCTTGCAATTTGCACATTGATTCCTTCCCAGTGGTGGATTCCTTCCCCGCCCTCTCCCTCCATTTAAGGGGCGGTAGTCTTGCTTCACTGCTGCGGCTAGCATTACCATCTTTTCCTTCTGCCACTTCTTCTTCTCTTGTTTCTCAGCCTCATCCCTATTCCGATAAACTCGGCGTGCAATGGCCATAATTTGGCTCATCAGCATCCCTTCCCATCCTTCTGATTTCTGAATTTTCTTACGAATGTCAGAAGCGCACTGGGCCACAAAAGTAGCAGTAATCATTCTGCTGTTTTCAGGGGCTTCAGGGTCAAAAGGAGTCCATATACGATAGGCTTCCTGCAGCCTCTCTAAAAAGTCTCCTGGACTCTCATTTGGTTTCTGTTCTACTTCTGAGACTTTAGACATATTAGTGGGCTTCTGGCATGCCCTGCGGATACCTTGCACAAGCGTTTGGCGGTAGGTGGTAAGCCTGGCCAGGTGAATTACATTGTTTGGATCCCAATTAGGATCTTCCAAGGGAAAGTTGTCCCGGAGATGACGGTCAACATTTAAAATATTTCCCACTCTGGCCTGCTCACGCAAATATATCTGTGCCTTTTCAATTATGTCTCTCCTTTCCTCAGTGGTGAACAGAGTATTCAGGAGCTGGCGGCAATCTGTCCAAGTAGGACTATGAGTATTTATTATTGAAGTCACCAAGTCCATCATAGCCTGAGGTTTTTCTGCAAAAGATGGGGTGTGTGTTTTCCAATTCATCAGATCCGTAGTTGTGAATGGAATGTACTGGAGGGTTGAAGTTCGAGGTGGCCGTGGTCCGAGTTGCCCGTTAACCAGCACAGGCTCCTCAAGTGCATCAAATACTCTTCTGAGAGGGGCTACTACGTGATCTTTCTCTTCGCTTTGCTCTAGGGGCCTCAAATCATAGGGGATTGTATCTGTCCCAAGGCGTTCTTTTAGCAGCTTTATACGCCTGGCTGTATTGCTTGCTGACCGATTAAGGTCTCCCTGTAACTTCTGTAATAATTCTCTAGGACTTGGATGTACAGGGGTTTGGGGTAGGCAATCAGTTGTTCCACTAAAAGAGACTGTAGATGGAGTTCTACTGGGACTCACAGGTGGAATAACCACTTCTGCTTGGGCTTTATTATAGGCCTCCAATGCCTCCTGAAGATATTTATCATAATCTATCAAGGAAACAAGTTCTGTGACTCCAGCCCCATTATTCATTCCACTTTCTTGCCTTGGGGTTACAACTGGTGGAGTGTTTGGATTAGGCTCCCTTCGATGTGGAGCATAGGGTGGAGGTGGAAGCACCTCTTCCTCTGGTCCCTCAAAAATGGGTTTGAGTTTATTTGGCAATATTCCTTTCCTAGCTTCGGCTTTTACAGCCAATAATTTGCATCGTTTGACTTTGCATTCCCTTATCCATGGAGGATTTTTATTTAATGTGCTCAGCCAAGAATCTATATATGAAAATTGTTCTGGGCACCCTCCAGTTTCTTTGGCGATATTAGACCAAAGTTTGCTTACTAAATTTATATCAAAGGTTCCCTGAGATGGCCATTCAGTATTTTGTTTCGGCCACTCTAATTCACATAACGTTCTCAAGCGCTCTGGCGTCATTTTGACTCCATATGCCCCTGAGAAGGCTTTCTTAAAATTATTTAACATACATTCAAGAGGTGTATTTTCCCCCTTTGAACCCCCAACTCCCATTGTATGGCCCTGTGAAGTATCCACTCAGTCACTCACACACACGCTTCGTGAGATTCCTTGCCCGGGTGAAGTCGCCTTACCGGGAACCGAAGTACTACCCACTCCACACTCAGGTCAGCTACAAATTGTACTTTCTCACACATACAATGCGCTGGATACTGCACCATACTCTACCTCCCAACCTTTCCCTTTCCCTACACCAGATCACCATCTGATGTACCCAACCACCTAGCGTACTCAGTTCCCCTTTACTGAGACGCAGAAGTTTGATCAAGACTTCTCTTCCTCCCAATTAATTGGAGGGCCAAAAACCCCTTAGTGCACTTACCCTTAGTTGGTTGCCTGTTTATTTCTCTGGTTCCCCCCGGTCCGTCGCCGTCGGTGGACAGGGTATCAGACAGACGAGACTTCTGCGTTCCCCTGGAAAAAAAACTTTCCAGTGCGCGCTGGGTAAGCAGTGAGTGGTCCTCTCTCTTGTACCCTGCCCAGTAAGGCGAAGGGGCTGCGTTCCAGCAGACCACTTATCCGAGTCACAGGCACCATAAAATGTAGCACCCTGCTTGTGGTTAACGCTTAGCTGGAATGAAATATTCAACGCAGCAATAGAGAAATTAAAATAATAATTTATTTGTCAGACAAATAAATGAGAGGCACAGTGGTATATGGTTACCAAGCTCTGGCCTGCTCTCCTGCCATTATGGCCAGCACTTATATTCCCTCAGCCCAGCCCCCTTGCTCCTCCTTTGGCTGCCTCTGTCCAATCAGCCTGGTTGAATTTCCTATTGGCTGATTGCTAGAACCAATCATATAAGATACTCCCATTTCCTATTACCTTTTATGGGAGACAAAGAGCTATATTTCCTTCTATTTATAATTGGCAAACAAGTAGCCATTAACCTCTACAAGGCACCTTAATTAACGATCACCTTTGCCCCCTTACCATTAACCTCTACAAGGCACCTTAATTACCAGATAACCCTTTGCCCTAGACAAGGCGCCTTAACTAACATTTCACCTTTTGCCCTATTGCCCTATTCACTCCAGAACAGATGGTGGCTAATGGTTCTATTTTTATCTGAACAGAGATCTTGGGTTCACCAGCTATGAAAGATCGCCTTCTTTGGAGCCATATGTCAGGAGTGCTCTGATGGTTTCCTGCCTGGCAGGGGGCTGGGCTCAATGGCCCTTGTGGTCTATTCCAACTCTAGGATTCTAGGATTCTATGATTCTATGAAATAAGAATCTAACATAAGAATCTAAATTTCTAAATCCTTTACATAATTACATTTAAGCCAATATATTTAATACATAACATATATAGTTTTTTTATAAGCAAAGACGTTCACAGTAAGAAAAAACTTAAAAACACTTTCTTCAGAGAGAAGCCCCCCTTTCCCTAGCCAGCTGCTGTTTCCATTAGCTCTTGCCGTTTGTCCTATTTGTGGCACAATATTCTTACTATTTACCAGCTTACCATTGTGTTTTTGCAACTTGATTATTTGTAAGGTCAGTGACCTCGCTTCCCAGCCTTTTTATGACTGCAATAAACCAATAAACCAAAGGGGCCCTCTGCCTAAGAGGATGAACATCTGCCAAAATCTTAGCCAGCCTAGTTCCTGCCTGGCATGAAACATTTGTGAATTTAAGCTCATTTTTAGAATTATAGGAACCTGATCAAAATATAAGCCTTGATTATAATGCAGGCTCAGATGCCTCACCCCCAGAGAATCCTGGGAACTGTAGTTTGTTAAGGCTACTTGGAACTGGAGGTCTGTGGTGGGGAAACTGATGTTATCAGGAATCAGAAATGTGACTGTAGGTAGTTTTCCTACCTCCATGGGGACTCGTGTGTGTTTGTATATACGGTATAATGCAGAGTTTATTCAAAGTCCATTTCCTGGTTACCTTTCTGGGAATCAAGAACAATTGCTTCCAAGTTCATTCTCCTTCGGAAGGGACTTTCCAGACCAAGCAATTAGGGAGAAGGTAGGGTTGGGAGATAATACTGTACGCTCTTCCTCTTCCACCAGTTTTGGGCAAAATGTTCTGTTTATTTCCCAACATGATCCATGCGTTTTTATTTCCCCAAATGGCCTTCATCATGAGCTCAGAAGAATAGCAAGACCCTGGGCTTTCACTGCCAGCCAAGACCCTGATCTGTTAAGACTATGCTCCTAAGCACATAAGAAGTCATGCAAAACCCATTGCAATCAATGGGAGCTGGGCCCCCTCAAGATGTTTTGCCACCTGAGGCAAAGGACAAGATGGCCCCACTCCCCCATTTCCATCTGCATCGTACTTCAGTCCTGGCAATGAAACAGTGTACCTCAGGGGAGCAGGCTCACTTGCTGGTAGAAGCAGGGCCGGATTTAGGTTTGATGAGGCCCTAAGCTACTGAAGGGCCCTTTGTATGTCCAGCTGTCCTTTGTCAACAACAAATTGTCGCTGTTTTTTGTGTTGAATATATGCTGTATAGTAATTTATGGACCTAATAGGTCCATACACAACACAAAACACTGTTGCTGTATGTAGGTTTTATTTTATTTCTTTTTTATCTTATATTTTGGAAATGTACATCCAGTTGTTTTTTTTCTTTAATTTTTTGGGGGCCCCCAAGAGAGTGGGGCCCTAAACTATAGTTTGTTCAGAGTGGGGCCCTAAACTATAGTTTGTTCAGCTTATGCGTAAATCCGGCACTGGGTAGAAGGCAGGTTTGAGATCTACTGGTAGATCCATGGGTGATCAGCAGTTATTTCTGGTGCCCAGTTGTTTAACATGGCAACAACAAAATGAGCTGAGCTGGGATAGTTCAGTCGGTAGAGCATGAGACTCTTAATCTCAGGGTCATGGTTTTGCACCCCATGTTGGGCAAAAGATTCCTGCATTGCAGGCAATTGGACGTGGTGTAGATGACCCTTGTGGTCCCTTCCAACTCTACAATCCTATGCTTCTGTGATTTCTCCACCCTGAATTATACTGTTGAAGAGAATCAAGACAACTTGATGGGTTTTTGTCCACAGACATCTTTCCGGGTCATGTGGCCAGCATGACTAAACCACTACTAGTGCACAGAGGACCGTGACAAGTGCCAGAGCACACGGAAACGCCATTTACCTTCCCACCACAGCTGTACCCATTTATCTACTTGCACTGGTGTGCTTTCAAACTGCTAGGTTGGCAGGAGCTGGGACAGAGCAACAGGAGCTCACTCCGTTGTGGGGATTCAAACCACTGATCGGAGACCTTCCGATCAGCAAGCCCAAGAGGCTCAGTAGTTTAGACCACTGCGCCACACGTGTCCCTTTACGTTTTGCAAAGGCTAGCTCAAGAATTCCTCTGCAGCTTGTTTTCTCCCTTCACATCCCAAATAATAAAAATCCTACCATTTATTAATTTATAGGGTTTAGCCCCCCCCAAAAAAACCTGTATAACAATCTATAAGAGTAGTTACAGGCAGGTAGCTGTGTTGGTCTGCCATAGTCGAAACAAACAAACAAACAAAATCCTTCCAGTAGCACCTTAGAGACCAACTAAGTTTGTTATTAGTATGAGCTTTTGTGTGCATGCACCCTTCTTCAGATACTTCTTCAGATATCTGAAGAATTGTGCATGCACACGAAAGCTCATACGAATAACAAACCTACCGTATTTTTCGCTCTATAAGACGCACTTTTTCCCTCGTAAAAAGTAAGGGGAAATGTGTGTGCGTCTTATGGAGCGAATGCAGGCTTTGTAGCTATCCCAGAAGCCAGAACAGCAAGAGGGAGCGCTTTGCAGCGCTTCCTCTTGCTGTTCTAGCTTCTGGCTTAGCTGCGCGAAGCCTCCTCAGGGCAGCGGGAACCTTCATCCCGCTGCCCTGAGGAGGCTTCGCGCGGCTATCCCAGAAGCCAGAACAGCGAGAGGCAGCGCTCTCTCTTGCTGTTCTAGCTTCTGGGAAAGCCCCTCAGTCCCTTCCCCCACCTCAAGGAAAAGCCCTTCTCCCTCCTTGGGGAAAAGCCCCCAAGAGCAGCACACACGCTCCGCGCGGCTCGTAAAAGGGAGCGCTGAGCAGAGCCTGGGATGCATACAGGCTCTGCTCAGCGCTCCCGTTAAAGAATATATTTTTTTTCTTGCATTCCCCCTCTAAAAACTAGGTGTGTCTTATGGAGCGAAATATACGGTAGTTGGTCTCTAAGGTGCTACTGGAAGGAATTTTTTTAATCTATAAGTATGTGTTTGTGTGCAATCTCTTTTTGGTTCTGGCCTATATGTCTGGCCTTGGGACTCTCACTTGGCCACACCTCTCTCCAGGTGCTGGCCTTGACCTGCACCTTCGAGTGCATTTGTCTGACTGGATTGTTGTCCTTGCACTGAGACAATGCCTCTTGCTTACCAGATCCTGGACAAAGAGAGGTGTGTGGCCTCAGAGCACGCACGGGAGACCTTCCAGAAATACACTTCACAGTCACGAGACAAGCGATCCTACAGCTATACCAATAGTTCCGCTTACCTCAGTCCTCAAAACATGTGATTTCTTGGGTGTGTGTTTTCATTTCTTCCATGAGGAAAATGCCTCCTTATCTCAACAGGTCTCGAATGGGGAAACGCATGCCCAATACTCACACGTCCCTGGCATCCTGTGAGTCAGGTCCCGTGTTTTGCACCTAGAATAAATATTTATCCGCTGGATACAGCTGATCTGAGGCGTTGTGACTTGTTTCCTCTCGGTTCTGGGAAAAGCTACTGGGAAGGGGAAACATGCAAACATGCAGTTTGCCAAAAACAGGGAGCATGACACCGAGGACCAGGCGCACTGACCTAGAGACCGACCAGTTTTGCATCCTCCTTATTTCCTCCTCAACCTGCGCTGTCTTGTTGGCTGCTCTTCCCACTTCTTACATAAGGATGTAAGGAGAGCTCCGCCAGATCATGTCAAAGGTGGCATCTGGGCAGCATCCTGCCTCACAAGGATCAGTCAGGCGCCTCAGAAACTGGGATTCCCCAGAAACTGGGATTCTGCGGCCTCTGACGGCTGAGGTACAAGTCAGCCATCAAAGCTGGTCGCTCTTGAGAGCTTCATCCTCCACGAATTTGTGTTAACCCCCCTCTTAAAGCCACCTAGGTTGGCCGCCATCACTACATCCTGTGGCAGTGGGAAAATAAATAATGAATAATTTGCGTGGAAAAGAATGACACTCGGATTTGAGAACTGAAGATAATGGCTTGTGGAAAGTGTCTTTATCCGGTGTTACACTGGAGCGGATGAAGTGAATAATGTTTATATCTAGCAGACAGAGAAAGAATTGGAAGTTCTTAAGCTTATTAATTTCTCCCCCACCCCTCGTTTTTCTATCTTTTAATTCCTTTTCTGTTCCTTTTTTTTCAATGCTTTTTTCCTAAAAAAAAATATGTTTCGGTGTACTCTCATTTTCCTACTCATGTTGAAATACTGCCCCTCAATGAGGCCAAACTTAGATTCACAAAATGTTTAGGGGTCTGCTTACCCCTGTGTCCCCCCCAGAAAAAAAGCACTGCCTTTTTAATTTATCTTTTCCTCTTTCTTTCTTTCTTTCTTTCTTTCTTTCTTTCTTTTCCCTCTTTCTTTTTTTTGCCTCTGGATTAATGTTTGGACAAAAAAAAAAGATATTTGAAAACAATATTTGTGTTTTTCTTGATAAACTCTAATATATATTTTTAAACTATATCCTGCAGCAGTGAATTCCGCAGTTTAAAAACATGATGTTTGAAGAAGTACTTCCCTATGTCTTCCCTGGATTTTCCAACAAGCCATTTCATAGAACAGCCCCAGATTCTAGGATTATGAGAAAAGAAAAACTTCTCACTGTCCACTTTCTCAACACAACGTGTAATTTTATGCACCTCTATCCTGTCCCCCCCACTCCCTTTTCTTCCAAACTAAAAAGGTCCAGCTACTTCACCTTCTAGAGCTGCGTCCTTTTATTGAATCAACATCAACTCGGTCTCTCCTACCGTCTTGCTAACCCTTTTCCGGATCTGTGTGGAATGGGGCATGTGGTGTTGTATATTGTGTATTGCAATTGTTTTCCCACCCCCAGTTTTGGCAATAGGATCTGAAATAAGATGGCTGGACGCCTACAAAGACAGGGCTCCTGATTGAGCTGGCCAGCCCTACCATTAGCCACCTCATGAGGTGGCCGGCCCTACTGTTAGACAGACACTTAGGTATTGCAAAAAAAGAAAGAGGGAATGCATCAAAATAGAAGAATAATAAACGAAATAACTTGCTGCCTTTTCATGACACTCCTGGGGTGTTGGGTGTGTCTTACTTACAGAGTCTGAATATGTAGGGCTCTCAGAGGACAGTCCTCTGTTTGAAGGAACCCTCTATTAGGACCTGTAGAAGGAGCATCTGTCTTCATTGCCTTCTCAGCTGGAAACCTGGAAAATAGACCAAGATAGTGGTGTTCTTGCTTGCTGCTTTATAATTGTTAATGGCAGCCAGTGCGATGTAATGGTTAGAGCACTAGACTAGGGCTTAGGAGACCAGGCTTTGAATCCCCACTCCTCACTCCTTGGGTATTGAAAGCAGAATCACTTACAACTGCCCCAACACCATAATGAGCACAAATCATTGCGAATCCACAATATATATATATTTCCCTCCCCCTTCAACCTCCTGACTTTTGGACTCCCTCCATATATATATGGAGGGAGTCCAAAAGTCAGAAGGTTGAAGGGGGAGGGAAATCAAGAAAAATATTCCCCCACATCTGATCACATTTCTTAAAAATGCACATTTAGGGTGTTTCCCCCCAAAAGGACAATAATGTCGTAAGTGGCAAGTTTGTGAAACCCCTGCAAAATGCCCCCTCTTCCAAAATTCACACACTGCATTTGCTGGAATGTGTCCTTCTAAGAGTCCCCCGGTTACGAGAAGCTGTACTGAACACAATTGGCTCTCTCTTGGTGCACTTTTTTTTTTTTTAGTTTCCTCATCCGTTTCCGCTCCTTTGTCCCTCCAAACATTCATTTTTTAAAGTTCAAGGGACACGCTCGGAGTCAACATAAATATAGACAAGGTCCCGGGCTCTGGAAATAGCCACCACAATACTACGGGTGACAAAACACGCAGGTGGTTTCTAAATGGAGGAAGCGACAAGGGCACTCTGCTTCCTTTCCAGTTTCTGGAGAGCAACGTGTCACTATGGCACATGAGCCGGGACTCTTAAGGTGTCGTATCCGGCAAGGAAAGGCCTCCGAGGAAAAGGTGACCTGATATGTGTGCTCAGTGGCGTAGCAAGGTCAGGTGGTACTCGGTGCGGAAAATTTCTTGTCCCCCCCGACATTGAAATCTATTTATTTTTGCCTGCAAAAATGGTTTGACTATTTAATATTCTCTTTTTTAAAAAAATAATATTTATTAATTTTCAACAATTTAAACACAACACTACAAAAAACCAAAGAAAAACAATACAACAATACAATACCGTACAAAAAACACTACACAACACTAACACAAACAATTAACAAAACAAAACAAAAACCATTCAAAACACAATCCAATTTCAATATCTTATCTTCTCACGACCTTCTCACACCTCCCTTTTTGTCTTCCACTTCTATTAATTGTTTCAGCAATTCCTCTCCATCTTCCTCTATTTTCTATCCTATAATTATCTTAACACATTCTAACCTTATTTTTCCCTCTAATACCCTATTAATCTATCTATACCTAATTCCTTATAACATTTCTACTAAAGCCATATAACTTCATTCCAACATTTTTCTAACATTCATTAATTTTACAGTATTTCTGTAAGTAGTCTTTAAACTTTTTCCAATCTTCTTCCACCGATTCTTCTCCCTGGTCTCGGATTCTGCCAGCCAATTCCATGTAGTCCACCAACTTCATCTGCCATTCTTCCTGTGTGGGTAAATCTTGTGTCTTCCAATACTTTGCGATAAGTATTCTTGCTGCTGTTGTTGCATACATAAAAAAAGTTCTATCTTTCTTTAACACCAATTGGCCGACCATGCCCAGGAGAAAGGCCTCTGGTTTCTTCAAAAAAGTATATTTAAATATCTTTTTCATTTCGTTATCAATCATTTCCCAGAATGTCTTAATCCTTGGGCATGTCCACCAAAGGTGGAAAAATGTACCTTCAGTCTCATTACATTTCCAACATTTATTGTCGGGCAAATGGTATATTTTTGCAAGCTTGACTGGTGTCATGTACCACCTATAAATCATTTTCATTAAGTTTTCTCTTAAGGCATTACATGCCGTGAATTTAATATTCTCTTGAATTACATGCCGTGACTATTTAATATTCTCTTACAAATTAATGTGGATTCTGGGCCTCTGATAACAAGCAGGCGACTGTGGACAGTTACTTAAATCTACAGGATGGGTTGTGTTTTGGCCACCTTCTCCTGAGGGAGTTATTTCCACTGTCAAATAGCTCTGCCTGACAGAAAGCTCTTCCTGATGTTTTGACAGCTCGGGGGAGGCTTGGGAGTTGCGGGCAGGCGGTGCGCCATTGCCCCACACTCCCAGGCTGCTTCCTGGGGGGGGGAGCCTCCCCCGAGTTGTCCAAACGAAGGGGGAAGGGAGGAAGGCTGCCTGCAAAGCGGCGCGGCTCCCCAGTGGCGTAGCGTGGGGGTGCAGGGGGGGCCGGCCGCACCGGGCGCAACATCTGGGGGTTAGGGTTAGGGGGCGCAAATTACTTGCCTTGCCCCGGGTGCTGACAACCCACGCTACGCCACTGCGGCTCCCCCACCCCCAGAGAGCAGCCGGGGAGTGCGGGACAACAGCGCGTGGCACACAGCCCGGCCACAACTCCCAAGCCTCCTCCGAGCTGTCAAAACAAAGGGGGATGGCCGCCGGCAAAGCAGCATGGCTCCCCACCATTCGCCAGGAAGCAGCCTGGGAGCTGCCATTTTGTCACCTCCCTCAATAACGACACCTGGGGCGGCCCGCACCCCCTTCCTACGCCACTGTGTGTGCTTCTTTATCCACCTCCCACAGTTCCTGCAGTCTCGTGAGCAGCCTCTCCCGAGGCCCTGCTCACCTCACCCTGAAGCAAACACTTAATTCCACCACCCCCATGTGGTTGACTCCACTTTTGGCCCGAAGCCCAAGGCTGGTGATAGCCTGGGATCGAAAGCACAAGGAGAGGTTGGTGGCAGAACGAATGGCAAAGTTTATGGCCACACGTGTGAAGTGCTCAATACTTGAGCAACTTCAATTGAAATGTGAATTGCCCCATCCATTTTGAGCAAGCTTCTTTATGGAAGTGGAGTTGTGGGCAATGTAAGCCTTCCAGTAAGCAACGCCTCGATGCCTTCCAGGTGTCCTATATGAGGAAGAATTTGCACATTGCATGGCAGCACGGAGCCTCAAAGATCAACTCCCAAGACCACATTCCCAGCATGTTTGCACTCCTGTCTCAGCGACGTCTACACTAGCTTGGTCATGTCCGCAGAAAGGAAGAAGGCAGGTTCCCCAAGGATGTGCTCTGTGGGGAGCTGGCTTCAGGCGCCAGGCCCATTGGCAGACCAGCTCAGGTCAAAGATGTATGCAAATGTGACGTGAAGGCTGGTGACATCAATATAATAATAATAATTTATTATTTCTACCCCGCCCATCTGGCTGGGTTTCCCCAGCCACTCTGGGCGGCTTCCGACAAAACACTAAAATACAATAACCTATTAAACATTAAAAGCTTCCTTAAACAGGGCTGGCTTTAGATGTCTTCTAAAAGTTTGGTAGTTATTTTTCTCTTTGACATCTGGTGGGAAGGCGTTCCACAGGGTGGGTGCCACTACTGAGAAGGCCCTCTGCCTGGTTCCCTGTAACTTGGCTTCTTGCAGTGAGGGAACTGCCAGAAGGCCCTCAGTGCTGGACTTCAGTGTCCAGGTAGAACGATGGGGGTGGAGACCCTCCTTCAGATATACTGGACCAAGGCCGTTTAGGGCTTTAAAGGTCAGCACCAACACTTTGAATTGTGCTCGAAAACACCCTGCTGTGTGGAAACCCCTTGCAGGGGAATGCAGTGCCTGGAGACAGGCAGTGAAGTTGTGTGTCCGTAGCAGTGACCAGAGGACAGTGGCGTAGCGTGGGGGGTGCCAGGGGGGCCGGCCGCACCGGGCGCAACATGGGCGGGGGGCGTGCTCGCACTAGCAGCTCTCTGCCCCTACTAAAATCCACGGGTTAGGGAGCCCGCGCTCGCTCGGCTTGGCGAGGAGGTCGCGGAAGGGGGAGAGCGAAGCCTTCTGCCGCGGGCAAAAAAAGGAGAGGAAGCCGGGTGGGCGGGCGGGCGGGCTGGCTGGCGGGGGTCTGGCTGCGCCTGCTGCTGCCGGTGCAGGGCAAGGCAAGCAGAGCGAGGAGGAGAGAGAGGGGAAGGGGGGGGGAAGCAGCTAGGAAACGCTGCGGTGTGGAGGAGGAATCAATTAAGGAGAGAAAGCGAAAAGCCTTGGAGAAAGGGAAAAAAGGAAAGAAAAGAGGCAGCTCCAGGAGAGCGCGGGGGAAAGAGAAGCCTCGCTGCTGCTGCTGCTGCTTGGGAGAGTAAATTACTGTACTTGCCTTGCCCCGGATTAGGGGGCGCAAATTATTTGCCTTGCCCCGGGTTAGGGGGCGCAAATTACTTGCCTTGCCCCGGGTGCTGATAACCCACGCTACGCCGCTGCCAGAGGAGGAATGACCGCTGGGAGGAGCGCAGAGAGAAGAAACTGTTGGAAAACGCCCTGGGGTGCCCCTGCAGCCCCCAAACTCCGAGCGTCCTCCGGTGTGCACAGCTCTGGAAAAGGCATTTCCCTTCCCTTCTCCAGTGCGCTTCAGAGACATATATCAAATGATATACAGTGGTACCTCAGGTTAAGTACTTAATTCGTTCCGGAGGTCCGTACTTAACCTGAAACTGTTCTTAACCTGAAGCACCACTTTAGCTAATGGGGCTTCCTGCTCCTGCCGCACCGCCAGAGCACAATTTCTGTTCTCATCCTGAAGCAAAGTTCTTAACCTGAAGCACTATTTCTGGGTTAGTGGAGTCTGTAACCTGAAGCGTATGTAACCTGAGGTACCACTGTATGCACACTAATCTTCTAGCATAACACAGCAAGAAGCGTGAGACATCGTAATCTTTAGCTGTACGTGTGTGTGTGTGTGTGTGTGTGTGTGTGTGTGTGTGTGTGTTTATTTATTTACACACTATGTACAGACAAAGGATTCATGGCGTCTTCTCTCTCCAGCTCCGAGAGAAGAACAGGAACAAATAAAAGCAAAAGTACAGTACAATAAGTACATACATCCCAGACAGGCATGTGATTTACACCAATCTCATCTGCATCATCGGAGGCGTGAAATACTAACAGAAACGCCATGGTGCATCTGCAGCAGCACAACTGGATGCCTTTGTCTGCCTCAGCTGCAACAAAACATGTCTCTCCTGAACACAACAGGCGCTGTAACTCTCCAGTGATTTGACCTCACCTGCAGAGACGCGCTCTTCCACTGTCTCCCGAAACAGACAGATGCCAATCAACCGAATTATTTGTTTGTAACTCCATCTTTGTGCTAAAAAGTATTTCCACCAAGAATTACGAAAGAAAAATCGATTAACGGGCTTAAATGAAAAAGTGTTTACGCAAACATTTAATAATTGGCAGTTGGGTACCAGGGCAGCGCAGGTGAGTCACCTCCACACGCCCATCGTTCGTGCCTTTCCTCTGGGTTTTACTCTCTTTGTGATGACGAATGTTGAGTTGGTTGTTTACATGCTTGGTCCTACTGTCTGATATTTTGGCTTCCTGATCACGGGAATTTCGAGAAGCAGTGAGTAAGCTGGACTTGTGGATGAGGCACAAAAAGGGTAACTTGTAACCTCTGGTCATTGGCCTACTGCAAAACAAGGCTCCTAGGAGCCCTTTGGCCTTTTATCCTCCATCTTCTCAGATAATGATCAACTCTCCATCTTCCTTTTCCCCCACCCTGATCTCCTTTCTGTGATCATCCACTTGACAAAAAACGAAGTCTCTCCTTGATCCTTTCAGTATCCTTTGCTGGAGCGAAGAGGTATACACCAGTGCCCTTGTCTCAGATTTCTCCCAGTCCCAAACATTCCCTGTTTGGTCTTTCGCCCACACCTGCCCCCTTCCCCACTTTGAGCACCAGCTGTTTCCTCCTCCTGCCCCCTCCCATTGTTCCATCGGCACAAACGTCATATATATTTTTTCCGGCTCCTTCCAGATGCTAAGGAAAATCATAAACAGCCAAGGACAGAATGAAAAACAAACTGCCTTATGCTTCTCTCTTGCTCCCACAAAAGGAACCTTGAAAGCAGTACTGTACCGTTTTAAACAGCCATGACTTCCCCCAAAGAATCCTGGGAAGTATAGTTTGTTACAGGTACCAAGAGTTGTTAGGAGACCCCCAGTTCCCCCCACAGCGCTACAGTTCCCAGAGTTCCCTGGAAAGAGGGGTGGATGGTTAAACCACTCTGGGAATTGTAGTTCTTTTAGAAGACATCTGAAGGCAGCCCTGTTTAGGGAAGCTGTTAATGTTTAATAGACTATTGTATTTTAATATTTTGTTGGAAGCTGCCCACAGTAGCTGGGGAAACCCAGCCAGATGGGCGGGGTATAAATAAATTATTATTATTATTATTATTATTATTATTGTACTGTGAGGGGAATAAGTGTCTTCTGGTGTTCTTAATAAGCTACAGTGCCCAGGACTCTTTGTTTAAAGCCATATCGTACAATTTTAAATTTGTGGTACAGCTGGGGCCTAGGATTTGCACCTGACCGTACAGTTGATGGGGTGCTGTTGTTTAATTCTGGCTCTGACATGTTTCGTATCATTCCGCATTTGAAAGTGTACACTTTAAAAGTCTTAATTATACATCTAAAAGTTAAGAACACCAGAAGAGCTTTGCTAGGTTGAAGCAGGGATTCCCAAACTTGGGTCTCCAGCTACTGTTGGACTACAACTCAGCATCATCCCTGACCACTGGTCCTGCTAGCTAGGGATGCTGGGAGTTGTAGTCCAACAACGGCTAGAGACCTAAGTTTGGGGAACTCTGGAGTAAAGGCCCATCCAGGCTAGCATCCTCTTCCTCACAGTGGCCAACCCCGATGCCTTTTGGAAGCCCATAATTCAGCCAAGAGCACAACAGCCTTTCCTACTGTGTTATCCAGCAACCAGTGGAGGTACTATATATAGCTGTAATTGACAGCATTAATCCTCCATGGAATTTGCTCAATTTCCTTTCACAGCTATATGACAGTCTAGCTACACCTGGGATTAAGAAGGCGGTTAGCAGTCACCCTGTGGTTCTTAAAAAAACTATTAACTAGGAGATGAGGGGTTGAGGAGATTGTAATCTGGATTACAGGTTGCCCAGAGAGGAAGTTTAAGCCTCTGCTTCTCAGTCAACAGACTTGGTGAAATTTAACACATCTAAACAGCAGTTCGCATTAGGAAAGAAACTCCCATTGGGTGCCAGTGCCAAGTGCCAATTGCCACATGCCGTGTGTGTGTGTGTGAAAGATGTACAGTGGTACCTCAGGTTAAGTACTTAATTCGTTCCAGAGGTCCATTCTTAACCTGAAACTGTTCTTAACCTGAAGCACCACTTTAGCTAATGGGGCCTCCTGCTGCCGCCGCACCGCCAGAGCACGATTTCTGTTCTCATCCTGAAGCAAAGTTCTTAACCTGAAGCACTATTTCTGGGTTAGCGGAGTCTGTAACCTGAAGCGTATGTAACCTGAAGCGTATGTAACCCGAGGTACCACTGTATTTACTTAGGACCTAATATTTATATCACCCTCAAAGGGATAGAGGCTGGTTGTAATGAACAGTGAGGTGTTCAAAGAGCCACTCTGTGTGGTAATGAATTCAATAGTTTAACTATGTGCCGTGTAAAGGAGGAGAAGAAAAATATCTATCCACTTTCTCCACACCACACACACATATGTAAACCTCTATCATGTCCCCCTTACTCACAATTTTTCTTAACTAAGAAAGCCCAAATGCTGTCAACTTTCTTCATCAGGGAACTGTTGTTCCAGCTTCTTCATTCACCTTTTCCTGCAACATGGCAAGCTCTATTATGTCCTTTCTGAGATACAGCAACCATAATTTTATACAATATTCAAAGTGTGGTCGCTGCTCAGGTTTGTGTAAAGGCATTGCAATATTGAGGGTTTTACCTTTGATCCCTTTCCTAACGATAACATGAAATACACGTTTTTCATGGGTGCTGCATGGGTTGATGTTTTCACTGCCTTCCCACGATGATCCTAAGATTCATTTTCTGGTCAGTTGCCACAGGATCCGACCTTATCAGTTTACATGTGAAGTTAGGATTCTCAACCTCACATGCAACACCTCTTACTCATAATAAATCACATGACATGCCAATTCGGCTGGAGAAATCTTTTGCAGCTCTTTGCAATCCCTTTTTCTTTTTACCACTCAGAATAATGCGGTGCTATCAGCAGACCTGACCACCTCATGGCTCTAATCTCATTCCAGATCATTTATGAATGCTGGAAACCACAAATCCACTTCTTACATGTCTCTTCTTTATGAGAACTGTCCATTTATTCCTCTTTATTATTCTGTAATTCCTGTTCTACAACTAATTACCGCTTCATAAAAGGGCTTGTCCTCTTATCTTATATCTGCTTAAATAGTTCAGGAATTTTTGTTGAGGTATTTAGCACACAATGGCCCCTGGATCACCCATATTCAAATGCTTGCTGCACTCTCAAAGCTTAGTGAGACAGGGCTTAGAGTTGTACAAGCCACACTAGTCCTGCTTCAGCGAGATTTTCATACCCTCCAACATTTCTCCAATGAAAATAGGGGTGCCCTATTCAACAACAATAACAACAACAGTTATCCAGCCCACCTGATTGAGTTGCCCCAGCCACTCTGGGCGGCTTCCAACATATTTACAAACATAATAAAACATTAAACATTAAAAAAACTTCCCAATATAGGGCTGCTTTCAGATGGCTCAGGGGGTCGGATAACTCCATACCCTCCAACATTTCTCTGGTGAAAATAGGGGCATCCTAAGGAAAAGCGGCATGGGTGGCGCTGTGGGTTAAACCACAGAGCCTAGGATTTGCCGATCAGAAGGTCGGCGGTTCAAATCCCCGTGACGGGGTGAGCTCCCGTTGCTTGGTCCCTGCTCCTGCCAACCAGCAGTTCGAAAGCACGTCAAAGTGCAAGTAGATAAATAGGTATCGCTCCGGCGGGAAGGTAAACGGCGTTTCCGTACGCTGCTCTGGTTCTCCAGAAGCAGCTTAGTCATGCTGGCCACATGACCCGGAAAAACTGTCTGCGGACAAACGCCGGCTCCCTCGGCCAATAAAGCGAGATGAGCGCCGCAACCCCAGAGTTGGTCGACTGGACCTAATAGTCAGGGGTCCCTTTACCTTTACCTTTTAAGGAAAAGCGGAACATTCTGGGATCAAATCAGAAATTGGGACGGCTTCTGTAAATCCAGGACTACCCCTGGAAAATAGGGACACTTGGAGGGTTTGGACTTCTTCTAAATGCTTCATCATTTTATATTTAGCAATGCTCTTGAGGTGTCCTTCTCCAACTCATTAGATCAGGACAGGCAGAACGAGAAGCTAAGGCCCCCTCATTCTCTTAGAGAAGGTAAGTCAACAGAGGAGTCTGGCAGGAATGAAGTCGGATTTTGTGTTACTTAGGAATGAACGGGGCTCTGTTTGGAGAATCCTTAAAGATCGATTCCCCCTGGATCCCTCAAGCACTTCAGTACCTTCCCAGAGAACACACCATGCATTTAAAGCGCATTGCTTCCCCCCAGAGAATCCTGGGAGTTGTAAGGATCCCTTCCCAGCACCCTTAAACTACAGTTCCCATGGTTCTTCACGCAAATTCATGTGATTTAAATGTGCAATAAATGTATGGTGCGTATTCCGCCCTGATGGGGCTGAGCTCCAAGACCTGCATTTAACCACAGCGATCCATCATGAAGAAAAGGTTGTTCCTGATGACATGAAGAGGGCCTTTCCCTCACCTCACCCACAGAGCAACCACAACCAGCATCCTTGCATTTGGGATAAAAGAGAAAGGCTTCCCATCAGAGAGCAGAACTACCAGGTAGGTTTGAACTCTGACACCTCATTTTTTGAACAAAAGTCTTGGCTCTGGCTTTCATTGTTTCCTGCATGCATCCTGTATCCTGGTTAACTTTATCCCATTTGCCTGGCCCTATTCCCATTGCTATATAGCAGTAGCTCCTCTTCCTCCTCTGCTACCGGCTGTGACCTGTGTTTTCAGGCACATCTCCTAGTAAACGTCCCCCCTCCACTCACAAAGGTGTGAGTCAGCCTTCAGGCACGAGCAGCTGGCCAAGGCTTCCAGCACATCTGCACGTCCCCACGGCTAAGAATAGGTTGAAGGGGAAAGGGTAAACCTGCACATCCTGGTTTTCAACAACTGCTAGATCCTCTCTTTGAGAATCCCAGGAATCTGAACTAGAAGGCTTGATTTGTGGCCACCTAATTTCACTGTCTGCAGCTGGGCAACCTTCCTCACAGGCCTCATCCAGAACTGGCCCGAGATCTTCCTGTTATAAGCCTGGGTAGGCCGGTCAAACCTGCTGGCATTGACAAGGCATATGACCCTCACCTGAATCTCATAGCTCTCCTGACAGGTGATTTGGTCTGCAGCCACAGTGTGGAAATAAAGGAGGAGATTGCCCACCAGAAACCAGGCACTCTATTATTCAAATTAGGCCCCAGTGTTTTTCTTACAACCCCCTTCTCAATGAATTAATCAATTTTAATGTAGCATGTAAAATCTCAAAACTTTCTTATTTGTTAATTTGAGCAACTACTGCTCTCACTTCATTACAAACAGTATTTCTACCTGCAACACACTTGAGCAAACCTGTTCCTCTTCCTTTCACAGATATTTTGTTTCCATTTGCAACTATAGCTGCCTTTGATGAGTTAGCATTTAACTCTTGGGGGGGGTAGCATCAGATGTCATGTGCATGGAAGTTGCCAAATCAATTAACCAGCTAGAAGGGTTACTGTTAATAGCACCGGTTTTCCTAAAACTTGATATTGCTGGATAGTTCTGATGAACTGCAAAAGCATTTTTATTTTGCTTTCTGTTGCCACTCTGGAACTTTTCTTTATTAGTGCCAGTTTGTTCCCTCGGCCTGAAAGCGAGATGAGCGCCGCAACCTCATAGTCGCCTTTGACTGGACTTAACCATCCAGGCGTCCTTTACCTTTACCTTTTCCCCTGCCAATCTTACCTAGCATATGCACCTTTCTGAAGGAGGGTCTCCACCCCCATCGTTCTACCTGGACACTGAGGTCCAGCGCTGAGGGCCTTCTGGTGGTTCCCTCACTGTGAGAAGCCAAATTACAGGGAACCAGGCAGAGGGCCTTCTCGGTAGTGGCGCCCGCCCTGTGGAACGCCCTCCCACCAGATGTCAAAGAGAACAACTACCAAACTTTTATAAGACATCTGAAGGCAGCCCTGTTTAGGGAAACTTTTAATGTTTGCTGTATTACTGTATTTTAATATTTGGTTGGAAGCCGCCCAGAGTGGCTGGGGAAGTGCAGCCAGATGGGCAGGGTATAAATAATAATTATTATTATTATTATTTCTGCACATGTCTTGGTGGTGGAACTGCATTGCAACATTCAGAAAAGTGCAGATTTCAGTACAACCTGACAGCTGTGCCCAATGCAAATCTGCCCACTCATCTGATGCAGTTTTTTTTTTTTTTTAAACCTGCCCCCTTGCTTTTCTGATGACACAAAACACAAACTGGGCAAAGTGTTCTTACTGCCTTCCTCATCAGTTGGCCGCTGATGTTAAGCCGCCCTTTGGAATGGAGAAGGATAGCAACGGGTGGTGGGAGAAATCGAGAATACAAGGGCGCTTAGATCTCAAGATGGGAGGAGGGAAAATACTAGGGAAGCTGGCGTTTACGTGTAGACCTGTGTGTGCGTGTGTGTCTGAGGACATGTCTGTCTGTCTGGGAGGTCAACAGAGGGCGGGGAGGCAGCGGAGGTGGGGGAAGAATCCCTGCAGAGTCAGACAGGATGAGCCAGTGTGAATATGTGTGCATGACAGAAAGCATGAAAAGGAAGGCATGGGCTGGGGGCTGAGGGTGGGAAGGAATAGGCTACAGCCCTTTGCCTATCCTTCAAACAAGCCGGGAAGACCCACCCCCATCCTGTCTGCTTGTGAAGGTTTTGGAAGCTCCTCCAAAAGCCCCACCCCCTGAACAGTAGCATAAAAGCCACACACCCATCCCAGCGACTGGACACTAAACAGCTACTGCTGGACAGAGCCTCAGAGTCAAAGGGACCAGACCAGACTCAACTCGACTGAACCGCTCGAGATATCAGGTAAGTGTCTCCATCTCCTCAGGACTTCTGCGTGCTCTGGGATTTAGAGAGGCTTTGTGGCTTCTCGGGTAGCTGATGGGCTTTGCTGAGCCTCTCTTGGCTTTTGGGAGGTAAAGCAGATGTTATGGACCCAGAAGTATGGATGGGATGGAACTGATCAGGTGGGCTATGATGATCTATCAATAGCTGAGGCAATATATTCCTCTGGGTTTGGGGAGGGAAGCATACGAGCTGGATGTGAGCATCACTTGGCTACTTCCAGGGTGATCGGAGAAGGTTCAGAATGGCTCACTGTTTTCCAACAGATTAATTAAATTCCTTTCTGGGGCTTGATTTATAAACTTGAATTAAAAATTAATTGGGGACACATTTTTTGTCGCTAATTTTTTTTTTAAATTGATCAATCTAATTGATTGGTCAAACAAAACATTGCAGTAATTACCTGCCAGGGGTCCCACCTCATTTTAAAATACTTATTTACATGCATTCATATCCGATTTAAAATATCCCATGGATGAGTTCTGTGAGCACCAAAAATGCATTGTTGTAGACCTCACCATAAGGGAGAGATGCTGCTTTTGCTGAGTCTCAGGCTGCCTTGAAATCGCACCCTCATCCAAGATATGTGGAGGGTTGTGGTTGTTGGTGAGGAAGGAAAGGCAGTCTGCTCAGATATATTTTTGTTAATACTTCAGGTGCCCCCTGAATGCAGGATCCAGAACGGAGCCAGAATGAACTATAGCACAGATTCATCTTTGCCCTTTTCTTCCCAGGTCAGGATCATGGATTCAATAAGTTTTGTTGTGATGCTTTGTTTGCTGATGACATCTTCATGTCAGCCCTGGAGGGCATTTGGAGCACCAGACAGGTGAGCAGCTGGGAAATGGGCAGGCGGCGATTCAGGGTGGTTGGTTTCGAGTAAGGAGGAGGGCAACACAATGCATAAACCACAAAATTCACCCCCACAAGAGGTAGCAATGGGGCCACCAACTTGAATAATAATAATACTAATTTATTATTTATACTCTGCCTACCTGACTGGGTTTCCCCAGCCCCTCTGGGTGGCTTCCAACAAAATATTAAAATACAATAATTCATCAAATATTAAAAGCTTCCCTAAACAGGGCTGCCTTCAGATGTCTTCTAAAAGTCAGATAGTTGTTTATTTCCTTGACATCTGGTGGGAGGGCATTCCACAGGGTGGGCATCACTACCAAGAAGGCTCTCTGTCTGGTTCCCTGTAACTCTGCTTCTTGCAGTGACGGAACCGCCAGAAGGCCCTTGGGGCTGGACCCCAGTGTCTGGGTGGGGGTGGAGACACTCCTTCAGGTATACTGGGCTGAGGCCATTTAGGGCTTTAAAGATCAGCACCAACACTTTGAATTGTGCCCGGAAATGTACTGGGAGCCAATGTAGGTCTTTCAGGACTGGGTGTTATGTGGTCTCGGCACATTAATGGTTTTAAAAAAGGATTAGGCAAGTTGATGACTATTTATGGCTGCTTGCCATGATGTCTATGTGCTATATCTGCTGTCAGAGGCAGTGTTCTTCTGAATTTGCTGAGAATTGCCCATGCACTTAGGTATTGCTTGCGGGATTCCCAGCCACATCTGGGTTGCCGCTGTGTGAACAGGAGGCTGGACCAGATGGGTCACTGGCCCGATTCTGATGTTCTGATGAGACAGTGAGTGATCCTCCCCTCATCTTATGCCCATCATCAATGTGTTATAATCACCCTACTTCCTTATTTTCCGCAGGCGGCAGCCCCCTCCTTTTGCCTCCTTCCTGAATCAGCTCCTGAAGATACGCGAAGGAGCAGATGGTAGAGCCTTGCAGGAGCCTGGGCTGGAAGCAGGAGAAAGGTCCACCAAGTGGGAGCAGCTGGAGGGAGTGAGAAGCCAGCTGAACCTGTTGAAGAGGTAAGTGGTACCTTGAAAGGACAACATCCCTGCACTCAGAGCAGACTAGCCCCATTAGATCACCCTCATATTCCAGAGATCACTACCTTCAGCTTTCCATCTCACACCCGTCCAGGAATGCAGGGAACTGCTTTATACTGAGTCATACCCTCAACCCATCTTGCTTAGTAATGGCAGCAGGTCTTTTGGGTTTTTGACAGGCGAGATTTTCTTCCCTACCAGGAGATGTTGGAGTTTGACCTGGGACATTCTGCTACTGAGCTATGGCCCTTGATGATCATCTGTCATGGATGCTTTAGCTGAGATTCATGCATTACAGTCACTTGGACCAGATCCCTTCCAACTCAACAGTTCTATGATTCTAGAGCTGTGTCTTCCAGCGCAGTAGTCCTCAGACCTTCCCAGAGAACCTGGGAGTCAGGGCATGGTCTTTTAACCAGTCAAACCTGTGCGACAATAGATCTAGAACAGGGCTAGCTAATGTGCTGCCTTCCAGATCTTGCTGGATTCCAAATCCCATCAACCCTAGCCAGGGATGATGGGAGTTGTAGTCTGAAGGGTACCATGCTGGCTACGTCTGATCTAGAATATAATAATCTTGATTTTGCTTGATCTGCATTTCGCAAGAACAAAATCGCTCTCTCTATCTTACAATTTAAATTTCTTTTTTTTCCTTGGGGTTAGGGCTTGTGAAACAGCCTGGCAAGCTAAACGTATCATCTAACCATACAACACCTATTTGTGTCAGGCAGAAAATATGTAAAATGCGTCCCACAGACAGAGGTTGCCAAACTGTCTCTCCCCTCCTCCTTTTAATTAACCTGGGAGGTGTTTTGCTTCCCAATAGGCAGAAATTTTGCTGGTGAAGCTTTTTCTGATGCAGTAATGAAATAACTCATGAGGACTCTTCCTATTAAAACAGTGGATGCAGTTAGGAGTACCGTGACACTTCATTACCATGTTAGAAATGGGGAGAAATTCACTGGCAAAACTGATTTTTCCTCCTACACATGTTTGGGGCATGACCCAGTCTTGATTTGCAATTGCATGATACCGATCTAATTTGACAAATAGTCTGACTCAGTATACGACAGCTTCCTGTGTCCCTATATAGGGTGTAGTTATTTGGATGGTAGTAAAGACTGAGTCCCCCCCCCCCCCGTGTGAAAGTTAGCCTTTCACTATTCTTCTGTTTTTAATCACGGCCCCAAACTGGACCAGACTGAGATGAAGCCATCTCTTGGCTGGGCGAAAGCCAATTCCTAGCCCTATGACAATCTTAGCCTGAGTTCCTCAGGTGGTGCGATGGGTCAGGGCACCAGGCTGTTAACCAAAAGGTTGGTGGTTCGAGCCCACCCAGGGACTGCTGTGGGCAGGATTCCTGCATTGCAGGGAGTTGGACTAGATGACCCTCGGGGTACCCTTCTAACTCTATGATTCGAAGCCTCAGCTCTAGTATAGCATGGATAGGGAGCCTGTGGTTCTCCAGATATTGCTGGACTATAATTCACATCATCCCCCATCGCTGCCTGGCTGTGCCTTTTGCTCCCATTCAGGAGATCATTCCTCCTGCTCCAGACCCTATATAGGTCCTCTACAAGACCCTAGTGTTCCTCACACTTCTTTTCCCCACCCACAGCTCCGCTCCTGGGCACCGTGTCCCCCGGCACCTGCTGGCCTTGCCTTCCATGCGCGGATGCCAGCTTGGCACCTGTCAAGTGCAGAACCTCGCCAATCTGCTGTACCGTTACGGGGGCAACAACCAGAAGGACGAATCCCGCAAGAACAACAAGGACACAGCCGATCCCATGGGCTATGGGCGCAGGAGACGCCGGGCGGCTGGGCATGGCTTGCCCACTCCCACTTAAGAGACACCATGCTGACGAGGGGAGAGATGGGCACTAACTGAACCAGGCTCTGGAAAGCCGCAAGGATCAAGAGAACACACTCAGTGACCCTGAGCGCTCGGAGGCAATGGGCAACTACAAGCGTGGCCACCATCATGGGATGGTTGTGGGTCTTCTTCTGTCTCCAGCATTTTAGTGCCCCCCATCCCAGTTCAAGATTTGGGCCACTGGTGCCTAGGCAAAGCTTCATAGGGATGCAAGGCTGCAGAGCGGATAGCTGCTATGGCTCACAGGGTGTTCAATGGAGTTGTGTGTTCAGCGGTGGTCAAGCTAAGAGCCTCCTCTCCAACGGGGGGCAGCAGCTCTTTGCCAGAACGCAGGAGGAGGATGCTATAGAAGTCAAGGAAGAGGATGGGAAAGTGGTCATGCGCCCCCCCCCCCCCGGAAAAGAACACTGGAACATCTCAGTGTTGCGGAATAGCTCCTCTGCAAAATACAAATGGACTTCACCGGCTGTGTGACATCGCAGGCAGGGTGGCGGGATTCCTGGGCATTCCTGGCTTCTGGGATTCTGTGCTTCATTTATGCATCTGGAGTTGCATCAAGAGGAGTTTTCAAGTAAAGAGATTTATCCACATGGAATTGTTTGTGGTCTTATTTGGTGCCTTGGCTCGGGTGAGGTTGCTATGTGTGCTAGGAGAAATGAGTGGTTGGGAATGGATGCAAATTTGCCCCCGCCTCCTGCCGCCCTCTGGTGTTAATTAAATGGCACACCTCTCTCAGGGATCCCAGGCTTCGTGGTACTGCCCTGTTGCACTTCCTGCAGGCACCTATGTAGTCCAGTTTGTGCCTAGGTGGAACTAGGAAGTGTGGATGAAGTCCCATGTTTGGTTGCCAGAGGTGTGGTTATACTCCTTATTCAGTGAAGGATTGCTGCAAGCTGGTGAGATCCTTTCACAAGCCTTGGTTGTTCTGAACAATGACAGAACGGCATGGGCTCCTGAGCACTCTGCTTTGGCTCTTGGGACCTCTGAGATGCTCTGAGATGCTTGT
The DNA here is from genome assembly GCF_964106645.2 of Podarcis pityusensis. Taxonomy (NCBI): domain Eukaryota; kingdom Metazoa; phylum Chordata; class Lepidosauria; order Squamata; family Lacertidae; genus Podarcis; species Podarcis pityusensis. Next base: position 17,652,800 of record NC_138038.1, on the reverse strand, counting down.
TGTTCCCAAAGGGGTTACAAAGTTTTTCACTTGCCTAAAAAACCCATTGGTTGGTTGAAGATAACCTGAGCATAATCTGTGCTGTCATTTTGTTGATCACTGAGAGCTATAAGCAGCTGGAGCTTCTGTATTTTTCTGCCCAGGTTGCCATTACCATCCATCTATTATTATTATTATTATTATTATTATTATTATTATTATTATTATTATTATTTTGACTAAGTAATAGTCATAAATAAATAAGAATAAAAATGTGTACCCCATCCCCAAGACCATTCCATTGTAACTATCCAACCTCCCAAAATTTCAACACCACCTGCGATGGTTTGGCCCCTTTCCATTTTAACAGGACAAATTCTACAAACACCTTCCATATCTCCTCAAAATCATTTCTCCTGCATATTCCCTGTCTTACCTTAATGGCACATGATAATTTATCATCAACGGCTATATCCCACACACCATTACCATTTATTTGCAAATTAATACATGGTTTGTGCCTCCACCTTTTATCTCTTCACAACGATCCTGTGAGGTAGGTTAGGGTGGCCCAACATTGTGCGCTTCATTGATGAGTGGGGATTTGGACCTGGGTATCTCCAGTCCAGGTTGGCCATTGTAACCACCAGAAAAAAATATATATTAAAGGGATGCAAAGAATGAGAAAATACTAGGATGCCCCATCTCCCCCTAAAGAAGAGAGGTGGCTTAGATCAGTGTTTCCCAAGCTTGGGTTGCCAGCTGTTTTTGGACTACAACTCCCATCATCCCTAGCTAGCAGGACCAATGGTCAGCAATGATGGGAATTGTAGTCCAAAAACAGCTGGAGACCCTCGTTTGGGAAACACTGGCTTAGATCAATGGAACTGTGAGCCACACCTGCTGGTTTCTTGGAAAGGTGGAGATGGTAATTAATCAAGACCAGGGCTAGCCAATGCAGTGGGCTCCAGATGTTGTTGCACTCTATATCCCATCAGTCAATGGCTAAGGATTATGGGAGTTGTAGTCCAACATTTGGAGGGCACGAGGTTGACAAACCTTGAGCTAGAGGTGCACGTGTCAATGTGTATGAGGTCTCCTGTTGGGCGACCTGCACCCAAAGGTCTGCCTGTGGCCTTCTTTGGCTTAATTTCAGGTGGATGGTGGGGGTGGAGGGACCCCAAAGGCCAAGGTGGGGGTGGGAGGGCGGTGGTGCAAGAAGGGAAGGGAATTCTCTGCAAGCAATCACCTCAGACGTCTACTGAAAGTGACCTGTCTCTTCTCCACAAATTTCAGCAGCTCTCTCTCTCTCTCTGTTTGTATAAGAGGGGGAGAAAGGCTGTGAGAGAACTGGAGTGTCAAGAAGAAAGAGGGAAGGGGCAGAAAGAGAAAAGGGGTAGCAGGACAAAGAATGAGCGAGGACAAGTGCCTGGGAGGACTGGGAAACCAGGTTGGGTTGGGATTCTCGGGGGAGTGAAATTCAGGCCTTAGGCATGATCTGACTCATTCCAGAGCCGGTTCACAAAATACAAACAAATTAATATTATTATTAAAAAACAAACGAACCCACACACACCACACATTAACATTTTCTACTCATTTTGCAACTCCTGCTTCCATGAACAAGGAGGCAATGAAAAGTGAAATGAAACGAGGTTCAGAAAACTGGTGCTCTCGTGGGTAGTGAAACAGGGAGACTTGAGGCTATTGAGGGGTGGGGTGGGGGGAAGGCGACTGGAAATCTGGGGTTGGGGAAACCTTCCCCCCCCCCCGCCCTCCGGCTCCAAAAAAAAAAAAAGGAGGGTCAGCGGCGGCGCCTCCGGAACCAAAGATTTCAAGGCGGGGGCTCCGGAAGCCCCGACCACCTCCAGCAGCATCAGCATCAATAAAGCTGCGCGGGGCATTTCGGGAAAATCCTTGCACGGCCGGAGCCGGCATGGCCAGCTGGGCGGCGACGAGGAGGGGAGATGCTGGAGGGCGGCGGGCAGGCGGGAGAGGACAGGCGGACTAGTGGGTAGAGGAGCAGGGGGCCGCCAGGGGCAAGGACCCGGAGGAGCGAGGAAGGAACTGCTCGGAAAGGAGGAGAGAACGGAGAGGATGGAGAGGAGGAGGAGGAGGAGCTGGGGTGCCGCTGGGGACCCCCGGAAGGCTGCCCGTCGCCAGGGGGGTCCTGCTCCCCAGCCCTGAGCTTCGGCCCATGGCTCAGCCCCGGAATTGGGCCCGGTTGCTCTTGGCCGGGGGGTCACCCCAGAGAGGTCGCAAGGTGAGCCCTCCCTTCCCCCACCCCGGGCCTAGTGGGTGCTGCTGGCAAGACAGGGCTTCTTTCTGGGGGCTGCTGGGGAGGCCAGACCAACCCGGGTCTGTAGTAGCAGAAACTGGGGGTGGGGGGAGGAAGGCACTGGGGGCGGTTATGGGTTAGTGGCGGTGAGTTATGGGTTCCCTGAGGAAGCAGTGGAGCCTAGTGGGAGTAGCTGTGTGGGGTGGGGGTGCCTTCTTCTGAAAGGACCAAAGGCCCAGGGTCCCAATCCAACCTGAGGTGCGGGTTGTTGTTGTTGTTTTTTTAATTTTCCCAGAGTTGGCAGCCTGACCCCTCCGGAGGAGCCCAATGAGACTTGCTGGTGGAACAGGTATGTAATAGCTGATGGAAGGTGGTCTCTATGGGGGGTCGGGTGGGATGCCAAGGTTTACGGACGCCCGTCTGTGTACAGCTGGCCGTCGCTTCCTGAGGGCATCCACTACATAGGGTACTATTTATAGACAAGCCTGTGCAGATTCCAAGGCTGGGGTTTGATCAATGATCTGTTGGCACGATGGAGATTGGAGGGGGGGCGGGGGGGGACTTTGGGGAGGAAATGGCAAGCAGGCGAGTGGCCGTCCCCTCCAGCAGGCATCGATTTATGCCTCTGCTGCTTTTGCTTGGCTTGCTACTGTAATGAGATGGTGGGGGCAGAGATAATTGCTTGCTTCCAAAACCTAAATGGTAAATAGGATTTTTCTTATGCCACTTTGTACATACACCCACACACCCACACACACACACTCCCAAGTCGTTCCACCAGATGAGAAACAGTGTCTGTCATGTTCAACTTTCTAGAAGGTAAGGAGGTCAGTGGCCCTGGATCCTCTGAGGTCACGTGAAGCAGCTGTATGTGTTTTTTCATATTGTGATTTTTTTGCTGTAACCGCCCTAAGACCTATTATTAAAAAAACAAACAAACAAACCCACACACACCACACATTAACATTTTCTACTCATTTTGCAACTCCTGCTTCCATTAACAAGGAGGCAATGAAAGACCTACAAGTATAGGGTGGAGTAAAAAATATAATTAATAATAATAATAACAACAATCTCTTAAGTAGGTCTGGGGATGGGCAGTGCCTGGAAGTGAGACCTCTGAGAAACTTATGTTAGCCAATCCTTTCCTCTGTCAAAAATAACGTGAAGGCCAGTAGAAACTTTTTTTGTGGGGGGGGTGGATGTCTTTGTTTCCCTTCCTCACTTGGCTCCTCTCGTACACACACCCCTCCTCCAATGTTGTAATCATTTTAATTTTAGCAAACATGCTTTCTTTCGTGGGTAGAAAAGCAATTTCGGGAGGCCAAAGTATCTTCAAAGGATCACACCCTTTTATTCCATGTCAGATCATGCAGCCTCACATGTAACTCCATAAAAATTACTAGCTGACAAATATGTTTACTAGCTCACCTGATTTTATATTCTTCCTCTGCTAGTTATTTGTGCCATTACTGTTGAGCTATAGGGGAGGCAGGGGAAAAAGAAAACCCCCCTCCCTCTTTTTAAAGTTTGCAAATGTTTCCTTCTCCTGCCACTTGGAAGAAATTAAAGGGCCAAACTTTTCTTTTAATAAGAGAAAAATGAAAATCTGCCGCAAGAGCCTGCAAATTTAAACCAGAAGGTTGATGCTAAATAATTTTCCCACAGGTCATTTTCATGATTAAAACCAGCCTCCCAACATTACTTTTCCACTGGTTGACTTTTTGTTCTTAATTATGGTAAACTGGTCTGCCTGTCTGCTATGTTTGGTGTTCGTTTGGTGCTTGCTTGTGTTAAGCAAAGTCTTGTTTAACTGAGTGAGACATTTCCATGAGCTGTAGTGGCAGGCAGTGAAATACCTAACATTTAAAAGGCACTTCCTGATACCACAGAAAGCACATTTTTGTGGCTGGCTGCCATACACTTGTACATCTTTATCACCTCACACCTTTTCCCTAAACCTATAAGTAGAAAGTCTTAAGTAAGGAAACCAGCAAATGTGTACCTCATGCATATGAGATAGAGAGAGACTGAGCAATGGCTTGATGCCTAAACAACAGCACTAGCCATGCCAGTTTTGGTGGACAGCTGTCACTCAATAGAACCCAGAATACTAGGCATGTAGGGGTGTGTGGGTGTGAGGGTGTGGAATCTAGTGGATCAAGTGGGTCAGTAGGAATACATATCATAGGTGCCACCTAGATAGCATTCTGAAATGGGCCTCAGAAGTCACGCAACCTCAAGAGTTATTAAAATAATGTTACTTTTCAGGCTATTTTCTAATTCTGCTTCAGGTAATAGATTAAAAAGAGAGATATTTGCTTCCTGGAACGCTCAGTGGGGGCAGAAGACCTAGGCTAAACTATATCCATATAATTAATGGATATACTCCATTGTGTTGGTGTTTTTGAGCAGCTAGCATTCCAGTTTAATTGTTTGTTGTAAAAAGATAAGACTGGATGCCATTCAGGAATGAAGCGAATCTACCTGAGAGGTGTTGGTGGTTAGAAAGCAGGCAGCGCTTCTTTCTGTGATGGCATTAGAGGAGGCCTGCTGCTTCCTGCATCTCTGCCTAAAGGAGGGGCGAGGAACCTCAGACCTCTCTGGCCAACAGAACTCCCTGTGCCTCCCTCTCTCTAGGTCACATTTCTCAAGGGCCCTGCTGTGCATCTTATTCGAGTGCTTCTGTCTGTCTGGGACCTGTTCTTGACCTGAGACAATGCCTCTTCCTTGCTTGGGTGGGGGGGCAGAAGGATTTGTGTGTATGTAGAGTCGGTGATGCTGAAAACCTCTGACTGTGTGTGGCTGGAGGACTATAGCCTGCTTCAACAGAGGTAAGAGTCCTGTCCATTACCACACTTTCTTTTGTCTCTGGCCCTGCCCACCAGTGGCATTTGGCTGTCTGAACAGGGTCCCCATCCCTGGTTTGATATCCTCCAGGGGGTTCCTCAGCTTCCTTTCTCCTCTCCCTCTCTCCTTCTTCCGCAAACCGTTAGGGGCTGAATGTGAAGCTGTGCTCCTCCTGGGGCCCAGTGATGTTTGTGCATGTAAACTCTGGGTCCTAATTTGTTTCTACAGTGATACCTCAGGTTACAGGTGCTTCAGGTTACAGACTCCGCTAACCCAGAAATAGTACCTCGGGTTAAGAACTTTGCTTCAGGATGAGAACAGAAATTGTGCAGTGGCGGCGTGGCGGCAGTGGGAGGCCCCATTAGCTAAAGTGGTACCTCAGGTTAAGAACAGTTTCAGGTTAAGAACGGACCTCCAGAACGAATTAAGTACTTAACCCAAGGTACCACTGTACTTACATTGAGTATTACTGGCACGGGGGCACCATGTTTGTCTAGCTCCCAAGCATAGTGTTGGCTTAGATTCAGCTTGCAAAGGCCATTCTCCTCCCCCCTCCCCAAGGTAGCTGTGTATGATTTGAGGTCGTTGAGTTGCACACCCCAGTTTCTTATATGTAATTGTCATCTTTACGCATTTGTTAAAAAAGTGGTTTGATTAGAGACAGTCTGGACAGCTCAGCTGGTTAGAGCATGGTGCTGATAACGCCAAGGTTGCAGGTTCGATCCCCGTATTCATATTCCTGAATTGCAGGGGGTTGGACTAGATAGTCCTCAGGGTCCCTTCCACCTCTACAATTCTATGATTCTGTGACATGCAAGAAAAACAGACTTGATTAGGGACAATTGTTGCATACAGTAAGCCTGCAGATTACGTGGGGGTTATGTTCTGTGGATTGCGCCTAAAACCACAATTGCATATAGTCAAAACCCATTGAATCCAATTGTGGGGGGAGCGGGGCAGGGATTGCCAGCATCCTTTCCCCCAGAACTCCAGCCCCTTTTAATTTAATTTAATTTAATTATTTATTTTGCCACGCGCATAAAGCTGAATGTGCACATGTAAAATGTGTGTAACTTGGGGCTTGCTGTAGTTTTAACGTGGAGAGCCCCCAGCCTGGTGTAGGGAAGGCCAAAGCTTATTTTATTTTATTGTTTGTTTATTTTAATTTCTCTCCTTTTAAAGCGGTGTACAAATAGGTACAGGAGGGATACACAAGCGATGCTGCGTACAGTGAGTTAAAAGATAATCAGGAAAACTGAACTTGAAATGCCTTCTTCTCTTTTAAAAAACAACCAACAAACCACCAAACTGTTAGTACCTCTGAAAAGCTAAGCAGGGTCTGGTATGGTTTCAAATTGGATGGGAGACCATGTGTTGAGATTCCTGCATTGCAGGGATTAGACTAGATAACTCTCGTGGTCATAAGATAGTGCCCTGTGGAACACTTTAGCACAAGGATCGTGAGGCCAAAACCCAATTTCCCAGTGTTATTCTCAGGTTGGAGAAGAAGAATAAGAGTTTGGATTTGATATCCCGCTTTATCACTACCCTAAGGAGTCTCAAAGGGACGCGGGTGGCACTGTGGGTTAAACCACAGAGCCTAGGTCTTGCTGATCAGAAGGTCAGCGGTTCGGATCCCCGCGACGGGGTGAGCTCCCGTTGCTCAGTCCCTGCTCCTGCCAACCTAGCAGTTCGAAAGCACGTCAAAGTGCAAGTAGATAAATAGGTACTGCTCCGGTGGGAAGGTAAACGGCGTTTCCGTGCGCTGCTCTGGTTCGCCAGAAGTGGCTAAGTCATGCTGGCCACATGACCCGGAAGCTGTACACCGGCTCCCTCGGCCAATAAAGCGAGATGAGTGCTGCAACCCTAGAGTCGGCCACGACTGGACCTAATGGTCAGGGGTCTCTTTACCTTTAAGGAGTCTCAAAGCGGCTAACAATCTCTTTTCCCTTCCTCCCCCACAACAAACACTCTGTGAGGTGAGTGAGGCTGAGAGACTTCAAAGAAGTCTGACTAGCCCAAGGTCACCCAGCAGCTGCATGTGGAGGAGTGGGGAAGCGAACCCGGTTCACCAGATTACGAGTCCACTGCTCTTAACCACTACACCACACTGGAGGGGAACCACTGTAAAACTGTGCCCCAAATAGTCATCCCTCAGAGCTGGCCTTTTGGGATGCAGTGGCATATATTTATACAAATAATTATATATCCCCATATCATAGACATATGCCACAGAAGTTTAAAACAAGCCATGCAGTAACATCATATTTAAAACCAATTAAGAACAGAAGAATTCAAAGCAAACACCAGTAGACCATTAATTGCCTGGGTACGTCTGGAATGTAGAGCAGAAATGTTTTCAGCATGCTTTAAAAGCTGGCACAGAAGGTGCCCATTGAACCTCTTTTGGAGGGATGTTCCAAGAGGTAAACATCTGGCTCTTATTATTTAGTTCCCTGTAGGCTCCCATGGCAAGAATTGGGAAGTCTTCGCTATTTTGCCAGGCTGATTACAAACCAGTACAACCAGTTTTGAAGTGGGAGGGAGTTTGAGCGGAAGAGTCAGCCAGCACATTTCTTAGAGGAGGCTGCAAGGAGCAGATTGCATCTGTGCTTAGGCGATCCAGCGCTGTACGCAGGTAGGATTGGGTCCTGGAGCAAAGAACACGCAGGAAATTGGATCAGGGAATGGGTGGTTGTGTTGACAGAGGATTTAGGGCAGCCTCAGAGGATATAGTGGAATTTCCTTGGCGGTTCTTCCACAACTCAGTTGTATGGGAGAAGGAATGAGAGGGATGGAGGGTGTGAAGATTGGGGCAAATAGGGCTGCGATTCCAGATCTAGTGGAGGAGAGGGCTGGATTTTCTGGAATGGTGGAAACAGACCAGTAAAGCTCCCATTGTTCCTGACCATTCGCTGGGCTGGACGTGATGGAAGTTGCAGCCCAGCAATATTTGGGAGGGACTGAAGTCTTCGAGGTTCTGTAAAAATATGTTTTAATATGCTCCATGTTTTGGTGGAAAACAGGGTTGTGTGTGTTGTTGGTGTTTTGGTTTGCGTGGATATGGGGAAAAGTGGTGTCTTGCCAACACTTTGGGTGGGGTTATAGAGTATAACAAAGAGCCAATTGCCAGGATTCCCGAGTCCCACATTTCAGAACCTGTACCCCAGTTTGTCTCTTCCCTGTCACTGCCTTGGGTTTCCACCCTACCATGCTTTCTCTTGGAAAGTGTGCTTGTGTCCATTTGTTTGTTCATTTGTGAGTGGGAGGCTGATTGGTGGATGCCTCAAAGGAAGCGCACTTCCTGATTTAAACTCATTCCAGAGTGTCTGTCTCACCGGGTGGGACTCAGAGAGCAAAACTCAACGACATTTGGCAACGTCACTGTTCCATAGCAGTGGAGAGGGCTGGAGCGCACAAGAGCCTAAGGTTAGCCCCCAGCCTAATGACTTGCTCTAACTATGAAGCATGATTTACTTCCCAAAGAATTAGAGTAAAACCACTCATTACATTAACTACACTGTTTGCCCTTGAGTGCAGTAGTTTCCTTTCAAAATGTCCAGCATGGATCAGGATCTTGGGGGGTTTCTTTGTGGAGGGTGGGAGGGGGGCTTTAAGCTTCTACCCTCTGCTGTGGTCCCACATCTGAAGGGGGGCCCCACGCCTTCTCTTTGCAAGGGGAAACAAACTGCCATTCAGTCTAGTGCCTACGTCAGGTTGCCATATGTTCTCTTTTTCCAGGACACGTCCTCTTTTTCATGGGTAGAGTCGTCGTAGCGATCCGTAGTTAAAAGCAGAAGTCGGCAAACGTGTCCTCTTTTTTGCTCTTCAAAATAAGGCAGCCCTAGTGCTGGGAACATTCCCCCCCCCAGGCAAACAGCAGAAAATGTTCACAAAAACGGGCAGTTTTGCAAGAATTCAGGGTAGAATAAGCAAATGAGCCTCAATTTGTCGCTGCTGTTATTGCAAACTTGGCGCAAGTAATTAAGTTTGCAGAAATTGGGTTGTTTTGCTGGTGCTTACTAAGAAGACAGCTATTCCCAGATTGCATTTGAAATTATAGGTTTAAGTTACTTTATGGGGTTGCAGATTATATATACTGCGCTGCTCAGTGGACCAACAGGTTGGGTTAGGTAGGTTGGGTTCCTGGGGTCCTTTGAAACTCTTCTTCTACCTAGGTGATGAGATAGTCTGGGCCCCCAGGCAAAACGGCAAGCGCAAGTAACACGTTCCTGTTGTGGCTTGACATTTCACCTATATAGCTATGCACCTCCTTTGCTATAACATCTTGTTTCAGCATTGCATATTTTGAGGCTTGACCCTGCAGGGAAAAGGAGCGAGCTAGCTGTGTGCTAGACGGAAGCAAACTGCTAAAATCAGGAGAATGAGTGTGGCGGCTGTAACTCAACCTGGATCCTCGCTGCCGGTGTGATGCTTTGATTCATTGATCTACAGCTTTTTGGGAAAGTGTTGACAGCCTCTGTGTTTTCCTTTGACCGGGCAACTCTTCCTGAATTTGCAGCCGCTTTAACCCAAGAATAGGGCCCCTTGGGATTGGGAAAGATGCAATTACCTCCCCCCCCCCCCCCGGAGAAAACAGAAACAGGGTGGCTTCTTTGCTCTCTGCAAAACGCAAAGCAGAATTGGAAAATCTGTTAGTACCGGAGCAATTTTGTTTATGTGGTTTTTCTCTGCTTGCCAAATTGCATTTGAGGTGCTTTGCTGCAATGCAATAAAACCCATTTAGAGGCAACTGCTGAGTTGAAGCCCTTGCCACCATCTCCCCCTCCCCAAGCTAGCTACTGTATTTTTCGCTCTATAAGACGCACCAGACCACAAGACGCACCTAGTTTTTGGAGGAGGAAAACAAGAAGGAAAAAAAATCTGAATCTCAGAAGCCAGAACAGCAAGAGGGATCGCTGCGCAGTGAAAGCAGCAATCCCTCTTGCTGTTCTGGCTTCTGGGATAGCTGCGCAGCCTGCATTCGCTCCATAAGACGCACACACATTTCCCCTTACTTTTTAGGAGGGAAAAAGTGAGTCTTATAGAGCAAAAAATATGCTCTATAATTCAGTATGGTGCATTGGCACACGGTGCTTGGGATTGATCAGCACTAGCTGTCTGTGGACAGCACCCCCTACAAAACATGCAACTTCCGTCTTCTGTGGACAGGCCAAACGAGTCTTGTTGTGCTGATGGAACAAAGCTCCAAGGAAGTGCTGACTGGAGAGACGGAGGACTGGAGGGACCTAGAACACTCAGGGCCTAACTGCATGCTATATTGATTGTGTGGTTCTTAGTCACACCAAAATTCTTTAAAATGCAATGTTGTAAAAGAACATCTTCAATAAAAATTAATAATAATAATAATAATAATAATAATAATAATACAGTGGTACCTCAGGTTAAGAATTTAATTCGTTTTGGAGGTCCGTTCTTAACCTGAAACTGTTCTTAACCTGAGGTACCACTTTAGCTAATGGGGCCTCCCGTTGTGCCGCCGCTGCACGATTTCTGTTCTCATCCTGAAGCAAAGTTCTTAACCCGAGGTATTATTTCTGGGTTAGCGGAGTCTGTAACCTGAAGCGTCTGTAACCCGAGGTACCACTGTAAATGCAATGTTAGGCACCCAGCGGGTGGAGGGGGGAGGGAGTAATTTTCACCTGGGCTGAAGCACACAGAGGGGGGGGGATTTAACTTTTGTATGCTTAGCCACAATCCCAAGGGGATTTAGCCCCCATCCCTGCGCCCTAAGCTGGAATTAACAATAGGGAAAGGGAAAGCTACCTTTGAAGGTGACCCAGAAAGTGCAATTAATCCACAATGCGGCAGCTAGACTGGTGACTGGAAGTGGCCGCCGGGAACGTATAACACCGGTCCTGAGAGATCTGCATTGGCTCCCAGTATGTTTCTGAGCACAATTCAAAGTGTTGGTGCTGACCTTTAAGGCCCTAAACGGCCTCGGTCCTGTATACCTGAAGGAGCGTGTCCACCTGCATTGTTCAGCCCGGACACTGAGATCTAGCTCCGAGGGCCTTCTGGCGGTTCCCTCATTGTGAGAAGTGAGGTTACAGGGAACCAAACAGAGGGCCTTCTCAGTAGTGGCGCCCACTCTGTGGAACGCCCTCCCATCAGATGTCAAGGAAATAAGCAGCTATCCTATTTTTAAAAGACATCTGAAGGCAGTCCTGTTTAGGGAAGTTTTTAGTATTTAATGCTGTATTGTTTTTAACACTCGATTGGGAGCCCAGAGTGGCTGGGGAAACTCAGCCAGATGGGCAGGGTATAAATAATAAATTATTATTATTATAAAGCCTTCACTGGTGCCATTGCAGCACAGGTGTTTGGGGACAGAATTTTTTATTTTGGGATCACAGCTGGGGAGGGTAAGGTTAAGTTTCCCATCCATGTGCATTGCAGCCCCTGTGGAAATTGCCCTCCACGCCTAGAGGAGTTGTTACTATTTAAAAAAAAAAAATCACTGACCTGGTTGCAAAAGATGTACAATCAACAGAGCAAGTATTTGGGTTGCAGGCGCAACGACGTGCTTTTTTAAACAAATAGGGTTGCAAGGAAAAGGATAACTCTGAAATGTGCAGTTTATCAGATTTCTCATTTGACTGAAAACTTGTTAACTGGCCACTGCCTCTAACCCACATGCAGTTTCTTAAGTATCTATACAATTTGCCATATTCCCTTTGGCCGTCCCTGCCTAAAGAAATTTCCCTCTGGCAGTGGCTGCCCTGGTTCTGTCACCCATAACTATACTTTGCCGGGGGGGGGGGGGGCATGCCTGGCCAGTAATTACCAGGGTGTTCTTCCTATTGCTGGGTAGCAATGGCTTTATTATGAAGTCTTGCTGTGCATAAATAGATCTGTTTGTGTCTTGTGGAAAACAGTTCTTCTGTGCTGAAATTATCTCCATATAGGGGAGAAAAAATGGCATTTGTAGAAGCCTGGTGTTACATATGTACAGGTAGCCTGCAGTGGCAGACCCACATGTTGGAGGCCCTGAAGCTTGGACTGTTATGGGGACTCCTTCACAACCAGCAACGTGGTCTGAATAACCACTGCTTCAGTGGGGGTATTCCACAACAGATTGCCACATTTTTCATGTATATTAAAATAATTAACTACCACATCTCAGATTTTGATTAAAACCACTGGATTGGATTATCTCACACATCAAAGTCACTAGTGTGAATTAAAATTTCCTATGCCTCATAGTTTCTGAGTTTTGGGGAGGTGAAAAGTAAGAAAATTTATATATATGTGCATGATGCGCTTTTTAAAGCAATATGGACTGTAGTTCCTTCTGGGGCCCTTCTGGGATAAGGAGCCTTGAAGCTTAAGGATTACCATACTTTTCTGTGTATAGGATGAGGTTTTTTTAAATTAAACAATAAGGTAAAAAATCGGGGGTCATCTTATACATGGATAGTGCCTAGGGGGGACGTGTGATTGGTTGCTGTCGCGACCTGGAGATTGTCAGCGGCCAGTGGGTGTGTTATTAGTTGCTGTGGCAAGGGCTGGTGTTGATTGGCTGTTTCTGCATCAATTGGGCGGGCGATTGGCAACATCTGCTGGCAAAGGGACTGACAATAAGCAGCTATTACGACGCGTGCAAGTGGCAGCGCAGGTCATGAGGGTGAGCGATTTTTGGCAATCCCCCCTTTAAAAAGCTCAAAAAATATGGGCAATCTCCCCCCATTTTCTTAATTTAGAGTGTCCCAAAATAGGAGGCGTCTTATACATGGGGGCGTGTTATAGAGTGGTACCTCGGGTTACATACGCTTCAGGTTACATACTCTTCAGGTTACAGACTCCGCTAACCCAGAAATATTACCTCGGGTTAAGAACTTTGCTTCAGGATAACAGAAATCGTGCTCCGGCGGCGTGGCGGCAGCAGGAGGCCCCATTAGCTAAAGTGGTGCTTCAGGTTAAGAACAGTTTCAGGTTAAGAATGGACCACTGGAACGAATTAAGTACTTAATCCGAGGTACCACTGTACACGGAAAAATATGGTAATTTCAGAGTAGATCTGCACCTAGTAGTATGTTAACAGACCTGACTCTGCATATGAAGTGGGTCCTGCACGAGCAAAGCTTCTTCAAACCTTTATTTTAAGTCTCTCTTAATGCAAAAGGTATTATGCGAAGAGCAAAAAATTAAACATTAAAAAAAAGAGAGCACCCACTTTTGGATGGTGGCTAGTTTCTGTTTCGGGAATGACGTTCTTTGTCTTTGTGAGGTAGCTGCTGAGCTTGGTGGACTTTGAACGGAGCAGAGGTTCATAGAGTTTGAGAGTGCGATACTCAGGGTGGATTTGCCACAGGGCAGATAGGTGTTTGCGCATGAGCCCTGTTGTGAATCATAGTGCTGAACACCCCCAAAATCCAAATGTTAAAGGGAGAAAGTCCTCAATGGAGAAGCAAGATTTGCATGGGAGACCGATCTATCAGCAGGGCAGGGCCATATAGCTCAGTGGCAGAGCAGTTGCCCTGCATGCAGAAGGTCGCAGGTTCAACTCCCAACACCTCCATCCAGGGCTGAGCAAGGCTCCTGCCTGCATCCCTGATGAAGCCATCCAGTCTAGACAATGCTGAGAAAGATGGACCAATGATCTGACTTAGTATAAGGCAGCTTCCTATGTTTTTAAACCAGCGACAGTAACTGTAAAACCTGCAACCATGAAGGCTGATCGCCGAAGAATTGATGCTTTTGAATTATGATGCTGGAGGAGACTCTTGAGAGTCCCATGGACTGCAAGAAGATCAAACGTATCCATTCTTAAGGAAATCAGCCCTGAGTGCTCACTGGAAGGACAGATCCTGAAGCTGAGGCTCCAGTACTTTGGCCACCTCATGAGAAGAGAAGACTCCCTGGAAAAGACCCTGATGTTGGGAAAGATGGAGGGCACAAGAAGAAGGGGAAGACAGAGGACGAGATGGTTGGACAGTGTTCTTGAAGCTACAAACATGAGTCTGACCAAACTGCGGGAGGCAGTGGAGGACAGGAGTGCCTGGCGTGCTCTGGTCCATGGGGTCACGAAGAGTCAGACACGACTAAACGACTAAACAACAACATTGCCGATTTATGCCACGGTCCTAGCTCTCTCCCACAGAAGCAAGTCTCATTAAATTCAATGGGACTCACTCCCAGCGAAGTAGGGTTAGGATTGCTGCCTTAGAATGACATCTGAATGTTTAGTCGGTAGAGCACAAGACCCTTAATCTCAGGGTTGCGGGTTTGAGCCCCACGTTGGGCAAAAAAATTCCTGCATTGCAGGGGGTTGGACTAGATGACCCTCAGGGTCTCTTCCAACTCTGCAGTCATATGATTCTGAGTGGGGTGTGTGTGCATGATTCTGAACTGCATTTCCACCTTCCCTATATCCAAATGATTCTGTGCTCCAGTCCATTGCTTCCCGAGGAAGAGATTAGCTACCGCCGTTCTTGCCTCGGAAAATGTTGATATTCTTTTCTTCCCTGTGTTCTTGCTCTAGCTCAGAAGTCCTGTGCTCACATCCTTCTTACTCTAACAAGAATCTTTGCATTTTCCCACCTTCTCTCTAAGGAAACCAGGGATTCTTCCCTCTCCAAATTAATTATCACATCTCAACTCCCATCTCACTTAACATTAATCTCCCAACTCTCCCAGAGGTTTCAAGGGTTAATGTAGATCATGACAAGATATCACAGCATTGCCAAATTCTGTGGGTTGGGCCTAGACTAACAGCACAATTCCAGGCACTTCTACAGTGGTACCTCAGGTTACATACGCTTCAGGTTACATACGCTTCAGGTTACAGACTCTGCTAACCCAGAAATAGTGCTTCAGGTTAAGAACTTTGCTTCAGGATGAGAACAGAAATCATGCTCTGGCGGTGCGGCAGCAGCGGGAGGCCCCATTAGCTAAAATGGTCTTCAGGTTAAGAACGGACCTCTGGAACAAATTAAGTACTTAACCTGAGGTACCACTGTACTTAGATTTAAATTCCCATCGAAATCAATGAGGCTTATTCCAGGCAAGAGTGCCTACAGGATCTCAACCTTAGTTGCACATAGGTCCCATAGGAGTTAATGGGATCACTTAGTAATGATTTACAGTTCAAGCCTACCCATGTCCACTCGGAATTAAGTGCTGTTAAACTCAATGCAATTTACTCCCAGGCAAGTGGGGTTAGGATTGCAGACTTGCTTCTCCACTGAGAACAATGGGCCATTAACTAAGGTGTCAAGGAGCTGTCAAGGAGCCAGGTCATCCACTAGGCAGGCACACACATGGAAGGTGGAATGCAGTTAGCTTTTTATTGGCAGATAAACAACAATGCAGCAATGCTCCTGGTTAGCCTTGACTCAACAAAGGTGTTGCTGAAACTAAGCTCTAGGCATGACCTTTCCCCTCTAGCCTCTCACTCTGGATCCCTCCCAAGCAGAAAAAGGCTCTTCTGGGCATGTCAGGCGCATTGTGAAGGACCGGGCCATTCTGGAATGGGGAGTCAGGGGGAGGAGAATAAGGAGGACAGGGACTGAAGTGTAGGTGCGTTCCCACGAGGCTAGACACAGTGATAACAGCAAGAACCTTTATTGAGCTACAGTGATACCTCGGGTTAAGTACTTAATTCGTTCCGGAGGTCCATACTTAACCTGAAACTGTACTTAACCTGAAGCACCACTTTAGCTAATGGGTCCTCCCGCTGCCGCCACACCGCCGGAGCACGATTTCTGTTCTTATCCTGAAGCAAAGTTCTTAACCTGAGGTACTATTTCTGGGTTAGCGGAGTCTGTAACCTGAAGCGTATGTAACCTGAGGTACCACTGTACATAACTGGGAAAAGAGGCAAAGCAACTGCTTAGATACATTTCTGAAAGCCTGGGCCACTCTCGCTCCCAACGTGATTGGCTGTCTAAACTTCCAAACTGCGAATCACGACTCAAGAGTCCAAGGGCCAATAGCCGAGGCCCAAATCCTGAAATGTTCTGTGATTGGACAGCATGTATCGAATCAGAACACAGGAGCTCAGAATCCTTAGTCCAGACTCAAGCTCAGGCAAACACAGACCACTGAATACATAACAGGGACTGTTTGCGCTCACGCAGCCAGTGTGGTGTAGTGGTTAAGAGCAGTAGATTCGTAATCTGGGGAACCGGGTTCGCGTCTCCACTCCTCCACAAGCAGCTGCTGGGTGACCTTGGGCTAGTCACACTTCTCTGAAGTCTCTCAGCCCCACTCACCTCACAGAGTGTTTGTTGTGGGGGAGGAAGGAAAAGGAGATTGTTAGCCGCTTTGAGACTCCTTCGGGTAGTGATAAAGCGGGATATCAAATCCAAACTACTCTTCTTCTTCTTCTTCTTCTGATCCTGTCCTGGAGGACCCTCCTTCTCCTGAGCTCCCTGAATCGCTCAAGCCTCCGGTTTCTGTCCGCTCCCAGCTCTTCCCTTCTGCTGATGGCTCCACTGTGTCCCACCACCAGGCTCTGGGCTCTAAGGTGTCATCTTCAGAGCTCTCCCTGGGGGGCTCTGGGGAGGCAGGCTCATAGCTGTCAACTTTTCCCTTTTCTTGCGAGGAATCCTGTTTGGAATAAGGGAATTTCCCTTTAAAAAAGGGAAACGTTGACAGCTATGGGCAGGCTTCCACCAGACTTCTTCATCCAACCTGTGCCTGACATAAGTTTGCAGTCTAACCCTGTGAGAGATACAAATTCCTAACCTAAGGTATCTTGCTTGGAGTTGGAAAAGTGGGCAGTTTACCTGAATTAAAAGGTGTCTGTGTTGTTGTTGTTGTAATTTAGATCCTGCCCTTCTTTCTGAAATGGCCCTCCATCTCCAACACCCTATACTCCCATGCTGGCTCATAGTTTGCATGCACCCTACTACCGAGCAGCAAACATTAACTATTTTAAAATCTGCTGGAGTTGCAGTCTGTGCCCAAGGCAACAATATTTGCTTACGCTAGAAGGGGGGAGGGAAACCCCAGTTTCTTCCTTTATATTCATGCCCAGCTGCATCCGGTCTTTTGCTGGCAGTGTGCAACAGATGTTAACCAATTAACACCCCATGGTTTTCCTACAAAATGCTTAGCAGCAGCTACTTCTGAGGTAGAGAGCATAGGATTTTATGCAAGGTCACATCATTGTGTTTGGGGATGGGGGTCTAGGAAAAGGCAGGCTTGTTATATAATAGCACTTGTTGCTCTTTACAGCGACCGTGCGAAGTAGATTATATTACCGTTCCCACACAGATGGGAAACTGAGGCTGAGAAAGAGGAGTCTGTCCGTGGCCACTCCGGATATCTCTAGCTCAGCAGTGAGTCGAACCAGTTTCACCAGCCTAGATCTACAGTGCTACCTCGGGTTACATACACTTCAGGTTACATACGCTTCAGGTTACGCACTCCGCTAACCCAGAAATAGTGCTTTAGATTAAGAACTTTGCTTCAGGATGAGAACAGAAATCGTGCTCCGGCGGCGTGGCAGCAGCAGGAGGCCCCATTAACTAAAGCGGTGCTTCAGGTTAAGAACAGTTTCAGGTTAAGGACGGACCTCCGGAAGGAATTAAGTACTTAACCTGAGGTACCACTGTACTAAAGTGGGGTGGGAGATCCTGCAGGGAACATGCTGGTGAAGCAGCACAAAACAGGACTGAAGTCCAGACCAAGATGATCAAGTCCAGACCAAGATGATCAAGGGTCTGGAAAGCAAGCCTTATGAGGAACGGTTGAAGGAGCTGGGCAGTGTTTCCCAACCTTTTTCCAACCGTGGCCCCCTTCCGACCTTGTTTTCTTCCTAGAAACCTCCAAGGATGGAGAGTCCGCAACCTCCTGAGGGAGATCCATCTTCCATGTATTATAAAAAGTAAACAACACTTTTTTTAAACCCCAGTTATTTGACACAGAGGGAGAAACCTACAGATAACAGTTCAAAAGCACACCCTCCAACATTTCTCTGATGGAAATAGTATTCCATAATAATAATTTTATTATTTATACCCCACCCATCTGACTGGTTTGCCCCAGCCACTCTGGGTGGCTTCCAACATATATAAAAACATAAGAAAACATTAAACATTAAAGAAAAAACCCTTCCCTATACAGGGTTGCCTTCAGATGGCTCAGCGGTCAGATAACATTTCTCTGATGAAAATTGGGATGTCCTAAGGAAAAGCGGGACATTCCAGGATCAAATCAGAAACTGGGACGACATCTGTAAATCCGAGACTGTTCCTGGAAAATTGGGACACTTGGAGGGTCTGCAAGAGGCGCACAGGGAGTTCTGTATATATGGGAGAATTTTAAAAAGCAAGTGGTCCTCACTGACCTGGTGCAAAAAGATCTTGTCATCCGGAGGAGCCCCGGCTGCCTAGATAAAACACTATAGCCCCACACACCTTTACCTGGGAGTAAGGCCCACTGAACTCAGTGTGGCTTTCTTCTGAGTAGACAGTTATTTACTAGATGCAAGTCAGAAGCGCCAGACGACCCTGCTGGACTAGGTGCTGGGGAGGATTTCGCCCCATGTTTTGAAGAAGCAGGCCGACGCTGCTGACGGGCCCTGCGCCCTTAGTCAACATCTGAAGGCCCCAATCTGCTAGGCGCTAGGACAGCACTGGCGGCAGCTACAAGCAGTGGTCAAAACGGGAGCCTCAGAGATCACCCCCTCCTGCTGGAAACAAACCAGGACTGCTCCAAGAAAATGCATGTGGCAAAAAAAGCGCTAGGCTGCCCCCTGGTGGGCCGCCCCCTTACCTGCTTGTGATTGGCCGAGCAGGGCATCAGCCAATCAGAATTTTCTTTTTAAAAAATTCATTTCTTTTCTTCTCACTTCCTTCTGTGGCTCCTTAGTCTCGTGCTGTGCCCCCCCCCATTTATGTAATTTTCACCCGTGCCCCCCTTGGAATATCTTGGGGCACCCCAGGGGGCCATATGGATTCCGGTTGGGAAACACTGGTCTACAGGGTTGTCACATGGAAAAATGGACAACTTGTTTTCTCCTGCTCTGGAGGGTAGGACTCAAACCAACGGCTTCAAGTTCCAAGGAAGGAGATTCTGACCAAACATCAGAAAGAGCTTTCTGACAGCAAGAGCTGTTCCAACAGTGGAACGGTCTCCCTCGGGAGGTCTTTAAGCAGAGGTCACATGGTCATCTGTCATGGATGCTTTAGCTGAGATTCCTGCATTGCAGGGGTTTGGACCTATGATTCACCAGCTGGTGACAGTCCGGTCCTGCTCCCTGCAGACATCTCTCAAGCGTCCCAGTGCCTGCTTGTCCCATGATACCCAGACCCATGTCTGGTAACACCCCATCCATTTCACTACGAGTTCTGATGGACAGGGAGAGACGACAATAGGTCCTGCCTGTTAGACTATGCCTAGGCCTGAGCAGGCGGACGATGCTGGAGTCTTTCCTCTTGGACAGCAAGGGGCACACTGTGATTCTGGTCCCAGTGGGGTTGGAGAGGGATGCTTCTGTGGGGCAGGCCCTGCCTTCCCAGTCCCTTGTGGAACCTGGTCCCATGCTCTGAGGTGTGCTTCTCCTAGCTTGTGATGATGCAGCCGAAACGCCTCGAGAATAACAGGATTGTGCAAGGCGCACTTTAGGGAGGTTTCTAGATCAGAGAGTTGTCAACTTTTGCCCAGTTGGGATCTAGCCAGAACACCTGGGCTCACGCCCTGTTTTCCTGGGAAAGCAATTGTGGATCCTGACTGTGGTTCTTATCTTACAAAAGCAATCAGATCAGACTTTCCTAATGCCCTGCTGAGCTTTGGAAGCCTTTTTTTGGTCTTTGCGGAGATGCACACCATCCCTCCTTATCATTCTGCAGTAGGAAAAAAGAACACAAAAAGAGCCTGCTTCATCAAGTGGCTCATCTGGTCCACCATCCTGTTCTCACGGTGGCCAACCAGATGGAGCAGGTTTTCAACTTCATGATATATCACCAGCCGAACATCGCTACATCCTGATATATCACAATGTCTGAAATAAGGATGGAGCTATGATGAGTAGGGACGCGGTTGGCGCTGTGGGTTAAACCACAGAGCCTAGGACTTGCCGATCAGAAGGTCGGCGGTTCGAATCCCCGTGATGCGGTGAGCTCCCATTGCTCGGTCCCTGCTCCTGCCAACCTAGCAGTTTGAAAGCATGTCAAAGTGCAAGTAGATAAATAGGTACCGCTCCTGCGGGAAGGTAAACGGCATTTCCGTGCGCTGCTCTGGTTCGCCAGAAGCGGCTTAGTCATGCTGGCCACATGGCTCCCTCGGCCAATAAAGCGAGATGAGCGCCGCAACCCCAGAGTTGGTCACGACTGGACCTAATGGTCAGGGGTCCCTTTACCTTTACCTTTATGATGAGTAGGGCTGCCATCCATCCGGGCGAAATTTCCCAAAATCAGTAAAAAAGGAAAACGCGGGAAGCCATGTTGGAAGTGTTGCTTTTTTGGCAAATTTCCTAAAAAAAATAAAATAGTTCAACAACTTTTGTATCTGGATTTTCACTTTTTGAAATATGGCAACCCTAACAGAGGCATTGGCTGGCTTCACAGTTTTCCCCACATTGTGATTTTTGCATAGCACACACACACAAACACACACACATGCATCATGATTCGCAATATATTGCCAGGACATGGGTGGCGCTGTGGTCTAAACCACAGAGCCTCTTGGGCTTGCCGATCGGAAGGTTGGCGGTTTGAATCCCTGTGACAGAGTGAGCTCCTGTTGCTCTGTCCCAGCTCCTGCCAACCTAGCAGTTTGAAAGCATGCCAGTGCAAGTAGATAAATAGGTACCTGTCAGGGAACTGACATCGGAGTGAGAGGCGAAGGGGAGGCTCCTAGATGATGCTGGCGAAGGACCCAGCAGCAGGGGGAGAAACAGCTCAGTAGAGGGGGAAGCAAATCAGCGCAACACCAGGGATAAAGGGGGGCAGATGGGGGAATCGGAGAGAGGGCTCCAGGACTCTTCACTGGACCTCAGTGAGGAGGGGACAGGTCCTCCGCTACCCACTCCCTCCCTGCGCAGAAGACTCCCGCGCAGTGAGAGGAGGAGGAGACTGGGTGTCAAACAACTTTTATGTTGGAAGAGGTTCAAGAAACGCCCACTGACGGATTCTGCCAGCGACTGAGGCAGCCACGATGAGAAAGGGCTGTGCAGTCAGAAAGGTTTAACAAGGCAAATTAGCCTAGAGAGGCACCAGTTTACGCACGAGTAACTCATACTCATTACAGTACCGCTCCGGCGGGAAGGTAAACGGTGTTTCCGTGCGCTCTGGTTTCCGTCACGGTGTCCCGTTGTGCCAGAAGCGGTTTAGTCCTGCTGGCCACACGAGCCGGAAAGCTGTCTGTGGACAAACGCCGGCTCCCTCGGCCTAAAAGCGAGATGAGCGCTGCAAACCCCATAGTCGCCTTTGACTTACCTTTAACTTTTTACCTGCCAGGTCAAAAATTATGAAACCGATATCATGATATGGACTTCAAACCGGTTTTAGATGCTATATTGATAGACAGTATTGTCCAGCCGTACCCTGGCTTGTGGTTTAGTTCCCCGAAACAAACTCCTATCAAGACTTGGTTACAGCTTGTGGTTTGTTTAGGACAGCCTTATATCTGGGTGGAGCAGGGAATCAAAAGGTTCTTCTTTCCCTCTGATGTAATTAAATCAATAACTTAGACGTAGCAAAGGCATTATCATAATTTCCTGCCCTTGGGGGAGGCTGCGTATTGCATGAGTTGCTTCTCTGATCTTGCATTCTCACAATGTGGTGGCACACCCAGAATAGCGACTAACACAGATGTGTATAAGGCGAGCCTCTAAAATCTGGGCAAGGGGGTGTTATATGATTGTATGCCTCCGCTGTAAGAGCTTCAGGAAACACTGGTATCGAGATTTTTAGTTTTCAGTTCCATCCTTGTCTGTGTGCATATATAAATGCAAATATAAAACAATGTCTCTATTTTCATTGCCCTTGCTATTAGTGTTATGGACAGATTCTGTGGGGCCCCTTCGACTTGGTGTAGTTTAGGGCCTCAGCATATAATAATAATAATAATAATACTTTATACCCCGCCCATCTGGGCATCTCTCAACAGAATATTAAAAACATGATAAGACATAAATCTGCCCCTGGCTGCATGTTGGGTAGCTGTGCCGATTGTTTCCCTTATCTCATGCCTGAATCACTCTGATGGTGTGGAAAGCTCTCCATCAAAGCATGGCCTCCTGCTTTGATATCTGAGGCAAGGCAAGGCAGTGACCCACTTGGGATCTCTCTAGCTCAGGGATCAGCAAACTTTTTCAGCAGCGGGCCGGTCCACTGATCCTCAGACCCTGTGGGGGGCCGGAAAATATTTTGGGGAGAAAAATGAACGAATTCCTATGCCCCACAAATAACCCAGAGATGCATTTTAAATAAAAGGACACGTTCTACTCATGTAAAAACATGCTGATTCCCAGCCCGTCCTCAGGCCGGATTTAGAAGGCGATTGGGCCGGATTCGGCCCCCGGGCCTTGGTTTGCCTACCCATGCTCTAGCTTAACCCCAGGAGGAGGGGAGGAGGAGTTTGGATTTGATATCCTGCCTTATCACTGCCCTAAGGAGTCTCAAAGCGGCTAACAATCTCCTTTCCCTTCCTCCCCCACAACAAACACTCTGTGAGGTGAGTGGGGCTGAGAGACTTCAGAGAAGTGTGACTAGCCCAAGGTCACCCAGCAGCTGCATGTGGAGGAGCGGGGAATTGAACCCGGTTCACCAGATTACGAGTCCACTGCTCTTAACCACTACACCACGCTGGCTCTCTAACCCCAGCATGGCAGCTCCCATGGGAAGAGCCTCACCGTTTTTGGGAGCAACACTCTGCAGCCTGAGGGAGCAAGCTGATGGGAGGTGGTAGAGGAGCACGGCTGCAAGTAGCGAGGGAGCCAAACCTCCGAATCCTGCCTCCATCTCGCTCACCCCTTTAAAACAGCAACAACAACCCTTGCGTTTTTGTTGAGCGTTTTCCAGATAAACCCAACAGTGTAAAATCGGTGTATATAAAACGCACAGAAAGGATCTCCTGAATAGGGGAGCTGTTATACCTTTCTGCTTGTTCAAGAGCCCTCCCACCTCCTCAAAGCTGGGGAAGTGCTATCTAGGCTTTGGGAAGGGAGTACAGTGGTACCTCAGGTTACATACGCTTCAGGTTACATACGCTTCAGGTTACAGACTCCGCTAACCCAGAAATAGTGCTTCAGGTTAAGAACTTTGCTTCAGGATGAGAACAGAAATCGTGCTCTGGCGGCATGGCAGCAGCAGGAGGCCCCATTAGCTAAAGTGGTGCTTCAGGTTAAGAACAGACCTCCGGAACAAATTAAGTACTTAACCCAAGGTACCACTGTACTGTATGGGGCATCAAATGTTGCTGAAAGCCGCCATTGAGGGCTGCATGGGCTGCATGTAGGATTTTTCTTCCCTAGGTCAAGGGAGGAGAACCTGCAGCCCTCTGGATGTTGTTAGACTCCAACTCCCATCAGCCCAGATGTATGGCCAAAGGTCGGGGTGGAAGGGGGGTGTCGTCCACCAACATCTGGAGGACCAGGCTCCATAGCCCTTCCCTGGAGCCAGCTTACCTTCCTCCCCATCTCTTCACCCACACCTTCCAGACCTTATATTGTGACTGGAGTTGCCACTGAAAGCACAACCCGCCATTTTGTACCATATAAACCGATAGAGAGCTCTGCTTAGGGTAGGTGTTATGTACTGAGCTGAATCCTAGAACAAAAGGATCCAGAATGCAGCAGTCTGACTGGCCTGCAGGAGCAGCCAATCAGGCTTCTGGAGGAAGTGAATCCGCAACCTGATTGGCCTACGAGAGCAGCACGGAATTAGCCAATCACGCAGGGCCCATTGTGTAATTAATGTATATATAGCTAGACATTTTGGGGAAAATTTCATTCATTACTACGAGCTGAATAAAGAGCATGAAATTCAATACTCGACTCCGAGTACGGTATATTTCAGCAGGGTTCCCCAAACTTGGGTCTCCAGCTATTGTCGGACTACAACTCCCATTATCCCTAGCTAGCATGACCAGTGGTCAGGGATGATGGGAATTGTAGTCCAACAACAGCTGGCGACCCAAGTTTGGGAATCCCTGGCTTAGGGGATGCCCCCCCCGCCCAATCTGTTCACAGCTGGGAAAGCCCCCCCCCCCATCTCCAGTCTAGTCCTGGAACATATGTGGTAATGGGATGGGTAGGAGCTGGGAAGCTAGTTGGGGTGGTGAGGGCCAGTGGTTAGAGTTGTGATTGATAGCCCAGATTTTTGAATTCTCAGGTAAGAGAACAGTCTCTTCTTATTGACAAGGGAGAGTATTCCCAAGCCTGCACATGAGGGGTGGGTTAAAACTGCTCAGACTTCTCGTATTTTTGAGTTACTACGCCAGATGTTATTGCCCTTCTTTCTGACGGCTCTCCTGTCACTCCCCTTAACTCCCTGGCAACAGAAAACTGTTGTCATGGCAGCCAAACCTGTATTGGGCCTTGGCAACGTGCAATGAGGTATGTGGTAAATTTTGTGCAGAAGGCCCACACCCCTCCTTTGGAAGCGATTCATCCATTTTCTCCTTTAGTGAAAACCAACACATATTTTTTTTCCTGGAGGGAGGGGATTCCAGATGTTTCTTGCCTGAAGCAGTGGAGCTGCTTTGCTTGTGGAGATATCTTTCCCAGCCGCCCTTTTTTTAGGTTAATATCACAACATTATCTGTTTAAATCTTTTTTAAAGGATGGTTTATTTATTACAACCAAGGTTTTTCGAGTGGCTGCCAGGGTTCACACTAACATGTATGTGGTGGTTCAATGCACCATGTAGTTTAATAAGCCATGATTTAGCATTATGTGCAAATCAGGCCTGTGTGGTGGAGTGCAAATTGTAAAATGTGCTTCTTTTGGTATGTTTGCCTGGCACTACCTTCATTTTCCCTGAGTACCAGAGAAAAGCTATCCTTCTCTACTTTGAACCCTTTTTGAGATAAAAGGTTTTCTGGTTCTTTTCTCTGCTGCTTTTATTTTGTGGTTTCGTTGCTGTTCTTGTACTTCCTTCATTGTATTTTATTGTTTTTACCGTTGTTGTAAACTGCAGTAAAGCTGGTGGCAAAATAAATATCCCTTCAACTCAAATTGGAAAATAATAATAATAATTTCTTGTTTATTTACTCAGTGTATATTCTCTGGGTGGCTAACAGTGGAAATAAAGCATACATAAAAAAGGCAAAGCCATAAAATCTAAATACAGCGTAAAAACAGCAGCAGAGTATCAAACAAAAGTAGAAGCAAAGATGAACAAACTTCAGAAATATCTAAAGATCTATTATTATTATTTTATTATTCATTATATTTATATACCACTTTTACCTCACAAGGATCTCAAGGTGGTTCTCCCCATTTCATTCTCACAACAACCTTGTGAGGTAGGTTAGGCTAAGAGATGGTGACTGGCCCAAGGTCACCCAGTGAGCTTCATGGCTGAGTAGAGACCTGGTATCCCAGGTCCTAGTCCAATCCTATAATTTACTAGACAATTTCAATATTTAAAAGCCTGAGAAAATAAAAAAGGTGTTCACCTAGTACCAGAAGGTAAAGGTAGAAAGGTAAAGGACCCCTGGATGGTTAAGTCCAGTCAAAGGCGACTATGTGGTGCAACACTCATCTCACTTTCAGGCCAAGGGAGCTGGCGTTTGTCCACAGACAGCTTTCCGGGTCATTTAGCCAGCATGACTAAACTGCTTCTGGCGCAACAGAACACCCTTACGGAAGCCAGAGACCACAGAAACGCTGTTTACCTTCCCGCCACAGCAGTACCTGTTTATCTACTTGCACTGGTGTGCTTTCAAACTGCTTGGTCGGCAGGAGCTGGAACAGAGCAATGGGAGCTCACCCTGTTGCGCACATTCGAACTGCCAGTTCCAGAACGACTAAAGCGAAGGTGACAGGCAAGGATCCTATAGGGACTGTTATCCATAACTACGGTGCCACCACAGAGAAGACCCATCTTTCTTTCTTTCACACCTCCTCAAATTCTTCATTTATAGCCAGGGAATGTAGGCAACACAAGGCTTCTCCCAGAGCTCGCACCAAACCTTTGCTGTCTGTTTGGCTAGGTTTCAGCCAAATACACAATGACACTCACCTTTGTCATTGTGATGTCAGCCTTTTGCCAGGTAAAACTGCAATACTAGTGAAGGATATTCCAAGTCCCCAGAATGCAGTCCACCACCTAGTGCTGTTTTGTGCCATTTTAACTACTGGCACAATACCTTTCTGCCTTTTATGTGTAAGCCACCTTGAGTCCCTGTTGGGGGTGGGGGTGGAAGGCAGGGTATAAATAATAATTGTCAATGTATGAATTTGAGGGGTTTTCGATACAGGTTTAAAGGGATGTGTTCATCCTCTCGTTCTCTCTCTTGTCTTAGCCAACAAGTTAGCACCCTCCCAAGATGGCGGAGGCTCACCAGGCTGTGGCGTTCCAATTCAAGGTCTCTCCAGAGGGTATCGACCTCCAGCTGAGCCATGCAGCCCTCAAGGAGGTTTACCGCTCAGGCCTGCGGTCCTGGAAGAAGAAATTCAACCAGTTGCGGGTAAGATAGTGTAATAAATGTAGGGGTTACTCGTGCGCAAGTTGGTGCCACTCCTGGCTAGTTTGCCTTGTTAAACCTTTTCTGTCTGGACAGCCCTACACTTCGTGGCTGCTCAGTCGCTAGCAGAATCCGTCAGTGGGCGTTTCTTAAACCTTTTCCAGCATAAAAGTTGTTTGACTCCAAGTCTCCTCCTACTCTCCCTGCGTGGAAGTCTTCTGCACAGGGAGGGCGTGGGTAGCGGAGGACCCGTGCTCTCCTCGCTGATCTCCGGCGAGGAGTCCTGGAGCCCCCTCGCCGATTCCCCCATCTGCCCCCCTTTATCCCTGGTGTTACGCTGATTTCCTTCCCCAGCTGGTGAGCCGCCTCTCCCCCTGCTGGTCCCTTCTCCAGCATCGCTTGAGAGCCTTGCCTCCGCCTCTGGCTCCGATGTCAGTTCCCTGACAGATAGGGATAACGAGTGTTATGTACTGAAGTTCTCACCCTGGGCCAGCAGGGGGATACTGTAGATAGTTCAGGTCCACATATGCAAATAAGGGATCAAAAGTGATGTTCAGTGATTGGATAGTTACAGAAAGTTGTTACAGTTATGTTGTACTGGAGTTCTATATAAGCAGGCTGGCACCTGCTCAAAATGCTCTGGAATTAATTTGTATCTGAGGGATAGCTCCGTTGGTAGAGCATGAGACAGTCATAGGTTCTGGCCTTGTGTTGGGCAGAAAAATTCCTGTATTGCAGTGGGTTGGACTAGATGACTCTCTTGGTCCCTTCCAACTCTGCAATTCTATGATTCGGTGACATTCATGTCTTGATAGCCCAGCTCTTAGTTTATTCTTGGGAACCCAACCCTTCCACGTTGGAGCCTTAGGAAGAATTAAACTGTAATCTAGGGAAGCCAAGGCAGCTGAAGGCCTGGGTTAGGTATGAGAGCAAGGCCTCCCGAGTTATCGGAAAGGACTTGAGTCCAGTAGGTTCGGGGTATGGTGCGAATGAAAGTTTGTTTGGCCAAATCGGAACAGGAGGTTCTGGGAACCATTTTAGAACTAACCCTCAAGGGTTTAACAGAGAGTGGAAAGTGCCCAAGTGCCCCCCACCCAAAGAGATCACAGTGCTTGTTCTTCAATAATTAAGGTTCAGTAACATTGACAACCTGTTTCTTTTTAGTCAATAATCCATAAATTTATTGGGTGTCCTTGTGAAGAGGCCGTCTCCATTTGTATTATGGAGGGATGACATACAGGGTTGTTGTAAGGATAAAAGAGAGTTATGAATTAGGAGGTCCTTGTTAAAATCTCATCTCCATCATGAACTCAGCAAGTGATCTTAGCAATTCAGTTACCTGATTTGAAGATCATACTAAACCACAATTTAGTTTGTTTCCCTCCCAGTACAGCAAAGACAGAAGCT
Source organism: Podarcis pityusensis (assembly GCF_964106645.2). Lineage (NCBI taxonomy): Eukaryota > Metazoa > Chordata > Lepidosauria > Squamata > Lacertidae > Podarcis > Podarcis pityusensis. The sequence goes on along the minus strand of NC_138038.1, from coordinate 17,624,680 downwards.
GGTACTAATGAGCAGCTTGCTTGTACTTGTTAAGACTATGGTTTGTTCCTAACTATGGTTTAATGTGAAGGACATGCAAACAGAACCCTTGTGCAAAATGATGTTTGATGCTGAGATGTAGCTTGGAAATTGGGGGTGGGTTGCTCGGAGCAAAAATGAGAGAGCCAGCTTATAAAATGTTGGGGCCTGTTTAATTTGTTATAAGCAACAAGCACCATTAATCAGCATCCAACAGTTCAGAGCACATTCAATGCAGCTTACATTCTGAGAAAACAATGTGTTGGTTGATTTTTAGGGCTGAAATAGCTATGTTGTCAAGTATAGCCTTCCTGCTCTCCACAAATCCATACTGCTTCTTCAAGAAAAAGTGCACCCCAGCAGTTTTGCCAAGTGTTTGAGGGAAAGGAAGTGAGTTAGCAGTTTAGGGAACTGGGCAAAGTTCAGTCCATGTACCATATTTTCCAAAGAAAGGGAAATGTGCCTTCAAAACTACAGAAGATTTGACTCATGACGATAGCAGCAATCTGTTCACATTCATCTTTTTGTGACCTCTCCTAACAGAACAGTTTTGTGACAGGCGTGTATCCTGCCAGCCCATCCAGTTGGCTGTTCATGGTTACTGCCATCTTGGTAACCCAGTACTCTCGACTTGACCCCTCCATGGGCATGATTGGAAAGATCAAGGAACACCTGCCAGTCAGGTAAGGAGATGGGAAGGGAGAAGGGTGGGAGTTGTGGGTGAATAAATGAGGGGGATGGTTTTCATACATTCTGGGAAATAATGGTTTCCTGCTACGAGAACAGGCGGCAGCACATCTCAGGCTTGTGTGAATTCTCCAACCCCTCTTGTCACCTTTCAAGCCAATGAGGAGGAAATGGGAAGCCTATGCTTTTAGACAAACCCTTGTTTATGGTGGCCTCTGAAGTTATGAGAACTGTGGATTGTTCACACTTGCGAGAACTACCCAGAATCAAACTGTGGACTTACTTCCCATCTTGTCCTGAAAACATTGTTTAAACAAACTACATTTCTCTGTGTATGAGGTACTATGGTTTGTTTAAAATTGGAAGTAAGTGCTTCCAAACTCCTTCTCCTGGAGAATGAGAGAGGAAAACTGGGGAGCCTACAAATTCAAGGCTTGCTGTGGCTTATTCACATAGTGGGAAATCATGGTTCCATGTTATTTTAAATGGTTTTCTTGGAGGGTTGCTTCAAAACCACTCACAAACGCAGTCCAGGGATGTGTCCATGTCAAACACATTGGAAAGAGTGCATTTTGTTGATACTGGAAGTTGCCCTCAGGTCAGAAACTCTTGGGTACTGCCAGGGTCCTTTTGACCAGAGGTGTTGTGGTTGGGAGACAATTTTCTAGTGACAAAAGAGTCCTCTTGAGGTGTTCAGTGTGAACACGTGAAGGGGTTTTCATGCCTGAATAGGATGGCCCCACATATGCTAGCCATGGTACCATGGAATCAGCCTCAAGCCTGAAGAGGGCCTGGCTCATGTAAGAATGTATGCACCTAGGGTTCCTTCTAAGGGGATAACATCTCTGATTGGCAGCAGGCTTTGGAAAGTACATTACTTCATTGCCAAAACAATGGCCTCTTGCTTGGATGACTTTAGAAAAACATATGGAGGATAGTTCTGTCTTGCATTAACATGATGGAATCTCCATATTCACAGAGAGGGGGCATTTGATTGGCGGCTTTTGGAGAGAGATGACTTGCTGAGACGGACCTTTAGTTTAAAACAGCAAGTCCACATTTTAAACCCTTAAGCATTTGTGTGCATGTGTGTTAGTCTGGAGACATCAGACTAGAAGACAGAATTAGGTTTTCTTCTCTTGTTTTAATTTTAAGGCCTGTACGTTTTTCTCCCTCTCCTTCTCTCTTCCTGCCCTTCCCCACCATGTTGTCCTCAGTGACTACCTGTCAGATCAAGGCCTGACAGTCCTCAGTGCCCTGGCTTTTTCCACAGGGCTATGGCTGGCCCTCATCGTGACCATGCGTAGCATTCTCAAGATGCTGCTGTGCTACCATGGCTGGATCTTTGAGGAGCACGGCAAGATGTCCAACACCACCAAAATCTGGCTGGTATGTATCGCAGAAGAAGGTACACTATTGGGAAGCAGGCTGAGAGAAGGGAGCATTCTGCGTAGGGCTGGGCGATATCTGGTTTTCAACATTGTGGTAGATCACCAGCTAAACCAATATGTCACAATGTACGAAATAAGGATGGAGCTATGTAGAGGCATTGGCTGGCTTCATGGTTTTTCCTGCATCATGATTTTTGCCTGCTCGGTGTAGTGGTTAAGAGCGGTGGACTTGTAATCTGGTGAACTGGGTTTGCTTTCCTGCTCCTCCACATGCAGCTGCTGGGTGACCTTGGGCTAGTCACACTTCTCTGAAGTCTCTCAGCCCCACTCACTTAATAAAGAATTTTTTTTTTATTTCCCCCCCAAAGAGCAAAGAAGCCAAGACAGCGAGCGGGATCCATCCCACTGGCTGTCTTGGCTTCCTCTTTAGCCATGCGCAACCTCTCCAGCCAGGAGAGGCTGTGCGCAGCTTTGGCAGAAGCCAAGACAGCGAGCGGGATGGATCCCGCTCGCTGTCTTGGCTTCGTTTTTAGCCACGGGGCTGGGGGCGGGGGAAGCCCAACCTTCCCCTGACCCCAGCTCCGAGAACAGGCAGCTATCCGCAAGCCTTCCGAGCGCAGCGGGAACTCCCGCCGGGCTCCAAAGGCTTGCGGATAGCTGCCTGAAGCCTGAAGAGCGAGAGGGGTTGGTGCGCACCGACCCCTCTCGCTCTCCAGGCTACAGCGAAAGCCTGCATTCGCTCCATAGGACGCACACATATTTCCACTTCATTTTTGGAGGGGAAAAAGTGCGTCCTATAGAGTGAAAAATACGGTACATCATGGGTGGAGAGGCTGCATGCATCAGCCCCACTCCTAAAGTCTCTGTCTCTACTAGCTCCACCCTGGACTTAATGCATGGAGTGGGGCGGTTTCAAGGAGGATTCTAAGTGTTTTTTCCTGGGTGGCAGCGAGAGAGGCAGCGCCATGAAGGCGTTGGGCACCAAAGCAGTTGGGAGATGCCTCCCCACTCCTAAGTGCCCAACACCACCTCTCTATTGTATGCGCATCTTTGCTCCTAATCATGTTGTTGCAAAGTCCTGTTTCTATTACTTTGTGTCTCAGCTGAAGAAGAAATCTTCTGGGGAAATGGTGTACTGTGGACAGGTTTTGGAGAAGGCTCCATTGAAGGTGGAAAATTTTGGTATCTGGCTGCGCTATGATTCTCGTAGCGGAACTCATAGCTGTTACACAGTGCTATCGCGATATGGGAGCCCGTTACAGAGCTTGTGCTCACTCAATTCAGATCATGAAGGTTGAAGAGATCGCTGCTAGCAAGTGCAGCAGACCAGCTGCCAAGCAGTTCCATGATTCCCAAATCAAGTTCCCTCTGCCATGATTCCAAAATCAAGTTCCCTCTGTCGTCAACACAAGCCACGCTTCACCATTAAAGGACCAAACACGTTCTTCTAAATGCAGACTTGGTTCATTTGCTCTGAGTTTCAATAAAGTTCTTTTGGGGCGGGAGGGGAAAAAGGAGGATTTTAAGCATTCTCTGCTGAGTGCATTTAGGTCCTGATAGTAGGGAGAATTCTAATTATGTTCACCTGAGTGATCAAAGAATCCTCTTTCAGACTTTGTGGCTCCACATTTCCCCCCTTTTTCCTTTTTTTTGTATCTCACACAATTTTCCCAAGGAAACTCAAGGACACTCACAAATCCGTAACACAGTAGTATAAAGTTCGTTCTTTCTCTCCACCCCACCCCATCACAGGCTTTGGTGAAAATCTTTGCTGGGCGGAAACCCATGCTATACAGCTACCAAGCCTCGCTGCCTCGCTTGCCTGTTCCAGCCCTCAAGGACACCATGCAGAGGGTGAGTCTGGTTTTGTTTCCCCTTTCCTGCTGTGATTTGAGGATGCAAAAAAAAAATAATAGTATCTGCCGCTGCTTTCATAGCACATCAGGCTGAAAGCGGAGGATTGAACGTTTGGATCAGGCACCCCCAAACTCGGCCCTCCAGATGTTTTAGGACTACAACTCCCATCATCCCTAGCTAACAGGTCCAGTGGTCAGGGATGATGGGAATCGTAGTCCCAAAACATCTGGAGGGCCGAGTTTGCGGGTGCCTGGTTTGGGTACTTTCTGATATGAAACCTCTGCACTCCTTTTCCCTCTCTCTGAATGGCCGCACATTCTTTTTTTAAAAAAAATAATTTTTATTCATTTTTGAACATATTAATTGTCATACATACCACAAAGTTTCACATCCTATACAATCTTTTTGGACTTCCATCAGCACCTCTGATGACCCCCCATTTTTATCATTTCTTCTGCATCTCTTAAATTCATATTGCCTTTAATTATCTTAACTAACGTCTTCCTTTTTATCCAGCTATGCAATAATTCAAATTATTCACCTCACAAAACTTCTTGCAAACCTACAAATGTAATCTGGTCATCACAATTACTTTTCAAATAGTCCGCAAATTTACACCAATCTTCTGTGAATCTCTGGTCCCGCAGGTTTCGAATTCTTCCTGTTAGTTTGTCTAATTCTGCATAGTCCATCAATTTCATCCTCCAATCTTCTTTCGAATGGCCGCACGTTCACGGGGACCTTGGTTTTCAGTTCTACGGGGTTTTCCTGTTGAAAGGGCCTTTGCAGAAGATTGCCCAAGAGCAAGCAACGCACAACAGCCGTTGTTCTCTCTAGAATGTGAGGCTGTGAGCAAGAGCAATTGCAGAACCCATACCGAACGTGGCCTCCTTCTAATCCCATAATTCTCTCGCCCCACTAGTTTCTCGAGTCCGTACGACCCCTGAAAACAGATGCAGAGTTCCAGCGGATGGCGGGTCTCGCCCGTGACTTTGAACGGACCCTGGGGCCGCGCTTGCAGTGGTACCTGAAACTTAAGTCTTGGTGGGCATCTAACTATGTGAGTGGCCCCTAAAATGGGATTTCGGGGCAGGGTGGGGGCAGCTCCTTCAGCTGTGTTGTGCTGCGCATGGAGAACGTGTGGGTCTTTTTAATTCTCCTTTTCGAACCTCATACCTTGCCCAGGTGAGTGACTGGTGGGAAGAGTACGTCTATCTCCGTAGCCGAGGCCCCCTGATGGTAAATAGCAACTATTATGGCATGGTGAGTTTCAGACACTGGGAGAAGTTTTTGGGAGGGGAGGGAAGGGGTGCTTCACTTTAGTCTCTGCTGACACACACACACCCTTTCTGTATACCTTTTTTAAAAAAATAAAATGATTTATTTGGTTTTTCAGATTAAAATTTTACAGTCCAGCATGCAACATAAAAACAAAATTCCAAGGAATCTCTTGGGCTTCCCTCTTGCCCTTTGTGGGCCCCATTGTTAATCATTTCCTCCTGCATCTTTTATAATAATCCAAATCTTTTATCTCTCCATTGTCTCCAAAATTCACCATTAAACTGCAAGTGATATTCCAATCCTACTAACGATTTTAACTGTTTACAATGGTCTTTAAGATAAATTACAATTTCCCCCCATTCATTATTAAAAATTTGGACTTCCTGATTTCTGATTCTTCTGCTCATTGTAGCCATTCTGGCATAATCCGTCAATTTGATCTGCCATTCTTCTCTTCTTTCCATCTCTGGGCCAATAACATCCACGCAGTTGTGGTCGCATATATAAATAATCTTTTTTGCTCCATTGGGATTTCAGCATGTAGAATTCCCAAAAGAAAGGCTTCAGGTTTTTAAGGTTATTTTAAACATTTTCCCTCCAACTCACTATATATCATTTCCCAAAATTATTTTACTACCTTACGTTTCCACCACGTATGATAAAAGGTGCCTTCTTTTTCTTTACATTTCCAGCATACATTTGACCCCGTTTTATAAATTTTTGCTAATTTACTTGGAGTTAAATACCAACGGTACATCATTTTCATAGAATTTTCTTTCAACGTATAACACGCTGTGAATTTTAACTTTCTGCGTACCAATTTTTTTTTAGGATTTCATTTACGTGACCCCAACCCCAATCCAGGCAGCTCGTGCTGGGAATCTCGTCTACGCCATGTTGCTGTACCGACGGAAACTCACACGGGAAGAGATCAAACCGGTAAGTGAGATCAAAGTATATGATGGGATGGAGGGGCACAGCCAGTAGGTAGTGTGAACTCCCTCTCCCTAAATGGGGAACTGGAAGTCAGATTGAGAAGTAGGACGAATGAGGTTGCTGTCAACTTGTTGGGATGTTTGTGTGTGTGTGTTTGTGAGTATAGGATAGAAGCATAGCAGGTGCCTAGTTGGCTAGTGTAGCTTTATAAACCCAGACCACACCCATACCTTTGAAGCACTCTTGTAGCACTGCAACAGTCGTAGCCTCCTCCAAAGAATCCTGGGAACTGTAGTTTTTAAAGGGTGCCTAGAGTGGTTAGGAGAACCTCAACTAACTACAGTTCCCAGGATGTTCTGGGGGAACCTGTGGCCATTAAAGTGGTACAAGGGTGCTTTTATTGCTAGTGCACTTCACTTTGTTAAACCACCCTTCGCCTGCATTAAATTGCACCTTACATTGCAATGGAATGCAATTAGCTCCTTCTCCTTGTTTTCTCTTCCTGGTCCAATTGCTGTGAGTGGCTGAGCTTGCAGAAGGAGCAAGCAGGATCAAAGACAAGAACTTGGGGTGTGGCAAGGTGTAGATATAGAATGTTTTGTTGGCTTCGTAAGATGGACTAAGACTACTGGGCTAGCAAACACCAGCGTTGCTGGCTGTGGCATAGCAACAGCCCGTAGAGTTGCTCTTTATTTAATATTCTTGCATCCCACCCATTTTCCAAGGAGCTCAGGAAGCTGAGCTGAGAGACAGTGACTTGTAAAAGGCACTGGGCATACAGTCTGTATGGGGTACCCTTCCAGCTTGAGGGCTCTTATGCCATTCTGAGCAGCCTCCCAAGGGCCGCATGTGATAGGTGGGCGGGTCCAGAAGCAAAAGTGGGCAGGACAACATATGCAAATTTTACCTTTGTGCACTAGACTTTGTTTCTGCACGCAGCACTCTCTATCCTTCGTCCGGAGAAGCAAAAGGCATTAAGAGTTCAAGGATGTGGTCTAGCCAAGTCAAAACACTTAGGGGGGTGAAGCAGGGCCAGCAAGGAGTGTGGCCTCTGGAAAGTTCAGAGAGCGAGATAGTGTGTCCTAGAGGGCCACATTCAGCCCCTGGGATAAAGGAATCCATATTCCTACACCAGGCATAGGCAAACTCGGCCCTCCAGATGTTTTGGGACTGCAACTCCCATCACCCCTAGCTAACAGGACCAGTGGTCAGGGATGATGGGAGTTGTAGTCCCAAAACATCTGGAGGGCTGAGTTTGTCTGTGCCTGTCCTACACCATTGCCTCACTATAGGCCTAATAGCAACTTTGAGGTCTAATCTTGATTGGCAGCATGGTGGGGGGCGGGGGGAGGACAAAACACCCTCCCTCCAGCGCTCTGGTGCAAAATGGAGCTCCCACAGCTGCCGAAAAGTAAAAACAAAACTTCAAGCAAAGCAGATTCCCTCCACCGTGAGTGTTTTGCGTTGACCCTTAAGTCCAGCCCTCTTCTCCACTGTGATTGCTTTGGTCTTTTGGAAGCAGGCAGCACAGAAACAGGGCAGAGGGGCTACTTGGTGAGGGCAGGGCTGGAGGTGACCGGCTTATACATGAACCCAAAGCTGCCAGTATTATGCCTGAAGTTTCCCACCTGGGCAGAGAGCAAGCTTTGCCCTAGGTGCTGTGTACAATGGTCTGCTTGCCAGTCATGTTGCTAGAGCCAGTGTGGTGTAGTGGTTAAGAGCGGTGGACTCGTAATCTGGGGAACCGGGTTTGATTCCCCACTCCTCCACATGCAGCTGCTGGGTGACCTTGGGCTAGTCACACTTCTCTGAAGTCTCTCAGCCCCACTCACCTCACAGAGTGTTTGTTGTGGGGGAGGAAGGGAAAGGAGAATGTTAGCCGCTTTGAGACTCCTCAGGGTAGTGATAAAGCGGGATATCAAATCCAAACTCCTCCTCCTGATCAAAGCTACACACATGTGAAGGGTGCATTTGTAGCTTCCTCTTTCTTAGTATCTGGCATGGAATTCCCACATGTTTTATAATTCCAGCTCTCCTTTTAAGAAATGTATTTACGTCTGGATTTTTAATTTTTTGTTAAGTTCCCCAACCAAGCTAGGTTCACTGAGTGTCTTAAAAATAACCGCAGATATCTTCCATGTTTGGTTCCCTAACCCCTGCATCTAAACCTGAGCTTGCCTCCCATCTGAAAACAGAACATCACCCCAAATTCCTTCATCCCCCTCTGTGCGGCCCAATGGGAACGTCTCTTCAATACCACCCGGTTGCCTGGGGTGGGGAAGGGTAAGTGAATCAGGGGGTATTATGAAACACTCCACCCCGCCCCCACCCACTGTGGGGCCTTTTGCAGGGCAAGTCTGCTTCAGGGTATCTCTTGGTGGGTTTTCTGACCTAGTCCAGGTACTAACACCTTTTTTCAACACTTTATATTTCTGGGATTTCAGCTTACAGCAAGGATCTATTGCACCCTGTCTTGCCTGCAGCCTGTGGGTTACAAAATCAGGAATGCCACCCTGGAATTTGCAATCTGAGCTTTGCCTACCCGGTTCAGTTCCGTGTCGGAAGGACTTTCAGTGTTGCTCAAAGCTGATGGTTGCCCTCCTTTTTTTTTTTTCTTTCTTCCCCAAGTCATTTGGCTGGCACATTTCCTTGACTGCTACTCTTTCTCAATCTCTCCCTTTCTCTCTCTTCGCTTCCCACGCCTCTCCAGCTGATGATTCAAGGCGGCCTTCCCATGTGCTCAGCTCAGTACGAACGCATGTTTAATACAACCCGTGTCCCAGGCATGGAGGGAGGTAGGATGCTCTCGCAACCCTTGCTTCCCTGACATCATCACCCCAAAGTATCCACACTCATTGTTACCTGTGGTGCTGGGAAGCACTCACCATTCCTATTTAACCCTCTCTGTAACCTTAACTGTTACAAGAAGAGGTGCGGGTGGCGCTGTGGTCTAAACCACCCAGCCTCTCGGGCTTGCTGAACAGAAGGTCAGCAGTTTGAATCCCCGTGACGGGGTGAGCTCCTGTTGCTCTGTCCCAGCTCCTGCCAACCTAGCAGTTCGAAAGCATGCCGGTACAAGTAAATAAATAGGTACCACTGTGGCGGGAAGGTAAACGGTGTTTCCCTGCTCTCTGGCTTCCGTCACAGTGTTCCATTGCACCAGAAGTGATTTAGCCCCATAGTCGCCTTTGACTGGATGTAACCATCCAGGAGTTCTTTACCTTACCTTTTACAAGGAGAAGGGAATCTAGTTAACCTCCTGGCAGGGGCATCCTGGGGATGGGAAAACAGATGCAGGGCAATGTCTCCCATTGCCCACCTTCCGCCAAGCAGCAGAGATGATTTCAAAGGGCAAGAATGTTCCACCTCTTTTAGGTTGCTCCGTCAGTAGAGCAGGAGACCCTTAATCTCAGGGTTGTGGGTTCAAGCCCCACGCTGGGCAAAAATATTCCTGCACTTCAGGGGGTTGGACTAGATGACCCTCGCGGTCCCTTCCAACTCTACAATTCTGTGATTCTAAGTTGGGGAGAACTCTCCCAGAACTTTTGTGTAGGCAAACTTGTAGAAGACAAAGTTGGTAGATGGGAGACCCGAGTCAGAATGGGTGGCACTGAAGCAGGTGGCATTAGAATAGATCAGCGAGTGGAATTTTAGGGTGAAGGTGGGAGAATCTGACCTGGGAATAGTCTGCCAACATTGGGTGCCAGGGTGGTGATTCTCTAATGCCGTCTAGAAACAGTAAAACGAAGATTAGCCAGATTAGGCTATGTTCTCCCTCGGCTGCCTAAGGCAGTACGCCTCTCTGAATACCAGCCACTGGGAATCACAAGTGGGGAGAGCACTGTTGCACTGGGGCCTGCCTTCTTCTGGGCTTCCCTTGGGCATCTGGTCAGCCATGGTGAGAGCAGAAGGCTGGCCAGCAATGGGTCGTTGGCCTGACCCTGCAGGGCTCTTCTTATGCTATTAATGTCCCTCGGCAAACAAGGCTGTAGCTGGTGCCTCCCAAAGCGCCTGTACCCTCTGAGAGCAAATGCTGGAGGCTAGGCCTAAGGTCTGTGTGCCCATCCTTAAAATCTGTAATATTTGTACACAAAACTGGCACACTGGCCCCCTACGTCCCACAGTGATTGCTTTGACTGTCCCCCATCACTAGGACAGGGGACAAGCAGACAGATCGGCTCCTTATTTGCGGTTGTTATTTAACTTATTTATTTATTAAATTTATATACCGCCCTTCAGGGCGGTTCACCACAGAATAAAATACAAGATCAAACACAAGTAAATAATTAAACCGAAACAACAAAACAATCACCCTCCCCTCCTTTCCCACAGACACATTAAAAAGGGCTGTAGAATATTAATCAGCCAAAAGCCTGGTTGAAAAGGAACATTTTCACCTGGTTCCTAAAAATACTATTATTAGTATTATTAGTATTATTATTTTTATTATTATTATTATTGGGGGCAACCCACTTGAAGGAAGTTTACACCCAAGGAGGGTTTGGCGCTTTGCAGGAACTCAAATGGGAACAGTCTTTGGGAAGGGGGACGTATGATTTGTGATGGTTCCAAACCGTTTTTTTGGATACAGGTGTTTTTAACACCCAGGTGGCTTCATTTGTGGCATTAAATCAAATGGGCAACCAGTATTTGCAAAGAGGAAACCAGGCACCAGCTTCAGCCTTGTCTTGATTGTGTGGGGCACCCCACACCATCTCACCCTCACCTTAGAGCGCTCCTATACTACTTTAATAGTATGGCTCTCCCCCCCAAAGGAATCCTGGGAACTGTGGCTGGTTAAGGGTGCTGGGAGGGGTCTCCCTAAGTGTATGGTGTGGATGGTCCTCTGGGAATCTGATCTGAGGCTGCAGAACTCTCCTGATGTGATGCTCCTCGCTCCATAGACACCATTCAGCACCTGAGGGATAGCAAGCACATTGCAGTGTACCATGCTGGCCGCTTCTTCCGGGTCTGGCTATACCACAACGGGAGGCTGATGCGCCCACGCGAGCTTCAGGCACAGTTTCAGCAGATCCTAGATGACCCCACACCTCCTCTGCCTGGCGAGGAAAAATTGGGTGCCCTGACTGCAGCTGACAGGTGAGCCTAAACTCCCTTCACTTGACTCTGGTCACACAAGACTTTCGTCAATCCAAGTGATTTGGGGCGGGCGGGAACTTGAGACATACTCAGCCTTCCCTGATATTCCTCTGCACTACCCTGTTAATAAGGGACGCAGGTGGCGCTGTGGGTAAAAACTCAGTGCCTAGGACTTGCCGATCGTATGGTCGGCGGTTCGAATCCCCGCGGCGGGGTGAGCTCCCGGCTTTCGGTCCCAGCTCCTGCCCACCTAGCAGTTCGAAAGCACCCCTAGGTGCAAGTAGATAAATAGGTACCGCTTTATAGCGGGAAGGTAAACGGCGTTTCCGTGTGCTGCGCTGGTGCCGGCTCGCCAGAGCAGCTTCGTCACACTGGCCACGTGACCCGGAAGTGTCTCCGGACAGCGCTGGCCCCCGGCCTCTTAAGTGAGATGGGCGCATAACCCTAGAGTCGGACACGACTGGCCCGTACGGGCAGGGGTACCTTTACCTTTTACCACTGTAATAATAATAATAATGATGATGATGATGATGAATGGGCCACCTGTTGCCCAGATGTTTGAGTCCAATCAGGAATAAGGAAAAAACTTTTAACTGCCCATATGTTTCCAAGCCAAATTTAGGGCCTTTATATTAATTTACAAAGCCTGTAACGTATTGGGTCCCGCATACATTCAGCTTGATCGTTGAGATCTGCTGGTGGAATACTGTTACTTTATTCAATGAGTTTCACAAAATGCTGCAGACTTTGGGTGGGGGTGGGGGGAAAGAGAGGATGAAGATAGAGTGGTTTTTAGATTCCAGGTGATGGGCAATGATTTTCCAGCTGCTGCCATCAAGCCAGTCAGTTATCCACCCAAACTGGCAGTCCCGTGACAGGCAGACCTCCCCAAGTCATGGTTCCCTTAACTTTTTGCAGAGACCCCTGGGCCCGGGCCCGCCAAACCTACTTCCGGTCTGGGGTGAATGAGCAGTCGCTGAGCATAGTGGAGAAAGCTGCCTTCTTCGTCACCCTGGACACCAGCGAGCAGGGGCTGCAGGGACCCAATCCAAGTCAGGCGCTGGATGCCTACTCAAAGTCCCTTTTGCACGGGCGCTGCTGCGATAGGTGGGTGCTCCCTGGGCTGCCTAAAATTGCATCACATGCTCTTTTGTCTCTATCCTGCAAGTACTACCACAAACTGTACTCCACTTCATAGGGCTCAATAGTGTCCCTGACAACACACACACACACACACACACACTTCATGCAAGAGAACTTTACTTTTTCTTTGACAGGTTTTTGGCCCACTGGGTCAAATCGCCATCACTCCACCGGCACCTGGAGTTAACAGAACTGGAGAGGGTTCTGATGTAAATGCTATAAGGCAGATTAGCTCTCCTTTTTGTTGGGATGGATTTGGAAAGCTGTGTAGCTTTCTATAATTATCCGGGGTGCCTTTGGCAGACTGGATTACCCCACTAAACAAAATAACAAGACAAAAGTCTGTAATGTAAAAATATATAAATAGTGTTTACTTACATAAAGTTGCAGGCTTGATTCAAGTGGAAAATAGCAGTGAAATGAGTCAGGCAGAATATCTTTCTATGTTACAAAATACATGGTTTGGGTCAAAGATGGTGCCTCTCCTCAAGAGGGCACAGACCCTGCATCCTATCCCTACAGCTACATGACAAAAAAAGAGACTGTTCCTCAGATGGGAGGAAGTGGTAAGAATTATCTTCCTATTTTTACCTGTCTTGCCTGGGCAAACAGAGGATATTACCTCACAGAGTGCCCTCTCTAGGAATGCACAAGGAACTCCATGTGTCCTAACCCTTTGCTCACCTAGCAAACGAATTTTCTATTTTGATTGGAGCATCGTTTTCTCACTCTGTAGTCCGTTTCTTTCGATTACTCCTCCTTTCTTTTACGTGGGATGACTAGAGCATTCACATGGTTCTTTCTCCGCTGTCCCCCCACTTTGAGAGAACCAGCCAGGGGTCCGTAAGGCTGGGTGTGTTGACTCATCCTGAGCCTCTCTTGGTTCCCTTTTCCCGGGAGACCTCACGGGCATATTTGGGTGGCAATGGCATCATGGCACGAAGAGTAAGGCTTGCAGGATGGCGTCCATCTTTTCACTCAAAGCCCGTTTCCCCAACAGGTGGTTTGACAAATCCTTCACGCTGATTGTTTACCGCAATGGGAAGTCCGGCATCAATGCAGAGCATTCGTGGGCTGATGCCCCCATTGTGGCACATCTCTGGGAGGTAAAAGCCCAACTTTGGGATGGGATGGGAGGGGTGGGGGGTGTGAAGGACTGAGAGCAAGGACTCGTGGAACCTCTGAAGGTGAGCTCTAAGGGGTGGGGGGCTTGGGGCAAGAGGTGCAGGGATGAAAAGCATAATAGTTCTCACCCAGACGTTCTTTTCCCCCCACCCCACAGTACACCATTGCCACAGATGCATTTACGCTGGGGTACGATGCTAACGGGAACTGCAAAGGGGACATGGATTCCAGCATCCCCCCGCCCCAGAAATTACAATGGGATATCCCACCAGAGGTGAGTGCAGAGAGGTATTGGGACAAGAAAAACTGAGGCAGGTGAGCTTGGCTGAGGAAGGACAGCATGGATCCATGTGAGTAAAGGTAAAGCCAAAGGACCTCTGGATGGTTACGTCCAGTCAAAGGCGACTATGGGGTTGTGGAGCTCATCTCGCTTTCAGGCCGAGGGAGCCGGCGTTTGTCCACGGACAGCTTTCCGGGTCATGTGGCCAGCATGACTAAACCGCTTCTGGCACAACAGAACATCATGACGGAAACCAGAGAGCATGGAAGTGCCGTTTATCTTTCCGCCGTAGCGGTACCTATTTATCTACTTGCACTGGTGTGCTTTCGAACTGCTAGGTTGGCAAGAGCTGGGACCGAGCAACAGGAGCTCACCCCGTCGCGGGGATTCAAACCGCCGACCTTCTGATCGGCAAGCCCAAGAGGCTCAGTGGTTTAGACGTTGAGTAGCCTAAGCTCAACTGAGGAAGTGCCAGAGGACACAGATGTGGTTATGAGCAGTGTGGGAGCTTGGAGATGCCCGAGAGAGATGAAGGTTTCTTCCTTCTGTTACTGTTGCGGTATGCTAAGGGTACATACAGACACGGCAGCCATCTCCATCTTTTCTGTCGAGGTGAGCATGGCTTTCACCCATCTTTACTGTTTCTGAGGTTTTTGATGCAGTGCTGGCTGCAGACAGTAGTCCATGGCTGATGGCCAGTTCTGTACAATGTGAGCTGGCTGATGACAGCTGTATTCCCTCCTCCCCTCCACCCAGAGCATTTTTCAGTGTTTCATTGACAGATCGTGCTTTTAAAATGAAAAAGTGTCACTGTAACAATCGTGCATTTATCCATTCACTGGAAGACTGGGGATGGACAAAGCTTCTCCTTATCTTCAAAAAGATGGGGGAAAACAGGTCCTGGAAGACCAGCAGCTGTCATCCTTGATGTTGAAACTGGGCAAACATCTAGAGGAGATGATTAAGCAGTCAGTTTGCGAGCTTTTAGAAAAGAACGCATCGATTATTAGGAGCCAGCTTTAGTTTAGTCATTCAAAATTAATCTTATCTCCTTTTTTTGATACTTGCTAATTGTGGTAGATCGTGGGAAAGCTGTGGACACAGTATATTTTGACTCCAGGAAGACATTTCACAAGGTCTCCCATGCTAAGCTTGCTACAAGATGGTAACGTGGGCTGAGTTAGATTGGGGGATCCACATCTGGCTGAACAACCACAGCCAACGGATGCTAATTATTGACTCTTTGTCAGCCTGGAGGAAGAGCTTAAGTGGCGTGCCACATGGTTCAATCTTTATCCCCATGCTATTCAATATTTTTATAATAAAAAGGGGGTTGCGCAGTGCAAGAAAAGTAATGAACGGGTACCAGGAAGGTACCTATGGCCAGGTTTTTTCTGTCCTGGAGGGCTGCAGCTAAGGGTCCAATGCCAAAGATGTCACCTGGGCCTCTGGTGACAGAGTTGCATCAAAAAACATGATGGGCAGAGGAAACAGCAGGGCAGAGGAACCTCCCGAGGTCACACTTCCTACAGGCCCTTCCCCACTCCCTCCTTTTTTGCCAGACTAGAAGGTGTCCTTAAACTCTTAACAGTGCATCATGCTTGGGTGGGGAATAGAGTGTGAGTTGTGTAGAAACTGGCTTACTATACAAAAGGAAAACAATGGCAACAAGTATTACTATTTAGTCGCCCTTCAAACTAAGGTCCCAGGGTGGGTTACAGTGATTTAAAATACAGTCATATCTTGGATCCCGAATGCCGCAAACCCGGAAGTGAGTGTTTGCGAACGTTCTTTGGAACCTGAACGTCCAGTGAGGCTTCCGATTGGCTGCAGGAGCTTCCTGTAGCCAATCAGAGGCCACGCCTTGATTTCCAAACATTTTGGAAGTCGAATGGACTTCTGCTTCCGAAGTAAAGGTAAAGGGACCCCTGACGATTAGGTCCAATCGTGGCCGACTCTGGGGTTGTGGTGCTCATCTCGCTTTATTGGCCGAGGGAGCCGGCGTACAGCTTCCGGGTCATGTGGCCAGCATGACTAAGCCGCTTCTGGCGAACCAGAGCAGTGCACGGAAACACCGTTTACCTTCCCGCCGGAGCGGTACCTATTTATCTACTTGCACTTTGACGTGCTTTTGAACTGCTAGGTTGGCAGGAGCAGGGACTGAGCAACGGGAGCTCACCCCGTCATGGGGATTCGAACCGCCGACCTTCTGATCGGCAAGTCCTAGGCTCTGTGGTTTGACCCACAGCGCCACCCACTTCTGAGGTACCACTGTACAATAAAACAGTTTCAAAAACTAAGAGTAGCCAACCAAAATCACAAAAAATATATAAGGTGCTTGCTGAAAATGCACATCTCAAGCGTCAAAGGTAAAAAATGCTGCAAAGAGAGCAACTCCATCTGGAATTGTGTTTGAGCACCATCTCACCTGGCAGGTGAGCCCTGACCGTTGGTTACTGCTTCCCCTACTGTCTGCTCTGTGTCCTCATTCTCCTGTTGTTCCCATTTTGTCCACAGTGCCAACAGGTAATCCTGCAGTCCTTGTCCGTGGCCTTGGCCCTGGCTAATGACATAGACTTCAACGCCTTCCCCTTCAAGGAATTTGGAAAAGGCCTCATCAAGAAGTGCCGCACCAGCCCAGACAGCTTCATCCAGCTCTGCCTTCAGCTCGCACATTTTCGGGTATGTCGCTTGGCGAGATGAAGGTACTGGCAGGCAGGGAGGCAGGCAGGCAAGCAAGAGGCAGAGTCCCTAGGCTTGGCTGGCCCCCAGAGTGTCACAGCCACCAGCCAAATGCACGGGAGCCAAAGCCCCTTCTCCCCAGGCCAGACTGGCTGGTAGCTCTGGTGAGGTTTTTTCCCCATCAGTGAGAACCAGCCGGAGCTATTTATTACTTTTAAAGGCTTTCATAGAATCATAGAATTGTAGAGTTGGAAGGGACTCCCAGGGTCATCTAGTCCAACCCTCTGCAATGCAGGGATCTCCACTAGATCATACAGTGGTGCCTCGCAAGACGAAAAGAATCCGTTCTGTGAGTCTCTTCGTCTAGCGGTTTTTTCGTCTTGCGAAGCAAGCCCATTGACGGATTAGCGCTATTAGCGCTATTAGCAGCTTTTAGCGGCTTTTAGCGGCTTATCAGCTTATCGGATAAGCAGATAAGTGGCTTAGCGGCTTAGAAAAAGGGGGGGAAAGGAAAAAAAAACCCGCAGGAACTCGCAAGACATTTTCGTCTTGCGAAGCAAGCCCATAGGAGATTCGTTTTGCGAAGCACCTCCAAAACGGAAAACTCTTTCGTCTAGCGAGTTTTCCGTCTTGCGAGGCATTCGTCTTGCGGGGCACCACTGTACATTACATCCAACCTCTGCTTAAAAACCTCCAGGGAAGGAGAGTATGTTAAGTATAAAAAGGTAAAGGACCACTGGATGGTTAAGTCCAGTCAAAGGCGACTATGGGGTGCGGCACTCAGTATAATTAATGTTTAATTGCACACCAAAATGGAAAATGCCCGTATGTGTATTGCTAAGGGTTTAACACTGGAAAATTTCGTTGAAGTATACTAAAGTTAGGAAGAGCTCTCTAAGCTCCTAGATGGATTGACAATTAACTGTTGATGTTCTCTGCTCTTTCACGTGGTGTTTGACTTTAGATCACGTGAGTAAGGTATTTAGTTGCAAATCACCATTTTGAAGGGCCTTTAGTTCCCAAACACAGTGGGACAAAGATGTTCAAAGGAGTCTCTCTAGGAGAGAAAAACAGCTCCAGGCTAATGGAGGCTATAGAGATTTTAAGTCTGTTTGGAGTAATCTAATATCACTAAGGTGAACCTATAGTCTGACAAGCACATGTCTTATGGAACTATTTGGACGTATCATTATCTGTTTCTGTACCTATTTTGAAGAAGATTCTGTAAAGCTTCAGAATCTTTTTATGGACAATTTTTTTTCCAGGAGGAATCTTTTTATGCATCCATTTGCTTCAAGCTGTACAGTATTAATTTCTGCAATAGAGTACACCACCTCTCTTGGTTCTATTGTGATTGTATGGATGGGATAATTTGAGTTCTGTGATTTTGTGATGACAACTCAGCTTCCCCTGCCCTAGCAGGGCTGTTGTTCTCTTCTCGCAATTTGTGGCAGCTGCATTATAGCTTAAGGTAAAGGTAAAGGGACCCCTGATCATTAGGTCCAGTCGTCACCGACTCTGGGGTTGCGGCGCTCATCTCACTTTATTGGCCTACGAAGCCGGCATACAGCTTCCGGGTCATGTGGCCGGCATGACTAAGCTGCTTCTGGCGAACCAGAGCAGCGCATAGAAACGCTGTTTACTTCCCCGCCAGAGCAGTACCTATTTATCTACTTGCACTTTAACGTGCTTTTGAACTGTTAGGTTGGCAGGAGCAGGGACCGAGCAATGGGAGCTCACCCCGTCGCGGGGATTCGAACCACCGACCTTCTGATCGGCAAGTCCTAGGCTCTGTGGTTTAACCCACAGCGCCACCCGCGTCCCTTGCATTATAGCTTAGCTATAGATTAAATCTTTCCCCACCTCAATCCACCTGCAGATCCAGAGGCAAGCCTGTCCCCTATACTCAGCCAAGCGTTCCTCTCTCCCTATTTTTAGGACAAGCAAAAGTTCTGCCTCACCTACGAGGCATCCATGACCCGTCTCTTCCGGGAGGGCCGCACAGAAACAGTCCGCTCCTGCACCATTGAGTCATGCAACTTTGTCAAGGCCATGATGGATCCTACCCAGAACGTAAGTCTTGAAATGCAGCCTTTGCCAGAGGAATCAGATCCAAAATTTCGTGTACATTAAGAATAATCCTGCCTTCTGGAATGAAGTCAGCAAAACGGTCAGAATTGCATAAATGAGCCACGCTTTAATGTTTTCAGTACAGTGGTACCTCAGGTTACATACACTTCAGGTTACATACGCTTCAGGTTACAGATTCTGCTAACCCAGAAATAGTACCTCGGGTTAGGAACTTTGCTTCAGGATGAGAACAGAAATCGTGCTCCAGTGGCGCGGCAGCAGCAGGGAGGCCCCATTAGCTAAAGTGGTGCTTCAGGTTAAGAACAGTTTCAGGTTAAGAATGGACCTCCGGAACGAATTAAGTACTTAACCCAAGGTACTACTGTACTCAGTTTCTACTCCTTGCCTCTTTTTTTATTATTGCAAAATTTTCAATTTTATATTTTAAAGTTGGGATCAGGGATTGACATAGCAGACCATAGCATGAAGATTAGGAGTTGCTCTCCCATACATACAGTGCCACTTCAGATGCTGTCTATCTTCTAAGTGCCAATTCTAGTTCAATGAGGACTAGAAACCTGATACTAAGTGGGAGGCAGGTGTTCTGGGGAGTTAGGCCAATACCACTAGATTAGATGCTCTGTTGGATGTTGTGACTTCCGCCATCCAGATTCCCAGTGTCCTTACTACCAAATAGATGCATGGGACCCTGATAGGGAGGGAAGAGCAGTGTGTGCTTACACCATAGACACCTGGTGAGCCCCTCTGGGGAAGGCGTTTCACAATTGGGGTGCCACCACGGACAAGGCCCTGTCCCCAGTAGCCACCCATTTGCCCCTCGCCTGTGGAGGGGTCAGCGAAGAAGAGCCTCTTGTGGGTTGGCCACTTGGGGAGAGGTGATCCTTCAGGTCAATAGGAAAGGAGGAATCAGCAGAGACTAGGAAATGTGGAAGGTGCAGCATAAGATTTTCTCAGCATCTTCACCTGCTATTCATTCCCAGGATGGCACAAGGTTACGTCTGTTGCGTGTGGCAGCTGAGAAGCACCAGAACCTTTACCGGCACGCCATGACAGGTGCTGGCATTGACAGGCATCTCTTCTGTCTGTATGTCGTCTCCAAATATCTCGGCCTAGACTCCCTCTTTCTGCACGAGGTAAGTGTTGTCGAGTCAGGTGTGTGTGTGTGTGTGTGTGTGCGTGGTGCTAGGGTAAAGGTAAAGGGACCCCTGACCATTAGGTCCAGTTGTGACCGACTCTGGGGTTGCGGCGCTCATCTCGCTTTATTGGCCGAGGGAGCCAGCGTACAGCTTCTGGGTCATGTGGCCAGCATGACTAAGCCGTTTCTGGCGAACCAGAGCAGTGCACGGAAACGCCGTTTACCTCCCCTTCCGGAGCGGTACCTATTTATCTACTTGCACTTTGACGTGCTTTCGAACTGCTAGGTTGGCAGGAGCAGGGACCGAGCAACGGGAGCTCACCCCGTCATGGGGATTCGAACCGCCGACCTTCTGATCGGCAAGTCCTAGGCTCTGTGGTTTAACCCACAGTGCCACCTGCGTCCCAGGGTGCTAGGGTACATGTATGTAAAAGTAAGGCTAGGGAATGTGGGCGTAGTCAGTGATGCTTTTATTCCCAGGGTATATTTTGAACCAATCCGGAGTGTGAAAGTCCCCACCTAACATGTTCTTGCCCAATCGAAGAAAAGCAAGAAATTGGCTTCACTGTGTTATTGATTGGAATTACCTTGTTTGTTTTTAACAAAAAATACTTCCTTTTACTGATTTTTTTTTGCTTGCTCTGGTTCCTTTTCCCAGGAGTTTTAAAACATGCCATGGCTGCTCTATCCAGAGGTGTTACCAGACACATATCTGCCTTGGTCATTTTTTGTTAGTCATCCACATTGATATTTTGCATTTTGGTCTTCAATCAGTGTTGAATTTCACTGCCAACACAAGCTGCGAATCGTGCATGCTCGAATTTGTTGTCTGGGTGGGTCATGGCATACTTGGAACGCTAGCGAGTCTGCTTATTTTTCCACTTTCCATTTTCCCAGCAATTTGGGGACATGTTGACTCGTACAGCTGACTGGTTCAAATTTCAGTCTGCCGGAGAGTTTGGGAACCCCTTGCTGGGATGTGAAGAACCACAAAGAATCCGAAGCAGAGGTTTGCCAGTGTGGTGCTTGCTGGCACACACGGCTGTTCACAGATGCCTTTTTCTGGTGCCTGCAGGGTTGCATTTCCCTGTTGGATGTAGGCTTGAAAGAAGCATTTTGTTGTAGTTAATAGAGCAAGTTGCAGTGGTGGTGGAGACCCATGGCAGCTTCTACACTTTGCAGATGCGCCTGCGAGCAGAAAAAGGTTTGACAATTTAGAGTCAGGTGAAGGATAGGTAAAGGTAAAGGGACCCCTGACCATTAGGTCCCTTGTGACCGACTCTGGGGTTGCGGTGCTCATCTTGCTTTATTGGCCGAGGGAGCCGGCGTGCAGCTTCCGGGTCACGTGGCCAGCATGACTAAGCGGCTTCTGGTGAACCAGAGCAGCGCACGGAAACGCCGTTTACCTTCCCGCCAGAACGGTACCTATTTATCTCCTTGCACTTTGACGTGCTTTCGAACTGCTAGGTTGGCAGGAGCAGGGACCGAGCAACGGGAACTCACCCCGTCGCGGGGATTCGAACCGCCGACCTTCTGAACTTAGGCTTAGGCTCTGTGGTTTAACCCACAGCGCCACCCACGTCCCAGGTGAAGGATAGGCAGGTGCAGAAAGGGTTGGAAACACAAATCTTCACCCTGAAGGCGTAACTTATTTGTTGAAGCAGCAGCTAGGCGAAACCAGATTTTATCTGGGTGACGGTGTGGGCCAACCCATCAGCTGAGACGGAAGAAAATGCAGCGGTAGGGCTTACGATAGGCAAGCGATTGGGAGGACTGTTTAGTGAACCTGTCCTCGTCCACGGATTATCCCCTAGAAATCCTCCTCACCATAAGTCAGTTGCACCCTATGCCCTGGTCAGGCATGTTTCAGAAGTTTACCAACGTTTTTTTAAAAAGAAGGATCTACGGGAGTCATATTTACTGGGATGCACTGGAAGCAGGAGAAGATTAAATCCAACACTCGTCTCACCAGTTTCCCCATGTCACCAGCTTCTGTGCAAGAGTCACCGCTAATGGTGCATGTCAGGTTGGGCTTGCTGTGTGTGCAGAATTGGGACTGTTTCTGAGCAATGTGCGCACATGTCTCAGAGAGGTGCGGCCTTCCCTCGCATAGGTGGCAGCAGGAGCCTGTTGCCTCAGTGAAGGGAATAGGAGAGATCCTACCATTGGTTGCTGCTAGGGTCTTCTTCCCCTAAACGTTGAGGGCTAGAACCTTGCTTATCAAAAACAAAATCTGGAAAGCTGGTGGTTGCAGGCACCCGGGTGTGCTGACATCCCGATGCCACCGCTCACAGGGTGAGTGGTGTAAAAAGCAAGCCTAGGGTGAGGAAGTCGGGTGATAGCCAGTAGGTTCCAGGAACCCTCTTTTTGGGGGGTGATCAGTGAGTTTGTTAGGTCCTGAGCGAGCACCACGTTTTTGGGGGTGGCGGCTCCTGGGTGAGAGCCAAGAGCCTGAGAAGTGCTGTGGGGACATGTATCCAAAGAAGGAACTTTATATACATATCTATTTATCAGTCATTTGCATTGACGGTTTAATTGTGCACCTTTGCTGTTTTTTAGCTTGGAGTTAGCTTGGAGATAACTTTAAGCAGTACAGTCATACCTCAGGTTACAGATACTTCAGGTTGCGTTTTTTCGGGTTATGGACTCGCTGAAACCCGGAAGTACCGGAACGGGTTACTTCCAGGTTTAGGCGGTCGCGCATGCGCAGAAGCGCTAAATTGTGCTTTGCGCATGCGCAGAAGCACCGAATCACAACCCCCGCTTGTGCAGACGCGCTGCTGTGGCTTGCGAACGTGCATCCCGCACGGATCACGTTCACAACCCGAGTTTCCACTGTATAGGCAGGGTCTTGATAAATAAAAATAAATAGCGTTACTGATCCCAGCAATGCATAAGATGACCAGTTTAGGCTGAGGAGTCACAGGCCCTCCTGAAAGATACTGTTTTGAGGGGAGAGGTTCTGTGGGGAGCAGCAAGGGGGGAGGGTACCCATTGTGGCAGAGCCCCTCACCCGTTTGATCCTCGGCCCCTTTCTCCCCTCTGCCAGGTGCTGTCTGAGCCATGGCGGCTCTCCACCAGCCAGACTCCCATTCAGCAGATGGAGCTCTTTGACCTCCAGAACCACCCAGACTACGTTTCTTTTGGGGGAGGATTTGGACCGGTGAGTAGACTGTCTCGCCAGAGTGGTGCATGCTCTGGTTATCTTAGACTACTGCAATGCGTTCTACGTGGGGCTACCTTTGAAGGTGACCCAGAAACTACAATTAATCCAGAATGCAGCAGCTAGACTGGTGACTGGAAGTGGCTGGCGAGCCCACATAACACCCCTCTTGAAAGACCTACATTGGCTCCCAGTACATTTCCGGGCACAATTCAAAGTGTTGGTGCTGACCTTTAAAGCCCTAAATGGCCTCGGCCCAGTATACCTGAAGGAGCACCTTCACCCCCATTGTTCAGCCCAGACACTGAGGTCCAGCTCCGAGGGCCTTCTGGCAGTTCCCTCTCTGTGAAAAACGAGGTTACAAGGAACCAGGCAGAGGGCCTTCTCGGTAGTGGCACCCGCCCTGTGGTACGCCCTCCCACCAGATGTCAAGGAAACAAAGAACTATCTGACTTTTAGAAGACATCTGAAGGCAGTCCTGTTTAGGGAAGTTTTTAATGTTTGATGTTTTATCATGCTTGTAATATTATGCTGGGAGCTGCCCAGAGTGGCTGGGGAAACTCAGATGGGTGGGGTATAAATAAATAATAATTGTTGTTGTTGTTGTTATTTATTAAGGTCAGGCCTCCAGGGTTCTCTGGGGGGTATGGTGGAAAGTGGTGGCCGAGTGACTTAGAGCTGGCAGTCTGAGAGCCAGCACTCTCTTGCATCCTCTAGGAACACTGCTCTCTTGGATGTGGGAGAGGACAGAGGTCTAAGATCCGAGTTTCTTTCTCAGGCTGTTTTTCCCCTTTCTCTCCACCCCTGGGCAGGTCGACGACGACGGTTATGGTGTGTCGTACGTCATCGTGGGCGAAGATCTCATAAACTTCCACGTGTCATGCAAATTCTCCAGCAAGGAGACGGTAAGTGTGTGCCAGGAGGGGCACATAAGCCATGCTGGGGTGTTAGGGTGCCTCAATGGATGGTTAGCAGGCAGGGCTTGGTAGGCAGTGAGCTTCTTACAAGCTGCCTGTATCGTCTGCGGGGATTCACTGGCTCAGGGAATATTTTGTCACAGACTGGTTGGCTGCGGAGCAATGGTGCGAGGAACCAGCTAGGGAACCACCAAGGTAAGATGGCTCAGAGTTTGGGGAGTGGTGGTGGGCCAGCAATGAGTGGTCAGAGGGAGAAGAGGGAGCAGATTGGGAGGAGGAAGAGTGAGAAGCTGAAGGGGTGACAGGGCTTAGTGAGAAGGGAGAGTCTGTGGCAGAGAGAAGCCAGAAGCAGACGGAGAGTGGGATGAGGGAGGCCAAGAGGCAGAGATGAGTCAGGCTGGTGAAGAGTCATGGGTATCTCCTCCTGCAACTAGCTCCCCTTCCCCTTGGTCTCCCAGGACCAGGAGAGGCATGAAGTGGGAGTAGCAAAGGCCAGGCACACAGATGCAGTCTCAGAATGCTTGGGGGGAAACCCTGGAGAGGAGGGGACTTAGACAGCTGTGCAAGTGGCAGAGAGAAGTCCAGAATCAGAAGACAGAGCTGAAGCAGGAGAGGAATGTGGCTGGTGAAGCGTCCCAGGTGTCTTCCCCCTCCTGCTGCAACCAGCTTCCCTCCCCTTCGGTCTCCCAGAATCAGTAGAGGCATGAAAAGGGCGGAGGAGTTAGCGTCACATTGGCAGTATCTCAGATTGCATGGGGAAAACCCTGAAGAGGAGGGGACCCAGGCATCTGTGGGAAGGCTTCCATCTCTGCAACTACTTCATGGGGGCAAGACATATCAAAGAAGAGTTGCTGCGCTCATTAGGCCTGATACTCCTGTTTTTGCTAATGAAGAGTTAACTCCAACTTGCTCAGTGCCGTTTACTGCTGCCTTGCTCCTGTCTTGATTTCTCCCTTGGCTTAGATTGCTTAGTAACTCTTGAGGATTCCCTTGGTTTTTCCCACTGCTTACTTGCTTGAGCCATCTGGAGGGATAACTGGGGCAACTTGCTCTCCTTTTTCGGAGCAAGAAACTTTCCACACCAGATATTCCATTTTTTAAAGTAAGCTCAGGCTTTGAAATATTTTAGGCGTGTCGAGTTCCCTGATCTCACCTCCCCTGCTTCTTTCTCCAGGACGCACACCGGTTTGGACTTAACATCCGGAAGGCCATGGTGGACGTCTTGGCCCTTTTCCAACTGGACAAAAATTCCCCCGCCGGTCGTGGCCAGTGACTGAATAAATGCCAGCGGGATTTACACAGCCAGCTCCCCAGACACACTTTGGAGTGTGTGTTTTCTGTCCTCTGATCTGCAGGAACATTTTGAAGCGGGGGATGAAGAGGGGCCGGGCTTGCCTGAGGATTCCCACAAGCACAATGGACGGGAACGCCCCTCTTCCGTTCTCGGATTTGGGAGATTTGGACCCTGTGCCGGATGCCGCGTAGGCAAATGACCCTCTCCCTCTGCTCAGCATCTCCCTGCTTTTGGGTTGGTAGAAGTCTAAAACGGGTTGCGGCTGGTAGCAAAATCTTGCTTCTTCTAGGGCACATGTGTGGATGGAGGACTGTGGTTCGCTTAGAACAGAAGAGTGGCTCTTGGGAAATCTTAAGTGCTCCCATTGCGGCCATCCCAGGGTGTTTTAAAAGCAGCAGTTCCCTTTCCTCTTCTTCTCTCCAGCAGCTAAGAAGCTCTTTTCCTTGTCCGCTCCAACCACTTCCACCCACAGCAGCTGGGCTGCGTCCCCTTTCTAGCACTTCCCATTCAAAGGATTCCTTCCCTGTGTCTGCCACTGACCCTCTGTTCCCGAGGCACTGCGGATGGGGTGATGGGTGATATTTAGAGGGGAATCCCCTCTCCTCCAATTCTGGGGATCCAGGAATCCCCGCAAAGCTGGTGCAGGGAGGGAAAGTTGGTCTTAATTTATTGCAGGGTTTTGTACGCCTCTGGGGAAATTTGAGTTGCGAGGAGCGGCAGAAGAACAATGGGTGGGTCTTTTTTGTTTTGTTTTGTTTTGTTTTGCTAGCGTCACAGACCTGAATAAAACCACAGGGCGGGAGATCTTACAAAACGGAATCATGTGTGGCCTTTTCTCAACTGGTCGGTGCAGGTTGTCAGCTGCAGCTGGGGGGTGGCGTGAGCCGAGAGGAGGGACAGAGCAGCCCAAGCTCTGGGGAGGCAGCATGTTGCCCCGTTAGCATTTTCTGCTTCCAGGAAGCGTGTGGCAGAATGTGGCAGCTTGCAGCTTCTGTCGCAAGAGAACACTGCTCACTATTCCTTTCCATTTTGCAATTTAGGCTTAGTTTGAAGCCAAAGGCCTGTTTTCAATGCAAGGTTTGGATGCTGCAATATGTGAAATGGAATGTTAGTGCCTTATGTAAGGGAGGATGGTGTGAGGGAGGCTCCTGTTCCTTTTATTACAGTAGAAGAGCATAAGATGGAGGGCTGTGATTCAGTGAGAAGAGTTTGAGGTTCTATGGCGCTGCTTTAAGCAGCCATGACTTCCCCACATAGAATCCTAGGAACTGTACAGTGGTGCCTCAGGTTACAGACGCTTCAGGTTACAGACTCCGCTAACCCAGAAATATTACCTAGGGTTAAGAACTTTGCTTCAGGATGAGAACAGAAATCGCGCGGCGGCAGCGGGAGGCCCTATTAGCTAAAATGGTGCTTCAGGTTAAGAACAGTTTCAGGTTAAGAACGGACCTCCAGAACAAATTAAGTTCTTAACCCGAGGTACCACTGTAGTTTGTTAAGGGTGCTGAGAGTTGTTACGAAGACCCCAATGCTCCTCAAAGAGCTGCAATTCCCAGAGTGATTTTACAATCAATCCCTCTTCCCAGGGAGCTCTGAGAAG
Source organism: Podarcis pityusensis (assembly GCF_964106645.2). Lineage (NCBI taxonomy): Eukaryota > Metazoa > Chordata > Lepidosauria > Squamata > Lacertidae > Podarcis > Podarcis pityusensis. Next base: position 17,597,980 of record NC_138038.1, on the reverse strand, counting down.
TGTATATCTCCAAGTACAGGGGTCTCCTAACAAGGCTCAGCACTCTTAGTTCCCAGGACTCTTTGTGGGGAAGCCATTGGCTAATCAAAGTGCTGTGTGCTTTATATACCTCCGATGCTGCCTGAATCTTGGGAATTCTGGGTTCTTCCAGGCTGCCATCACGGGCAGTGAAGGGTATTTAGAAGCAGGGTTTGCCTTTGTGCAATTACAGCACAAAGCAGGTTGGAAGTATGAGTGTGTTGGGTGTTTGGAACTAGACACAGCTGCTTCGTATGTGCCCAAATGCCCAGATTTGCTATCCGTTGCAGCTGCCAGGAGAAGTGCCTGCACTGGACCTCACCACACTGCCTCGTCTTCTGAGAACGCAAGTTCGTAGCAAAACACATCCTTCAGGTCTCTCAACGTACACGTGAAACTCTACTTGGTTCACATGTGCCAAGCCAGCTTTCGAAAAGGTGGTCTGCTGCCTTCCTAGGAGGCAATGGTAGGGAAAGCCATTCCTGCAGAGGGAGCTGCTGGCTTCCTGCCGGCTCGACTGCCATCACCGCGTGTGTGACGGTTCTCATGTTTGCTTGACAGCTCAGGTGCAGAGCTGGGTCTCTCTGCCAGGTATATCAAGCAAAGGAAAACAGGTCCGCGTTTCGACTCCTTCCCCAGACACTGTGAATGGAGCAAACTGCATACTGTAGGAAATTCAGAGGCTTATTGCGAGAAAGATGGCAATTGCAGGCTATGCTCTTTTTCGAAGAGGAAAAGCCACTCCCAGAGGGAGCAAATTAGACAGGGAGAAGCAATGAGTGTTAAGTTATTCACCACTCCACATTTGCCCGCAACTGGACCCCCTGGCAGGGTTTAAAATGCAGGCTCCCTGTGTTGGAAAATGAGGCACAGGGCAAAAGCTGCTGGGGATTTGGAGCAGGGCAGCAGCAAGCAGAGGAAGATTGAAGCATGCAACCCTCACCTGCAGCTTCTCTGATCTCGCTCCGTGCATCTACACCTCCCCACAACTTCCCTTGTTATCCTTCCATTCCCTTGCCTCCCACCTCCCACCCTCCCGCATTGAGCTGTGGTCTGCTGGAATAAAAATGTATGCACCCAGCACATAGGGCCAGATTCAACTAACCCCATCCCAATGGTGCCGCGGGGCTTCCGCCAGCCACCCTGCTACCCTTGTGTCTCCCCCAAATTCATGCTGGGGGGGGGGGGGAGAACCCCCAGAAAGCCAGCAGGAGGGAAAGATGGGAGAGCACTCTGTCTTGAAAAGTGGAAAGGCTTATGCTTGACAGCAAATGATCAAATCATAAAGACGCACTGAATTCCACCCGTAAATTCTACAGCCAGTTCCTCGGCTGGCTCCCTCCAGACTCAGCAGTGGAGGAAATACAAAAGAGGTCCCCTCTCTGGTTCTTCCCCTGGAGCCGCTCCCTGGCTTCCAAACAGACGAGGTAGACGGCTTTTAAGTCACAGCCATCTCTCTTTTATTGGGGGTCACGGTTTAATTCGGACGGGCAGGAGTTCCGCTTGGCGAGGGTTACAGAGGAAGTGGTGGAGGCCGCTGGGGACTGGGGCCCTCCCTCCTGGGAGACCAGGGACAGCTGCGAGTGGAGGGAACTCAGCTTGTTCTGGAGGTAATCCAGGGCAGTGGCCTTATCCCTGCAAGAAAGGAGAAGGAGAAGCATGTGAGACGGCTGCTTAGGATTATAGACCCACAACCTGCCATTCTGTGTGTGTGTCCCGCCACCGGATCCCGGCTGATAGGCAGCCTTACTAACCAGTACCCCATCATGAGCTGTTTGGGTCCCTCCTGCCCCATCAGTTGAGCCTGTCATTTAACCGCAACCATGCATGCGTTTTGATGTGCACTGGTGCAGGGAGCCTGAACTCTCCCGCTCAGCCCTTCCCTTAGCTGAGCAGCGAAACAAACCGCAGAGTGGCTGGCTTTTACCATCACATCCGAACCGGCACTTGCGGCTTGCTTTTCTTTCTAAACAAACCACAACCCGAAATCGAGGTTTGCTTTTCAGTATCCCAGCAGCGGTTTCTTTGGTGAGAAGGAACCACAAGCGCTGACTCAGGTGGCCACTCTGTGGTTTGGCTTTCCCAACTCAGCTGATGGGAAGAGCAGAGTGGGAGAGAGAGCGTCCCGCACATTGAAAGCACTCGACCCCAAGGAATCCTGGGAACTGTAGTTGCGAACAGTGCTGGGAACCAGCGCCCTGTGAGGAGTAAACGACAGCTCCCGGGATTCTGTGCGAGCATCTGCGCATTTTAAATTTTGAGTGGGTGTGGCCTGTGTGGAAAGCTAAGCATTATCTTAAACAACCACCACCCAAGTTAGGTTTAGCTGCCTGCAGATTTAATTTATCATTAAGTAAAACTCATTTGGTTAGTCGGTTAAAATGTCTTCAATCAGCTGATAGCCCTAATTAATGCATTTACCCTTGAATGATGATGATGATAATAATAATAATAATAATTTATTACTTATACCCCGCCTATCTCCCCAGCCACTCTGGGCAGCTCCCAACAGAATATTAAAAACACGATAAAACATCAGACATTAAAAACTTCCCTAAACAGGACTGCCTTCAGATGTCTTCTGAAAATAAGTTAGTTGTTTATTTCCTTGACATCTGATGGGAGGGCATTCCACAGGGTGGGCACCACTACCGAGAAGGCCCTCTGCCTGGTTCCCTGTAACCTCGCTTCTCGCAGTGAGGGAAGCGCCCTTGGAGCTGGACCTCAGTGTCCAGACCGAACAATGGGGGTGGAGATGCTCCCTCAGGAATACTGAGCTGAGACACCTTCATCATGCTGGAGGTGGAATTTTGCAAGGGTTTGGCTCCAGGATCAGGGAGTTCCATGGGCCTGTAGAATGTGCAAGGCAGAGCAGGCACCGTCTGTAGAGCTTCCTCCCTTGCTTACTCACTCCGTGGCGATCTTGGCCCGCTCTAGATAGTTCTTGGCTCTCAGGGCATCATCCTGGGCCAGCCGTACATTCGAACTCAGGGCATTTGCTCGTGCGCGAGTGTCCACAGCTGTGTGTTCCAGATCCTGCCTCCCAGCGACCAGAGCAATTGGAGGTGGGTAAAAGAGAGAGAGAGAGAGAAGGAAGGACTACAGAGCCATCACCCAACCTGGGTAGAGGCAAGCCAACAATTTAGGGCTGCCGGCAGTCATCACCAACTACAGCTGTCGATTTGGCGAGCCATGCCAGCTTGCTATGCTTTGGCTCTTAGGAGATAGTGATAGGACAGGGGTCCACTTGGAAACGGCAGAGGTATTTCAGTAGGAAGTTTACTGAGCCTCTCATGTTTTTCTGGCACCCCCTGGTGGCTGTGCATGATCCTAAAGCAATGGGATGCCAGCTGAGGATGAGAAAACCAGGTGCACAGGGCCAGAAGATACTGCAAGGTGGCAGCTGATATGTCAAAAGGATGCCAGCCAAGATAATTCAGTATCAAAAGTTGTGGCTGCCAGCCACAGCTAGGGGCTGCTGGTCTGGCAAGCTCTGCCACCTGTCTCATTCGGCCACAAATGAGGGGCAGAAATAGTCTGGTAGTTACTGCAAAATACATTTTGCATGTCCCGTATTGGTTTTTCCAGCAGCCAGGTATGTGCTGTTGAGGATGTGAGCCCAGGCGCCGCCTCCCGGGGCAGATACCTGCTTGTGTTGAGAACCGAGCGTGTGGCTCAGGTTATTTTAAGGAAGGCTGTGTGGGTCTGCTTACTTCAAGGGGGCTAGCAGCATGGGCGAGAGGCACCCATGGCAACCACAGAGACCTCCATCTCCGGTGCAGCCGGGGTAATGTGCTGCAGCCGAAAAGGAGCAACGTGAAAAAGCTGTGCTTGGGGGGTTGGGAACTCCAAAAGGCACTAATAAGGGCTAAAACGAAATGCTGTTCTTTAAAACAGGTGGCAAACTCACAGGTGACAGATGCCCCCAAATAGATTTTGGTGGCCACCTAAGAACTACCCCCACCCCACCTCTTCACCCCCCAAAAAAACCCTTGCATTCTATTTTTTTTTATTTTAAAAACCACTTCCTTTTTATGGCTCCTATGCATCTCCCACTGTGATATCAGAGGCTTTTTTAAAGGCCCCTCAATTCACCACCCCCCCACACTGTAAAAATTGTTTTAAGATTTTTATACCGACTGCTCCCATAGGTACCCAATGGCACCCCTTGCTATACAGGTCCACTGTGAAGTCCCAGTAGGGCTTCCTCCCAGGTAAGTAAGAATCAGGCTGCAGCCTCAATGCATTTGTTTGATGCTTGCAGCCACCTTGTAAAAGATCTGGCTGGAAAGTTGAGCTGCTAAATGCCACTTTCTGATTGTCAAGGCTGAGGGAGAATTTAGCACCTCCCCAATTCAAGTCCTACAGGCAGGGGGTGGCCGGCCTGTGACCCTCCAGCAATTGCACAAAAAAGGTACAAGTCCCCATTGGCTTCATCCAGCGCAGCCAGTGGCTGAGGATGAAGGGAAACAGTTGCTCAGCAACACCCAGAAGGCAACAGCCCCTTGCCCTATGGCTGTGCCACCAGTGCTTGACAATTTCACTGGCTTGACACCTATTGCTGGAGGGGAAACAAAACGCTCTCTCCCTTAGGCTGGCTGGGGATGATGGGAGTTATAGTCCAAAACTACAGAGGGCAGAGCTACGTTTCCCTTTGTTTCAGGCACCCATTATTCAACTTCCAGAAGAGCACTCTAGGTGCAACTGCTGAGGGTATACGTACACAAACACACCCTTCTATAAAGAGATCCCAGTTTTGCTTTCCAGAAAACCTGAAGTTTGCACACAGAAAGAAGGGTATATGGCCAGGGAATGAAACATTTCCAAAATATAAATGCAAATTCATCCCACACACCCCAAACCCTGGAATTTTAAGGGGCGAAAAGTCGATAACTTTTCCTTTGTTTTAATTCCCACCCCTTTCCCCTGCTAGAATGAATATCCTCCTTTTTTTAAGATGTAAGGCCACTGTTATTTCTATGGAAACCAGAGAAAAACGTGAAAGAGGTCAATGCAGCGGAGGAGGCAGTCGCCCAGTAAGTGGCTACAGGAAAAGCAGCAGCCCTACAGGCAACGAGAGCAGGCCCAGCCCTGTGGGAGGTTGCCTTTTTCACAGGCAGATGGCCCTGGGTTCAATTGCGAGCTCTTGTTAGTTCAGGGCATCCCAGGTAAATCAGGATGGGGAGAAGACCTTTTTGCCCAGAGACCTTGGAGAGCTGCTGCCCGTCAGAGTTGACAATACTAGGCTCATATGTAAGGCAGCTTTCTGGGGAGTGAGCCCACCACAGAGGGGGGAGGGATCTACCTGAGCCCAGATCTCTGGAGGTCCAGAGCCATCTTATCTGGCCCCAGGGCAGAAGAATGCTCCAGCGAGGCTGCACTCTGGAATCTTTTTATTGGGGGTGGGGTGGGGGGTGCAGAGGGATCACGGTACCATTATCTTCTTCTGCAAGCGCTGGCAGCTGGGGCATGGGCCCGGGGGGACCGCCCTCTGCTTCAGCTCTTCCAGGACGGGCGCCATGGCATGCTCGACCATCTGTCTCAGTGTGTCCGTGTTCACAAAGCTGTAGCTGTGACCGGGAGAGAAAAGATGGAGCAGGGTTCACGCAAGGACAAGAGATCAGGAGCCCCTTCCCTTCTCCTATCCTGCACTCCCTGAAGGATCTCAGCCTGCTTAGGTTAAAAAAAAGGCAGTCATGGCCACAGATCTAGATGGCTTTAAAAGGTGGTTAAGACAAACTGCATGGTGGTGCCTATTGACATCTACCAGCCAAGATGGCTGTGATCTGCCTCAACTGCTGGAGGTTTCAACGCTTCTGAAAACCAGTTATGGACTCATAGAATCATAGAGTTGGAAGGGACCCTTAGGATCGTCTATAGCCCATCGCCCTGCAATGCAGGAATATGCAGATGTCCCATATGGGGGGATCGAACCTGCAACCTTGGCGTTATCAGCACCATGCTGTAGCCCACTGAGCTATCCAGGCTGACTAAATGGGTACAGGCCCACTCAGGGAGGATAAGGCAATCTACTGGTCGTGGTGGCTATAGACTGCCTTTGGATATCAGTCGCAACCCTGTTTAGGGAAGTTTTTAATGATTGATGTTTTAATGTATTTTTAATCTCTGCTGGAAGCCGCCCAGAGTGGCTGGGGAAACCCAGCCAGATGGGCAGGGTACAAAAATAATAATTATAATTATTATTATTATTGCTGGGAACAGCAAATGGGGAGAGTGCTGTTGCGCTGCGGTCCAGCTTGCAGGCTTCCCCCTGGCATCTGTTTAGCCACTGCATTGTGGCTGCAGGACTGGGTGGCCCACTATCTGATCTAGCAAAGCTCTTCCTATCTCTAGAAGCACAGACCAGGAAAATAATCAGCCACTTAAGGCACAGTGGTTTGGTCTCTTCTTAATACTTCCAAACATACATACCAATGCCAGGAAGACTGGAGGTTTGTTGGTTCATTATTTTTGTGAAGAAACGGAAGTAAGTATCCAAATCTTAACACCTGATTTTGCAGGAAACTGCCAAGACTGCTCTGAAGCTCTGGTGGCAGCCAATTCTAACATGAGCAGCAGCCTGCATGCTTGTGTACTATATTGCCCCCTTCTCTTCTGTGAATTTCCAGTGATCTTGTGATATTGAGTGCGTTTGTGGCCCTGCCGTTACGCTGCTCCAACGTATAGCATGCGTGTGCAGGGATTTCTAAATGGCGAGAGTCTGCCACCGCTATATCATTTGAACCAGCGGTTCTCAACCTGTGGGTCCCCAGATGTTGTTGGACTACAACTCCCATCATCCCTGAGCTCTGGCCTTGCCAGCTAGGGGTGATGGGAGTTGTAGTTCAACAACATCTGGGGACCCACAGGTTGAGAAAGGCTGATGAACGGTCTTGGAGCCCTTCCACCAATGCATTGTACCCAGCCTCCTGCTGCACTTATCCCGGGTTCGGCATCCTTGCTCCTGGCTCGGCTTACATTCCCCCATCCTGACCGCCCATCCACCCTTGTGTGTCTCTGAAGCTGGCACCTGGAACATCTGGCACAGCTAGCAGGGTGCCTGTCGGGTGTCTCCAGGGGCTTGAGTGCTGAGAGATGCCTTGACACATCTTCCATGAGCGACTTCACTTGCCACAGGCCATCCAGGTCTGCGCGGAGCTGGGTGAGAGACACAGACGTCCGCTTGGCCCTGGCACAGGAAGAAAGAGGAAAACCAGTGATATTTTAGGGAGCAGGCTAGCAGGCAGGGCCTATTTCTTACATCATAGGAGCCTACGCAACACAAAACACTTGCTGTATGTAGGTTTTATTTTATTTGTTTTCTATCTTATATTTTGGGACGCGGGTGGCGCTGTGGGTTAAACCACAGAGCCTAGGACTTGACAATCAGAAGGTCGGAGGTTCGAATCCCCGCGATGGGGTGAGCTCCCGTTGCTCGGTCCCTGCTCCTGCCAACCTAGCAGTTTGAAAGCACGTCAAAGTGCAAGTAGATAAACAGGGACCGCTCCGGTGGGAAGGAAAATGGCATTTCCGTGCGCTGCTCTGGTTGGCCAGAAGCGGCTTAGTCATGCTGGCCACATGACCCGGAAGTTGTACGCCGGCTCCCTCGGCCAATAAAGCGAGATGAGCGCCACAAGACCAAAGTCGGTCACAACTGGACCTAATGGTCAGGGGTCCCTTTACCTTTACCTATCTTATATTTTGGAGATAGACATCCAGGTGTGTTTTTTCCCTTTAATTTTTTCTGGGGCCCCCAAGAGAGTGGGGCCCTAAGCTATAGCTTATTTAGCTTATATGTAAATCCGGCACTGACTGTACTCCCTTGTGGGCCAGCATCCAGGAATCACATCCCCGTGGTGAGGCAGGGCCAGAGACCCTAGCCCAGGGATCAGCAACCTTTTTCACCGTGGGCTGGTCCAGCATCCCTCAGACCATGTGGTGGGCTGGATTATATTTTGGAAAAAAATATGAACGAATTCCTGTACCCCACAAATAACCCAGAGATGCATTTTAAATAAGAGGACACATTCTACCCATGTAAAAATACCAGGCAGGCCTCGCAAATAACCCAGAGTTGCATTTTAAATAAAAGGACACATTCTATTCATGTAAAAATACCAGGCAGGCCTCACAAATAACCCAGAGATGCATTTTAAATAAAAGGACACATTCTACTCATGTAAAAACAAGCTGATTCCTGGACCATTCGTGGGCCAGATTTAGAAGGTGATTGGGCCGGATCCTGGGCCTTAGGTTGCCTACCCCTGCCCTAGTGGGTGGAGTAACGGTTGCCTTGGTACATGAGGCAACATTCCAGCCGCACAAAGAACATGTAGGCGGCTACATGCCTGTTCCCATCTCCATTTGGGCATTAGCAACAACTCAAGGGCACTTCTGGGACGCGGGTGGCGCTGTGGGTTAAACCACAGAGCCTAGGACTTGCCAATCAGAAGGTCGCCGGTTTGAATCCTTGCGACGGGGTGAGCTCCCATTGCTCGGTCCCTGCTCCTGCCAACCTAGCAGTTCGAAAGCACGTCAAAGTGCAAGTAGATAAATAGGTACCACTCCGGCAGGAAGGTAACCGGCGTTTCCGTGCGCTGCTCTGGTTTGCCAGAGGTGGCTTAGTCATGCTGGCCACATGACCTGGAAGCTGTACGCCAGCTCCCTCGGCCAATAAAGCGAGATGAGCACTGCAACCCCAGAGTCGGTCACGACTGGACCTAATGGTCAAGGGTCCCTTTACCTTTAAGGGCACTTCTTACCTGGCCAAAGGACTTCGGAAGGGCTAATGAGGAGTGGGGTCCAAGGAGAGTGGGATCCTAGCCCAGGGAGAGTTGTGAGGGCCAGAGAGAGAACCTCGGAGGGCCACCTTTTGTCCGGTGGGCCAGAGGTCCTTTGAGAAAAGGGGCCCTGATTTGGCTCGGGAAAGACACGTACGTGGCAGAGACCTCATCCAGCTCCTCTCGCAGCATCCTGAGCGCCTGGCCGTGTTCCAGGTGCGTCCTCTCCCACTGGGGAAGCACCCCCTCCAAGCGCACTCCCAGCTGGGCCAGCAACCGCAGCACCTCCTTTTGGGTCAGCCCATCCCGCTGAGACCTCCCGGATAGCTCCAGCACGCATTTCCTAAAACGTGGGAAATGAGGGAAAAGATAGCCGTGTTGGGAGGCAGGAAGGGCTCTCTTGAACGAGGCGCCACCTTCCCTGCTCCTGCTCGATACCTGATCTCTTCCACGCATGCCAAGGTGGCGGCTGTGTTTAGCTTTCCGTCGGCGCCCCCCTCGTCCCCCGGCCCTGCTCGTGGCTGCCCGCTCTCCAGCGCCCCTCGCAGGCTGTTGATGGACGCCAGGATGGCGGCGGTGGCCCGCTGCAGGTCACCCTCCTCCAGGCTGGGGGCTCTCAGGGGCGAGGCTGTTGCACTGCCCACCAAGTCGAGGAGCTGCTTGGAGACCCCAGACGCCATTCGCTGCTCCAGCTCCTGCCACTCTCGCTCCTGCCGACCGAGGTCCTCTGCTTGCACCTGCCGCTGCAAGAAACGCAGCTTCTCCTAAATGGAGGCCGCGTTTGGGGAACAGGGAGGAAAATGATGCTTGTTGGTGCTTGGCTCATTTAGTCATTTGTTAAAAATTTGACCTTTTCCTGTTAGGCAAAGATGATCAGATGACCCGGATGGTCGCCAGATTCTGTGTACAGATCTGTAGGTGCAGGCCATCCCCCAACCCAAACTAGTTCATTAAGAAAATCCCCAAACTTGGTTCCATGGGTGACTCTGGGTCATCTCTCTGCGGTAGCTTATCTTAAAGTTCAAGTGTCTATATGCTTATCGCATTTATAAATTTTAAATTTATTGTTGTACATTGTTTTCAATGTTTGTTTCCCTTCCAGGATTGTACCCCCAAGTGTGTTTTATAAGCTGGTCTCTGACCGTAATAAATTATCTATCTATTCATTTGTCAGTTTGCAAGTAAATAAAATTCATGTGTAATATGGTTGCCATACGTCCAGAATTTCCTGGACGTAGCCAGTATTCGGCCCTCTTAAGCAGAGTCTGGGCTGAAATCGCTGGAATGTCCGGAATATTTTTTTTTTGCAAAAAAATGCTCAACCACTTTGGGCAAAAAAAACCCTCAACAACTTTGGCTAAAAAACAAACACGCACACACACACACGCTCAATAACTTTTGTGCCCAGATTTTCATTTTTTGAAATATGGCAACCCTAATGTATGATAATAATAATAATAATAATAATAATAATAATAATAATTCAATTTATATACTGCCCTTTGGCAAAAGATCCCAGGATGGTGTACTGTACAACATTAAAAACACATCACAGAACGCCAGTGATAAAAGCGTAATAAAATAATAATAAAAACCATATTGACAGACAGCCTAATAAAAAAATAGTTATCCTCCCCCACCCCACCCTTTCACAGGCCATTAGCCATAGGCCTGGGTAAAGAGGAATGTTTTTGCCTAAGTACCTAAAGACATGAAATGATGGCGCCAGGCAAGCCTCTTTGGGGAGAGCATTCCAGTCGGGGAGCCACCACAAAAAAGGCCTGTTCTCTTGTTGCCACCCTCCGAACCTCTCTAGGATGGGGGACATAGCAACTTCTTCATTAGGGGGTTTTGCCTTTATGAGCTTCCTTGTATTTTCCCCCTTACTAAAGAAATTAATTGCATGTTAGCCTCGAGTCTCCCTTTCTGACCTGTGAATGACCTGATCTTCCTGATGGCCCTGTGACACACACATATAGGCAATTTTTATGAGCCTGGCATGCAAAACTGCAGCCTTGTCCTCAGTTTATTCTAGGACCTCCTGGCATCCCCCTCACCTCCAGCAGCACCGAGTTCTTCTTGAGCACATTGGTTTTGATTTCAGCATCCTCTACTGATTTTGAGACCTTCCGGCAGCTCTCCTAGGGGAGAAGATCGCAAGAGATTCAAACACTAGCTCACTAACAGGAAAGGGAACAGAGTGAGTTAACATGGTTCTTCATTGAGTGCGGAGAATAAGGTTCGACTAAATGTTCCTTTGGGGTCGCCTCCAAGCCGGTGACCTTATAGCTTGTAAGATGCAATGCCTGCAGAAAAGGGGACTGCTGAAATGTTCACACCAGTTTCTCTGTTAAAGAAATGGTCCTTGTCAGTCAGGTCTGCTAAGTATCTGCTTTGTTACGTAAGTTGGGGCAAAAGCATCGCTGCCAAAGAAATATAGTAGCTGGAGACACTTTGGAAAGGTGAGCTGAAAGGGACATGGATTTCTCTCTCCCCTGCCCCTCAGCAGCTGGAGATTATGGACTCAGCTACATTAGTAAAGAAACAACGATTTGAATGTGCTATAAATATGCAACACCAGAGGGCACCAGAGAGCAGGAAAATTTTTATATGCGATTTTCCATAGGGTTTTTTCCCTTTTGTTATAATGATCTAATTCAGGGGTAAAGGTAAAGGTAAAGGGACCCCTGACCATTAAGTCCAGTCATGGCCGACTCTGGGGTTGCGGCACTCATCTCACTTTACTGGCCGAGGGAGCCGGTGTACAGCTTCCAGGTCATGTGGCCAGCATGACTAAGCCGCTTCTGGCGAACCAGAGCAGTGCACGGAAACGCTGTTTACCTTCCCACCGGAGCGGTACCTATTTATCTACTTGCACTTTGATGTGCTTTCGAACTGCTAGTTAGCAGGAGCAGGGACCGAGCAATGGGAGCTCACCCCGTCGTGGGGATTCGAACCGCCGATCTTCTGATTGACAAGTCCTAGGCTCTGTGGTTTAACCCACAGCGCCACCCGCGTCCCTTTAATTCAGGGGTAATAAACCTTTTTATACCTACTGCTCACTAACGCATCTTTCTTGGTAAAATTTCCTTACTGCCCACCAGTGCTTGATGGAAGGAGGATTCAGCTTGTGCTGTGGAACCCCCTACCGCCCACCTAGAATCCTGAAACGCCCACTAGTGGGCAGTAGGGACCCGGTTGACAGGCCCTGATCTAATTTCTGACTTATTTACAGTGGTATCTCGGGTTACAAACACCTCGGGTTACAAACACTTTGGGAGAAGAAGGGTTGATGGAAGAAGACTGGAAAAAATTTAAAATATATCTTCAGAAACACTGTAATATAAAAGAATGTTAGAAAAAGGTTGGAGAAGAATACTAGATCGTATTGGCAGACAGGGTATAATGGAATAAGTAAATATGAAGTGTAAAATGAGGATAGAGGAGAATTAAATATTTTCGAATGTTAAAATAAGTAAAAGAAAAGAAGGTTAGAAGGATTTGCTGGAGATACGATTTAAACTAGAATACAAAGCAGGGAGGTGAGAGGAAGTCATGGAAACAAGTAAAAGGGAAAATGGTTGTAATGGTCTAATTTGATTTTTGTTTTTTTTTTTCTACTGTGATTTTTTGTCTTTTTTACTTCTTTTTTACTGTCTGTTTTTTGTAAGATGTGTGTGGTTTGTTTTTTTTCTATATTTTTTGTAACTTTAAAATTGGAATAAATATTCTATTAAAAAAAAATAAAATACAAACACTTTGGGTTACAGACTCTGCTAACCCAGAAGTAGTACCTTGGGTTAAGAACTTTGCCCCAGGATGAGAACAGAAATCGTGGGCGGGTGGCGCGGCATCAGCGGGAGGCCCCATTAGCTAAAGTGGTACCTCAGGTTAAAAACGGTTTCAGGTTAACAACGGACCTCCAGAATGAATTAAGTACTTAACCCGAGGTACCACTGTATAGTCAAAACACATTGGTTCAATGGTGGATGGGACTGCGGAAGTATCTTTTCTCGGGCACCCGCCACTTTCCGCCCCCTTTTTATTTATTTTTATTTTTTATTTGCCACGCTGAATGCATGCAAGCTAAGTGTGTATAAATTGTGGGCTTACTGTACATCAATACTGTGTATATCTAGAAAACGGAATCAACTAATTCGTAAACCGTATATACTAATAATTACGAAACCTACGCATTTTATCTAGCTAAGTCTGCATTTAAAAAAAACCCGGCACGTTATACAAAGAGAACAATAATTCAATCAATCTGTGCACCATTTATCCAAAACGACTGGTCTGGATGACGCAGACAATCAAATCAACTGCCTTCAAGCCAGATATCTGAGGGAAGATTTGTGTGGCAGGAGCTATCCTGTTCTCCTGGTCTGGACAATGTCACCTCCTTTGCTGCTGGAGAGGAACTGGTCTTCATCAAGAGCCAGAAAGCCAGAATGCCATTGATATCATCAACAAGTTGCTGCTCTTCTGCATAGAAGGAACTATATCTCTGACTTCGAAACTCTGGCGATTGAGAGTAAGTGGAGGCAGGCATAGCAAATCCTCTTCTTCGCTGCTGAGTTTTGCAAGGGCAACACTCAGACTAAGGAGGAAGAAGCTGAAAGGAGGTGCCATTTCTTAAACTGGTTGTAAGTAAGCAGGCAGGCAGGCAGGCAGGGCATGGGCTGCCTGAAGCAGTGTTAGAAACTCAGGTATACAGTGGTACCTTGGTTCTCAAACTTAATCTGTTCCGGAAGTCCGTTCCAAAACCAAAGTGTTCCAAAACCAAAGCGTGCTTTCCCATAGAAAGTACAGTGGTACCTCGGGTTACATACGCTTCAGGTTACATATGCTTCAGGTTACATCCTCTGCTAACCCAGAAATAGTGCTTCAGGTTAAGAACTTTGCTTCAGGATGAGAACAGAAATCAGGCTCTGGCGGCACGGCAGCAGCAGGAGGCCCCGTTAGCTAAAGTGGTGCTTCAGGTTAAGAACAGTTTCAGGTTAAGAACAGTCCTCCGGAATGAATTAAGTACTTAACCCGAGGTACCACTGTAATGCAAAATGGATGAATCGGTTCCAGACTTTTAAAAACAACCCCTAAAACAGCAATTTAACATGGATTTTACTACCTAACGGCGAGACCAGTAGTTGAACTGGGTTCCACACAGTCACACAAAAAAAGCGAGCCGCAAAAGCAAAAACGCAAAATAAATAGCAAAAACAGACAGACGTCAGTGTAACACTCAAAACGGAAGTGTGGCACTCAAAACAGAAGCATAACACTCCAAATGGAGCATGTTCGGCTTCCGAATAAAGTTCGGAAACTGGAACACTTACTTCCGGCTTTGCAGTGTTTGGGTTCCAAGTTGTTTGAGAACCAAGGTACCACTGTATAAGCTAGGGGCCAGATGGCTCCTTAAACCAGGGTTAGAGTCGCCAAAACGGAATGTCTAGTTGCCATTTTGGGGCCAGATGGCTGAAAAGTCATATTTCTCACAATACGACTTTTCGGTTCCTGAAATTCATTCTGACTGTGCAGCTAAAATATCACGGATAGAATTTTACAGGATGTGTGTATGAAAACCATCAATATCCAAGGATGCCCAGGCAAACACCTCCAGATGGTGGAGATTTCAGGCACCATCCTGGTGCCTGGGCATCTTCACTTGGTCGCAAGTGGCTAATAATAATAATAAAAAAAGGTAAAGGACCCCTGACAGTTAAGTGCAGTCGCGAACGACTCTGGGGTTGTGGTGCTCATCTCACTTTACTGGCCAAGGGAGCTGATGTTTGTCCGCAGACAGTTTTTCCGGGTCACGTGGCCAGCATGACTAAGCCGCTTCTGGCGAACCAGAGCAGCGCACGGAAACGCCGTTTACCTTCCTGCAGGAGCGGTACCTATTTATCTACTTGCACTTTGACGTGCTTTTGAACTGCTAGGTTGACAGAAACTGGGCCCAAGCAACGGGAGATCACCCTATTGTGGGGACCTTCCGATCGGCAAGCCCTAGGCTCAGAGGTTTAGACCACAGCGCCACCCTCGTCCCCATGTGGCTAATAGCCAGGTGCAAAATTGCCTGGCACCTGGTGAATTTTACACGCAGGCCTGAAAGCTATCTGAGGTTTGTTTATGTTATTGATTTCATAAAATTTATATACCGCTTGATTGTAGGGGAGGGGACTCAAAGCAGTGTACAAAAAAATAGGGAACAACGAACGTGGCATTAAAAATAAATAAATTACAACCATAATTTAAAACATACAGAAAGTTAAAACCACAATAAAGTAGACCAAAACAAATGAATACTCGTACAAACTTTTTGAAACATCTGAGTAGGCTTGTCTAAACAAGAATGTCTTCAGCAAGCACCAAAAACAATACAGTGAAGGTTCCTGTCTGATAGCAATACGCAGGGAGTTCCGAAGTGTAGGTCCTGCCAGCCACGCTGAATGACCAAATTTTTACAGATGCAGTGTGGATATTATGTGGCACATGCAAAAGGGTACATATGAAGCGATGGGGCACTGCCCTATTTGCCCTCATGGACTAGCCTATAAGATTTATGACTTGTAAGAAACTGTGCTTGAGTTTGCTTTTCCCTCCTCCCTCCTCTTCACTTTTCCTCAAGTGTCCTGTCTCTTTAGAATTTAGATTGGGAGCCTGAGGACAGGAACTGCCTTGGCGCTGATTTTTATCACACCCACATTGAACATCCACACACAGACTGTTAAAAAACCTGGTCACACCCAATAATTCACTCAATATCACTCCATCTCCATATGTTCTTATTTAGAGTCATCTAGAATAATACCAATTAAAATACAAGAAGTAGCACAGAGCACAAGAAAGTCCAGTGAAATGGCATTACAATAACAAAGCGGAATACATTACGATATAATAAAAATGTGATTATTAACCATAATTATCCCACTAATTATTTTTAAAAATAGTTTGAATGAATGGTACCCATTAATATCTACTCCATGTTAGTTTGTTTTGTTTTGTTAGCAGCTTGTTGATTCCCCTGAAAATCTGCATTAAAAGAAGGGGATTTTTCCATTTGTCCTGGGCCTCTGGCAGTACTCCCGTTGCCATGGAAACAAACACAAACTGCCTTGAGGCTCTCCCGCCAACTCATTCAGACGGATGTCATTCTGAAATCTAGCTAGTTGTGTAATCCTTGCCGATTCGGCAGAGCCAAAAGAATTAAGTCCAGATCCACACCCCCCCCATCCTCAACTTACAAGTCCCCTCCAATTGGAATAAAACAGGAACGCTACTTCCATATTTACATTCTTTCAGACCATCTTGCTAAATGCATGACAAAAGCAAAGAGCACATGGGCGTAGACAGGATTTTTGTTAGGGGGTGCAGGACTTTGGGGAGGGGGGGAAGAACCAATGGGATTGGTCAGTTAGTTCAGTATTTCTGTTGTTTTACTTGATGGGGCGGGGACAGCTGCCCCTTGACTATGCCGCGAGAAAGCATCATTTCCAGCTTCATTTGAAAATTCTAATGGAAGGCAAAATCGAAGCGCTCTAGCCGCCGTTTACTAATGGCTGTCTTTATTTCCTTGTTAACTATGATCTTGCAAGGCGGGTTTTAACTCGCTCTACGTGGGGCTGCCCTTGAAACTCCAGCGGGTGCAGAATGCTGCGGCGAGACTCCTTACAGGGTCTTCACCGCGGGATCACATTCACCCGGTGCTATACCGGTTGCATTGGCTCCCAGTGGAGTACAGGATCAGGTTTAAGGTGCTGGTTTTAACCTTTAAAGCCCTATACAGCCTAGGACCCTCGTACCTACAGGACCGCCTCTCCTGGTATGTCCCACAGAGGACCTTATGGTCCTCAAATAAAAAACATATTGGAGATCCAGGCCCGCAGGGAGGTTAGGCTGGCCTCAACCAGAGCCAGGGCTTTTTTGGCCGTGGCCCCGATCTGGTGGAAAGGTCTGTCACAAGAGACCAGGGCCCTGTGGGACTTGACATCTTTCCGCATGGCCTGCAAGACAGAGCTGTTCCACCAGGCCTTTGGCCAGGGCATAGTCTGACCTCCTCCCTCCTTCTGTAATCCTCATAGAACTCTAGCCCAATGGTTGCCATTGATAAACATTCACGGAATTGCAGCCTAAAACGATTCAAAAGGTCGAAGCACATTCTATGCAAGAGAAAGCTAACGTTTTGGGGGCACATATAAGATTGGTGAACTGTTAAGTTGTGGGTGAACATATCAGACAACAAAGCGAGTCTTCAAACAGCTCTTGTTTATTCACTGACCCAAAACAGAATTGAACTGCAGGGTTCAGCCAGCCTGCTTATATAGAGCTCCACTACAACGCAACAGTAACAGCTTTCTGTAACTATCCAATCACTGAACGTCACTTTCAATTCCTTATTTGCATATGTGGACCTGAACGAAAACTATCTACAGTATCCCCCCTGCTGGCCCAGGGTGAGAACTTCAATACATAACTTGAACGTCGTTAGATCCTAAGTACAGATGTGATAGGGGTTTGTAAAAATTAGGTGTGGTGTAGAAAAAAGAGATGCAGACCCCTACAATTTGGGGACCTCCAATGAATCTGATCAGCAGTAGGTTCAAGACAGACTGCAGTGCATAATTATTATATGGAACTCACTGCCACATGGTGTGGCAACAGGCACTGGCTTCAACAGCTTTAAAAGGGAAGTAGACAAATTCACAGTAAATTGGTAAGTCAGTGGCATTGTTCAGAGGCAATGTATTCCCAAAACTCTGGCTGTTGTGGGGGCAACAGTAGGAAAGGACTGTTGCCTTCCATACCAGTTTGTGGACTTCCCAAAGGGGCATTTAGTTTGCCACTTTGAGAAGGAAAATGCTGGACTAGGCAGACCTTTGGTGTCTCTTTTCACGTTCTTTGTTCAGCCTTTCTTAGTAAAGATCTCTCTGCTTTTGAGCAGAAATGGTTGCTTGGGTTTGCCTGGCACAGCTGTTTCCCACCCACCAACCCTGAACACGAGGTCTCTTCTGTTACAGGAATTCTAAGGTCTTAAATATAGAATCAATGTTGATAATTGCACAAGGTAAACACACATACATAAGTATATAAACTACATGTCTAAAATAGTACAGGAGAGCAAACCAAAAGCCATCTTAGCTCTCCTAAAGACTCTCAATATTTCCTCTGCCTCCTTAATCCCCCTTGCCTGAGAACAGGTAGGCAGACAGCAATCAGGGGAAGTTCCTGAAGGAATTCCTCTCCTATATATATGAACCTCCTTAGTATACCGTATTTTTCGCTCTATAACACGCACCCGACCATAACACGCACGTAGTTTTTAGAGGAGGAAAATCCGTAGGCATGCCACCCGTAGGCATTCCCTCCATAACACGCACAGACAATTCCCCTTATTTTTTAGGAGGAAAAAAGTGAGTGTTATGGTGCAAAAAATACGGTATTAATTGTCATTGTTTGCCCAGATGCTCTGCATTGCGGGATGTCTGACGGGCATCCTTACCAAATGCTAATGTTTTGTGTAAACTGTCTGGAACGAGGTAAAACTTGCTAAATCCTCATGGATATCACACCTTGGCCTGCCTGAGCCACAGCAACCCCACCTTATGGGTGATGTAATTTCTGACTGTTGGTAGAGGGGACTGTCCTTCTCCATGCAAAAATGCAAACCCTTAAAAAGAGATGTTTCTTCTTGCTTCGGGGTCTCTCTTGCCTCCTTGCCAGGAGGGGAGGGAACGCTGTTGCAACAGAAAAATAAAGATCTGCCTTGCCTTCGCTGGATCCAGGGGCATAGGTGGGGGCGGCCCGCCCCGGGTGTCATCCCTGAGGGGTGTGTGACAAAATCCCACCCCCCCCCCGGGAAAATCGCCATCGTGCCGATCGGCTCCCCGGGCGGATGGCCACTGCACCAATCGCCCCACTGGGCAGATCACCCGGCCCCCGGGTGCATGGCTTGTGCACCACTCCAGGTGCCCGAGCAGCTAGCCCCGCCGCTGACCGGATCCTGCCTCCATCCATTCATCTCTGACCGATCATGGACTTAGGGGGCTCAGTCCCTTGGGGAGTTGGGCAGCAAAAGCCAACCACCCCTATATTTTCTATATGACTTCCAACTCTACAAGTCTACGATGATTCTATGTCATGAGCCGGCTAACACATCCCTCACCTTGAGGTGGGTGCAGTACTCTTCCAGGTCCTCAGCCTCCTGCCTGCGCCGCTCCAGGTTTTCGCACAGGACTGTGCACTCACTCTGTACACAGAGCAGAAGGGGAACGGCTGAGAAGGCGGAGAGGGTGTTCTCGACGTGCAAGAGGTGGCCTTGTCCCTGCAAAGAAGCAGCCCCCACCTCTCTCCCTTTCCAGCAGCTTTGTGGCCAAATAATAATAATAATAATAATAATAATAATTTATTATTTATACCCCGCCCATCTGGCTGGGTTTCCCCAGCCACTCTGGGCGGCTTCCAATCGAGTGTTAAAAACAATACAGCCTTAAATATTAAAAACTTCCCTAAATCACTCCAGCACAGTGTTTCTCAAGCCACCACGCACCCAGTCGCCTCCTCGCTCGCCCACCCTGCCCGCTGGCCATGTTGCTTGGACCAACGCTAGATTTGCTGCTTGCTAAAATAAACTCCTTGCATGCCAATTGAAGAGGTTCAGGAGACTGAGAAATTACAACAGAGGTGGATTTCAGGGCGCCGAACAAATTTAAAAGCCCCACGTCTGCCACTGTGGGGCGGGGGAGAGATGAAAATGGGAGGGCCTTGCTCCTCTGAGGGGAAAGGACCAGTGGAAATGTTGAAGGAAATTAGAAAGGCAGAGAGAAGGTTGATATTTTTCAGTAACAGCAACAGCCGGGGAAATAAACAAATAGAATAAAAGGAGGAAGAGGTGAAACACAAAAGGGGCAGGGAGGAGGAATGAACCTTTGGTTTGCAAAGGTACAAATCAAGTGTGAGAAGGGAAGGGGGAGCAGAAACAACAACAGATGAGTAAAATTACTTGGGTGAGGCATGGTGGTGGGGAGGGAAAATATAAAATGAATTGCTTGCCCTACATAGAGCCTCTGGGTCAGCAAATTCTGCCTAAAATGGGGAGGCTAAGACATGTTACTTCTAGAGCCAAGGCCTGTACTTTGTTTGAGAAAAGCTGAACTGTGGAGCTACTTGCCACAACGAAATTGCTCGGGGGGGGGGGGGACATTTCCAAAGAATTAGGCCTCAATAGAAAACGATGTCAGTGGTTGCCAGCTGGTTATTCCATATGCCATCCTTAACTGCTACCATTTTGTGACTGGTTCTGCCACTGCACTTCAGTTTTGTGCCTCAGTTGTTTTTTAGCTCTCTCAAGTGGGCTGCAAGGGAAGAAATTTTGATAAACCCCTGTTCCATCTTCCCTTTATATAGAAGCTCTACTGGTGACAGAAGAGCTTGCTATTTTTTGTTTATTCTTTCAGGCTAAACAATACAGAACTACCATGTGTCCCCACCCTCAAATGAAACAGGCAAACACAAGACACATAAATTCATAAAACAGATGAAATTCAATCATGTTCTTATCAAAACCCCCAAATTAGAATCCACACCTTTTTCCAATTTTTTTTCCCACCACTGATTCCTGTGACAGAATTCTTAAAGATACAGAACCCCCAAGTGTGGATGTCAGGGAAGCAATTTTGATTTTTAGAAGGCATCTTAATGCCTGTGATACTTGAAGAATGCTGGGCATCACATCCCCCCTTCAACACACATACAGGCCTGGTTCACACATAAAGTTAAGCTATGCTTAATGTTAACCATAGTTCAAAAACCATAGTTAAATCTGAGGTGACTGACAGCCATTCGGTTAAACCTTGGTTTATTACATCCTTTCCCTATTAATGGAGACAAAAGCCAAGTCTTCACACGCAGCTCTGTAATTTTGGGGCACTGACAACCCCTTAACCATAGCTAAGGAGAATATCTGAGTTTATACACAATGCTAAACTATGGTTAATATGAATTAAAGTTTATAAACAAGTCCTGGTTAACAAGATACCTTTAACCATGGTTAATAAACTGGGGTGGGTTCACACACAACCCTAAGCCATGGTTGATAAACCGCAGCTTTACAAACCATGGACTAGTATAACGTGCAAATCAGGCTGCTATCACAAGGGGGTGGGGCATCATTACCAAGTTAACGGCTTAGAAATGCCTCTGATGTGAAAAGGATGAAGGTACTGAGGTGGATATATATATATATGCCTAGCTCACTGGTTCTTAAACTGTGGTCCTGGTGTATCTTTAGCCAACAAAAACAGTAAAGGGAAAGGCTGAAGAGCCAAAGTACATTAAGGCCGAAGGGGCAAGTCACTTTAAACATAAAAATGAAAAACAGCTTGACTCTTCAGCAGTACAAGGAGCTGCAGTGTAAAGTTCACTGGAAACACCAGTGGCGGGCTGTTCTCCTTGGGTGGGCATAGAGTAACAGAGGTGACAACTTGCGCCCATGTCATGCATGATATGACATTTTGGGAGGAGCCAGGGGACAGAGCCGAACGCAGTGATGATGATGATGATGATGATGATGACGATAATTTATTATTTGTACCCTGCCCATCTGGCTGGGTTTCCCCAGCCACTCTGGGCGGCTTCCAACAAAGGTTAAAAATACATTAAATTATAATTATAAACTGCTTTCCACAGTAGAAGGAGGATCCAGCCAGCCACTGAAGCTGTACTCAGCTCTACGCCTGGCCTCCTCTGCTCCCTGACAGTAGAGAACACTGAGAGGGGACCCCCCAAAAAATTATGGGGGGGATAAAAATGCTTGGCTCCCCGAACTGTGACCACATGTGTCAGGCACAGCAGCGGATAGTGAATTCAGAAGCCTTTTGGGCTCCCTCCCACAGGACAGAAGCTAACAAAATGTGGTCAGCACAGAAACTTGACACCCCATCATGGTCCTTCAGTCCCATCCTTACTACAAACAAACAAATCAGAGAGAATCTCACAAAAACTCTCCAAAACTACTTCAAGGAGAATGATGTAGACAATATAACAACCCCGCTCCTGTGGGATGCAATGAAAGCGGTCACCAGAGGAGCTTGCATAAAAGAGAAGGCATTCCTTCATAAACAAACCTCCTCAAAAATTAGCAAAATACAACAAGGAGCCTTTAAAAGAGCCAAGTTAAAGAACCAGTGATCTAGCGGTCCATGGCTGCGTGAGATGAACAGGGCAAGCTTGGGGTGGTGTTAGCTGGTGTGGCCTGTGGCGGAACTGGCGTTGGGAGGGGGACAATCTCCAGACCTGCAGGTTCTGAACATGGCGGTTGACCTTGGACGTCCTCTCCTTGAGGCTGGTGATGGAGTCCTTGGCTCGCAATAGGCCGCTATTGCTCACTACCTGCTGGGGGAGAGCGTAAGAAGGGGGTGGGTCAGGTGAATAGTCCAGCTTAACTCCTGACCTCTCCACACTTCCTGGGCATTTATTTCGACTCGAGGACTTTACGAAGCCGGTGGGCGCCTGAAGGCAGATGCCACCACCAACCACAGGGAGGCTGAATGCTCCCAAGGTGGCAAGGGCACAATTCATGCACAGTGATGAATTTCCTGGTGTCGCAATTAAATGGGAGAAAGCGAGGGGCAGTTATTCAGGGCGAAGCCAGCGGAACGAGGAGACTGGGGCAGTTCAATAATAATAATAATAATAAATTTTATTTATATCCCGCCCTCCCCAGCCGAAGCCGGGCTCAGGGCGGCTAACAACAATCAAAAGGTTTGCAACCCCAGGTGACAGAAGCAAGAGACCCCAGGAAACGGCCCTTGCCAAAGAAGGAATCCAAGGGAGGAAGATCAGTTGCCAGAGGGAATATTATCCTCACAGAATTTGCTAAATAACACTCGGGCATTTAATTATATATTAAAGGCAAGGCTTTTAAAAACATGCTTAAGGGTAACCGTTGCAGAATTGGGGGGAGGGTGGCAGGGCTCTTGCTCAGAGTAAGGTAATTCAGAATCACGCACACAAGCACAGCCCTACATCTAAGAGAATACAGCACAGCCTGAATTTGCAAGTTTGGATTGACCACACCCCTAACATAGAGCGCCATTAGCCCCAACTCCAACTCCCATTAGCCCCAGCCAGCATGGCCTGAGGTCAGGGAGGATGGGAGTGGTAGGCCAGCGATAGCCACACCTCTGACCTTCCACTTGTCCATGTTCTACCCAGTCCCAAAGCCGTCGGACACAAGAAGCACACATTTCCCGAGTAGTCAACTTTTTCCTAACCCCATGCCACGAACAACGGGACATACAGAAATTTGGAAGATGCAGTGTGGGGTGGGTTGTTTGGGTTTTTTGGAACAAATATTTTTTTAAAAAATTACAAAAAAAACTACACCTGCTACATTTTTACCTGTTAGTGAAGGCACAAGAGAAGAGCGACAGCAACCTTTTTTCAAATACGTGCCCTGATTAGATTTACAAGGAATATATGACATCCCAAATAACACCATTGCACATATATGAATTGGTAACCAGTGAAGTTATGATTAAACTACATTTTATCAGTTGATACTAGATATACTGTGGGTTGAACCACAGAGCCTAGGGCTTGCCGATCAGAAGGTTGGCGGTTCGAACCCCCACGATGGGGTGAGCTCCCGTTGCTCGGTCCCTGCTCCTGCCAACCTAGCAGTTTGAAAGCACGTCAAAGTGCAAGTAGATAAATAGGTACCGCTCCGGCCGAAAGGTAAACAGTGTTTCCATGTGATGCTCTGGTTCGCCAGAAGCGGCTTAGTCATGCTGGCCACATGACCCAGAAGCTTTACGCCGGCTCCCTCAGCCAGTAAAGCCAGATGAGTGCCGCAACCCCAGAGTCGGTCACGACTGGACCTAATGGGGTCCCTTTACCTTTACCTTTACTAGGAAGTGAGGGTGACATGCCAGTCCAAGCCCTTCCTTAGTTCTATGGATATTCATGCACCATTAAGCCAGGCGTGGTTTTTACATTTTGCCTGAATTCAACCAGCCGTCCTTTGAAATTAGCAGTTTTCTGAATTTTGCAATGCAGGTCTCCCCAGCCAAGTTACATGGACAAAAAATGCATACACATATTAGGGCAAAGTGAACATTAAAATTATTATTATTTATTAAATTTGTATACCGCCCTTCCTCCATAGATCTCAAGGTGGTTCACAATGCCTCTACTGGTGAAAAATAGCATACAAAAATGCACCGTATTGGGGGAAATTGCTTTGCAAAAAAACAACATGTAATATTAGGAGAAATTTGCACTAAAAATGCTCAAGAATTTTCACCAGGACTTTTATTATTATTGCAAACTGATGTGGAAATGTAGAGAACTCAAATTAAGGTGGAAAAATGGACAGATCTGTCCAGCCCTGCCTTTCCACACTGCCTTGCCTGAAAAGCACTTTGCTCTGAGTCCAGCTCTCCTACTTGAAATTAGATAGACAGAGAAGCAAACTGATTTTTTATATAAGTAAAAAACAATTGGCGCAATGCAATGAGGTAGTGGTAGAAGGACTCAGCTCCCTCAGCCCCCCACACTCATTTTTATGTAAGGGGTAAACCAGCTACCCTTCTGCACCTTATGTGTGAATGCTTCAGATGCATGCAGAAATATGTGTGGCTGCTCCGACACCTCTGATCTGGCCCAGAGACAAGAATCCCATCTTATCCTGGAGTTTCAGGGTCACCAATAGACTATTATTATTCTAAACCAAAGTTCCGAGTTGCTTAAGCTCACTACTAACCAAACGCCAGCCCTGACATAAAGCCACTGGAGTATTTCCCAAACGGCTGGAAGAAGATGCCTCCGTTGACGCCTGGAGCTGAAATCTACAGCAGGCGTAGGCAAACTCTGGCCCTCCAGATGTTTGGGACTACAACTCCCATCATCCCTAGCTAACAGGACCAGTGGTCAGGGATGATGGGAACTGTAGTTCCAAACATCTGGAGGGCCGGAATTTGCCTTTGCCTGATCTACAGCCTCTGAGTTATGTGACCCACAACAGTCCACACCCACAGGAGGGGAAGCTCCACATTATGCACCCGGCTGCACCCTCTGACCAAGGTGCATTACAGAAACAACACCACCCTGAAGTGGCGTCAGCAAAGGGTTCTGCGTCCGCCTGACGTTTATTCAGAGTAGCTTCTGCTCAGGTTTAAAAACCTGGCCTTGCCTGGCAAGGGTGGCCCTGTGCCCTACTTTACAGAGGATGGCGTTTGAAGGGCTGTGTGGTCCAAGTCTGGTTTAACAACAAAGAACATGGTGCTGATAATGTCAAGGTTGCAGGTTGGATCTCCTTATGGGACAGCCGCATATTCCTGCATCACAGGGGGTTGGACTAGATGATCCTCAAGGTCCCTTCCAACTCTTCAATTCTATGATTCTATAAAGGGAGAGCAAGAGGGACCTCAAAGTTGCCCGTCAACAGCCTGTGCTTGTCTAGCAAGATCCAGCAGCAACACAATCTCCCCCACAGCTTTTCCCACTATGGTGAGATGCATTGCATCTAAATTATGCCACTTATTTGTAAACTCACATCTAATGCATATAGATGACCTCGTACAATTTATTATGCCTGTCTGTGGGGTGGGCCCCCCCCACACCTCCCCTTTTAGGGTGATGCATAAACAGCCCACCCAATGCTTGGTTGTTGCAACTTGAACTTTGGCCCAATTTTTCAGGCAGTACCAACCCCCGTCCATTTGCAGTGCTCTAGTAGTTCCCAGAGTGGGCCGCCCCACCTGCTATGGGGCAGTGAGATTACCGGGGAAAGGCAAGAGGGTGGCAGAGAGATGCAAACAACTATCAGACTTTGAAAAGCTGTCGATCAATTTCATTGAATGAAATAATCTAAACGGTTTTCACTGGGTTTTGAATAAGTGTGCAATTAAGTGTTTTGAATTTTATTCCTTAGCGGATTGTGCAAACAGCTATGCTTTTTATGGGGTGATGTATGGGGCACTAAGGGACGCGGGTGGCGCTGTGGGTTAAACCACAGAGCCTAGGACTTGACGATCAGAAGGCTGGCAGTTCGAATCCCCGCGATGGGCTGAGCTCCCATTGCTGGGTCCTTGATCCTGTCAACCTAGCAGTTCGAAAGTACGTCAAAGTGCAAGTAGATAAATAGGTACCACTCTGGCGGGAAGGTAAACGGTGTTTCCCTGCTCTGGATCGCCAGAAGCGACTTAGTCATGCTGGCCACATGTCCCGGAAGCTGTACACCAGCTTCCTCGGCCAGTAAAGCGATATGAGCGCCGCAACCCCACAGTCGGTCACGACTGGACCTAATGGTCAGGGGTCCCTTTACCTTTACCTTTATGGGGCAATGGGGATGAGTTCAGGGAACCAAAGGGCGACTTCCCCAAAATGGTTTGGGAACCGCTTGCTCTGTGGTTTGTATGGTTTGGGAGCAACTTATCCAGGCTGGGCTATGGATCTGAAATGTATCACCAGGCCTGGAAAGGGTGAGAGTCTCTGTTTGGGAAGAGTATGGTTTACTTGGCTGCCCTCACAACAGAACAATGCGTCTTTAGAACTGCTCTCCTTACCTGTTGGCTGGAGGTGTCATCTTCATCCTCGGACCACGCTGACTTGATGGGGAGCAAAGGATCCCTTCTTTCGCCACCTGCTCCTCCCGGAGGACCCCCGTCATCTGTGGATTCATTCTCAGTGGTGGTGGAGTCATCGCGCTCCCCGTCCGTTAGGTTCAGGAGTGAAACGTTGGTACAGGCGGAGGAACGCTTCAAGTTGAGGTTGGGGTTTTCATTGGTCACGGTGGGCTCAACCCTGAGGTGTGTGTGTGGGGAGAAAAAGGCAAACACATACATTAGCCAAGATGACACCCCATGGCGATCACTTTCAGATTTCAGAGAAGAAGAGTTTAGATTTGATATCCCGCTTTATCACTACCCGAAGGAGTCTCAAAGCGGCTAACATTCTCCTTTCCCTTCTTCCCCCACAACAAACACTCTGTGAGGTGAGTGGGGCTGAGAGACTTCAGAGAAGTGTGACTAGCCCAAGGTCACCCAGCAGCTGCATGTGGAGGAGCGGGGAATCAAACCCAGTTCACCAGATTACGAGCCTACTGCTCTTAACCACTACACCACACTGGCTCTCAGAGAAGCACCTGTGTTCGTCTGGTGCAGCAAAAAGGGATTCACGGCACCTCAGAGGCTAACAGATTTATTGTGGCATCAGTTGTGAGGGGGGTCAGAGAGAAGGGGGTCACTTTCTAAGAGAAGGATGCTCTTGGCTCTTGGCCAGTCACAATTTGGACTCCCAAGACTGCAGTTTCCATGTTCTAACTCCTTTTCTGAGCCAGATACCTAAGGAAAGCAGGCAGAAATCCTATGTCTTGAGAGGAAGGTATCAGGTAGGTTAAAGGGGGCGGGCAGACACAAAACCAGGGTTTCTAGGTTCTCTTGAGCATATCTTTGCCTGGTAGTTCAGTGCAGTTCAGCTAAAGATGTTCCTTTCTAAGAACCATACTGTACTTGCTTGAGGCATGGGCTGGCTAAGAGCAAAGAGGACAGAGGAACAGGCTTGAGGTGGCTCAGCGAGAACTGGGGTGGCTAGAGAAAGGTTTTCTGGGAGTGAGAAATCTCCAATTCCATGGGGGCACAGGGTACTGGAGCAGGGATGTCTGGGTCCCTGAGTTTTCAGAGAAGGGAAGATTTCTAGCATCTTATCTTTGTTGAAAGATCAGGAGTCAGACCACACTAATTCTGGTGTGGCACACTCACCCACCCAGCTTTCTAGAGCTGTAGACAAAACCCCTTGCACAGGAACGTGGGAAAATGCCTTTAGGGCCTCTCTAGACTCTAGGTGGGTTTGGGTGGTCATTCTGCAACATGTCATCGATGCAATAATAAGCACATTAGTGGAGGATTTGTAGCAGGCTATTCACACACCCTTTCGCTTTTATTAGTTCTGCGAAGCTTCTGAAGTTTTATTGCATTATTGGTGTCTGGAAGGGAACGCTTGTGCTATAACACGACAACCCCACCGTGCCGATACTTTGTGGTATGAAAAATTACAGGTTTTCAGCAGGACGTTGCAGCACATGAACTGATTGGGAACGAAGCAGCATGGCCACCCTGAAACTTCTGCAGGCGCAAAGCGTTTTGAAAGGGGAACCGAACTGATACACTATCAGGAGCATGAAGTGTCATGAGTCTGCACAATAAAATGGATGTCTGGAGGGAACCTTAAGGCTGCTTCTCCATCCAGCCCAGGACTGTCTACACCAGGGGTGGGGGAAGCTCTGGCCCTCTAAATGATGCTGAATTACAGCTCCCATCATCCCTGGCCACCAGCCACGCTTGCTTGGGCAGCTGGGAGTTGTAGTTTGGCCACATCTCATGTAGAGTCGCCAGTGGAGAAGGGTCTTCCCCACTAACCTCCTACTTAGAGATGCGCTCCACCACTGATCTCCAATCCCTCCCAACAGATTCCAGCATGTCCCGAGTAGTGCATTGAACTCCACCTCCACCCCTTCCCTTCCCAGGGCTCCCACCCATGGAAAGAGACGGCTTTCTTCTTTTTGGGGAAGCCCTTCAGGCTGCTCGACTTCCCCAGCTGCTCCTTGCTGCCCTGAGCCCGACTCTCCGTCCCCGTCGATGTGTCTCCAGCTTCGTTGATTTCCTTGGACTGCCAGATGGTCTTCACCACAATGTTGGCCATTCCTGGGTTGGGTATGGATTATCTGGTTCAAGCGCGGATTTCCTTTCCTGTGCCACGACAGGGAACATCTACCGCCTCCAAGCCAACCGGCACTCCAGGGAGGGCGGGGGCCTCCCAGCTGCTCCCCATGACCTCACAACAGTTGCCGTGGTGCCCATGATCACATGACCCCACCTTCCTATCTTTGCCCTGCGCCGCCAACGTTCTGTGATGTCGGTGCTGTCGCCATGGGAAAGAAGAACCTGGTGCTCTCGATTAGTTTTTCGGACTTCAGCTCCCATCAGCCCCAGCCTGCATAACCAATCATGAGGGAGGCGATGGGAGTGGTAGTCCAAAACATCTGGAGGACACTAAGGCCCTATCTGCACTATACATTTAAAGCAGTATCATACCACTTTATATATGCATGGCTTCCCCCAAAGAATTCTGGGAGCTGTAGTTTGTTAAGGGTGCTGTGAGTTGTTAGGAGACCCGCTGTTCCCCTTACAGAACTAAAATACCCCAGTTGCTTTAATAATCAATATTTTCCAGGGGCTCCCCTAACAACTCT
Source organism: Podarcis pityusensis (assembly GCF_964106645.2). Lineage (NCBI taxonomy): Eukaryota > Metazoa > Chordata > Lepidosauria > Squamata > Lacertidae > Podarcis > Podarcis pityusensis. The sequence goes on along the minus strand of NC_138038.1, from coordinate 17,568,934 downwards.
CAAAACTTTTAACAAGCTACAGTTCCCAAGAACTGTTTCTCTGCTCTGGTTTGATCTCCATCTTTTTCCCTCCTGAATTTTCAAGATCTCGCTTTGTTTTTCGAGTCTTAATTGTTTCCTTCATGCTGTACAAATAAATCTCTGTCTTTATATATTTGGCAGATTATTATTTTTTGTTACTTCTTCGAAAGGTACAAGAGCAGAACAAAACTGCAGCTGCAGGCAAGCCTTTCATTTGCTGATTTCGGATTTTTACTAAATTGCTTGGTGTCAGGATTTGTCTGCCTAACAGGCCGAACCAAAACACAGAGAAGAACCTACTTGCCGCTGCAATAGGAGTCATGTCATTGGCTGCCTCTGGAGACAAGCCTGAAGGATTTTTTCCCTGAAAGTTTATTACCTGTGAGGCAAGGAAGGAGACTTCACATTGCAGCTGGGCAAAACGTTATGTGTGCAAACTAGAGAAGACAAGCAAGACTCATAAGTGTCAATGAGGCAGTTATAGTACAGTGAGTGGTACCTCGGGTTAAGTACTTAATTCATTCCGGAGGTCCGTACTTAACCTGAAACTGTTCTTAACCTGAAGCGCCACTTTAGCTAATGGGGCCTCCTGCTGCTGCCGCACCACCAGAGCACAATTTCTGTTCTCATCCTGAAGAAAAGTTCTTAACCTGAAGCACTATTTCTGGGTTAGCGGAGTCTGTAACCTGAAGCGTATGTAACCTGAAGCGTATGTAACCTGAGGTTCCACTGTAATTAAAAGCAGGATTAGATAAAATAATGGAGTCTAGGGCTGCGTATACACTATGCATTTAAAGCATATTTCCCCTCCACAAAATCCCCTGGGAACCACAGTTTGTTAAGGGTACTGGGCTGAAGCTCTGCGAGTACCTAGGATTCTTGTTTTTGGAGGGATGTGCTTTAAATGTGAAGTATTCACCCAGCCTAGTTCCCCCATCAGTCAGAACAGCAAGAAATGGAATCTGCGTTTTCAGAGTCTGATCACCAGATGATGGAGATGATGAACAACTTTTGGCAACCATCTGTCTTGGCATTACGGTTCAGTTGGCAGAGTTCCTCTGGTGACGCCGATAGCATCAGAATACATTTCTTTTGGCAGCTGAACAGGTGAATTCTGGATTGTCAAAACCAGTTACAGGTATTGTGTTTATTTCTGAGATTTGTGCTCCATCTCCCTGTATCACATCTGCCTTCACTGCCACAGCTATTAAGCCTGTAGTAAGTAAATAGTGAATGACACAGTGCTTTGTGTCTCACACCCACACATGAGCTACATGTTGGAGGAGGCAGTTATTGTTATGCTCTTCCACGCCAACACAGAATCTGCTTTGCCAGGGACCAGAGTTTCTGACTCACTAATATCAGTTGAGAGCTGCAGATACTACTCTGATTCACATGGAATACTAAAACACAGATTAGCGTTACATGAAAGAGCCACTGTTCCCGCCCTGGCATGATTAGGATTGCCGTGTCATCATAACATAACAAACTTTAAAACCAAAATTTCAATCCATAGTTTAAAAAACTGGCTTGCTTCAACAGTTAAGATTCCCCAGAGTTTAGGGCTTGGATGCAACATTAAACTATGAGTCACCTAAAAAGCAAACTATGGAAACTTCTGATTTCCTCCTCAGCGCTACACCAGAGAAGGGAGCATGGAAGCCAGAGGCTTGCTGCAATGTGCCCTTGTAACACTAAACCATAGTTTAGCATTACTATACGTGCAAAACATCCCAGAGTCAGATTAGACAGACATCTGGTTTGATCCACATGCTTTCTACTACAGTAGTACCTCGGTTTTCAAACGTAATACGTTCTGGAAGACCGTTCAAGTTCCGAAACATTTGAAAACAAAAAACTCAGTACAGAAGCCTCAATATGGAAAACTCAATACAGAAGCCGCATGGCATGTTCAACTTCTGAGGTGTGTTCAAAAACCAAAGCAGTTACTTCCAAGTATACGGCGTTCAAAAACCAAAATGTTTGTCAGTGTATATGTTCGGAAACAGAGGTACCACTGTACAGTCAAACCTTGGTTGTCGAACGGAATCCGTTCCGGAAGGCCGTTCGGCTTCCAAAACGTTCTACAACCAAGGCGCAGCTTCTGATTGGCTGCAAGAGCTTCCTGTGCTCAAGCGGAAGCTGTGTTGGACGTTTGGCTTACGAAAAGCGTTTGAAAACCAAAGCATTTACTTCCGGGTTTTCGGCATTTAGGAGTGGAAACTTCCAAAAATGGAGCCATTCGGGAGCCGAGGTTTGACTATTCTATAGAGTGGCTGGGGTTGATGCGAGTTGTGGTCCAAAATAGCAGGAGTTCTAGCTGCTCAGTCCCATCCCTTTGAGCAGTGAAGGCCACCTCATTATGGGGCACTGGCCCAAGCTCAGAATGCCCACACCTCTAGTGTGGTGTAGTGGTTAAGAGCGGTAGTCTCGTAATCTGGTGAACCGGGTTCGATTCCCCGCTCCTCCACATGCAGCTGCTGGGTGACCTTGGGCCAGTCACACTTCTCTGAAGTCTCTCAGCCCCACTCACCTCACAGAGTGTTTGTTGTGGGGAAGGAAGGGAAAGGAGAATGTTAGCCACTTTGAGACTCCTTCAGGTAGTGATAAAGCGGGATATCAAATCCAAACTCCTCTTCTTCTTCTTCTCTCTGCCTTCTTACTTCAGCCCCATAGACACAATACATTTAAAGCTCCATGAAAGCACTTTAAGCGAGGTTGGTTTTTAAACCACTCTGCGAACTGTAGCTCTGTGAAGTAAATAGGGGAAGGGCGTGTCCTCCTAACAAACTACAGTTCCCAGAATTTTGAGGGAAACCATGTCTATTTAAAGTGGTATCATAGCGTGGTGATACAGTGTGAATGGCGCCTCACAAACAGACTTAAGGGTGGCACTGGCTTCCTCTTCCTTAGTCTCCGCGGTGCCACTGTAGAACTCAGCAATAAGCAGGATGGGAACAAATCTAGAATTAAGTTGGCTCTTCCTGCCATTGGTAATGGCTCCACTTGCTCCTGGGTCTCCCTGCCTTCCACCCTACAGGTTCCAATGGACACCAATTACAGGTGCCCTTGACTGTGAGGTACTCAGTACCTATAAGGGGCAAGGAAAGGCGTCCTTCAGCCACCAGCTGAACAAGTTTCAGATTGTTGTTGTTTAGTCGTTTAGTCTTGTCCGACTCTTCGTGACCCCATGGACCAGAGCACGCCAGGCACTCCTGTCTTCCACTGCCTCCCGCAGTTTGGTCAAACTCATGTTAGAGCTTCAAGAACACTGTCCAACCACCTCATCCTCTGCCGTCCCCTTCTCCTTGTGCCCTCCATCTTTCCCAACGTCAGGGTCTTTTCCAGGGAGTCTTCTCTTCTCATGAGGTGGCCAAAGTATTGGAGCCTCAGCTTTAGGATCTGTCCTTCCAGTGAGCACTCAGGGCTGATTTCGTCCAGAATGGAGGGGTTTGATCTTCTTGCAGTCCATGGGACTCTCAAAGGTCTCCTCCAGCACCATAATTCAAAAGCATCAATTATTTGGCGATCAGCCTTCTTTATGGTCCAGCTCTCACTTCCATACATCACTACGGGGGAAACCATAGCTTTTACTATACGGACCTTTGTTGGCAAGGTGATATCTCTGCTTTTTAAGATGCTGTCTAGGTTTGTCATTGCTTTTCTCCCAAGAAGCAGGCGTCTTTTAATTTCGTGACTGCTTTCACCATCTGAAGTGATCATGGAGCCCAAGTTTCAGATACTCAGCACTTATCCCTGCCTTTGAGATCCTTAGTAGGAGTGACTTGCCTAGCGTGCAGGCATTGGCCAAAGGAAGGCCAATGACTAGAGAAGGAAATTCAGCCCTGATCCTAGACTCCCAACCTCATTTTATGCTGAGAATCTTTTACTGCACTCAAGAGCCTTTTGGGTATAAAAAGTGGGGTACAGTAGTACCTCGGGTTAAGTACTTAGTTCATTCCGGAGGTCTGTTCTTAACCTGAAACTGTTCTTAACCTGAAGCACCACTTTAGCTAATGGGCCTCCTGCTGCTGTCGCGCTGCCAGAGCATGATTTCTGTTCTCATCCTGAAGCAAAGTTCTTAACCTGAGGTACTATTTCGGGGTTAGCGGCGTCTGTAACCTGAATTATATGTAACCTGAAGCGTATGTAACCCGAGGTACCACGGTATATAAAATAATATGGCATAGTTTTCTTTTCATTATGTGTGGAAGCAGCTGCTTAGCCCAGGCTATGACCTTTTGCAATTATATCTGTGCCTGCAACTGCTTTGGTGGGGGAATTGCCAGAAGTGTATCCCTGGAAGCAGGCGAGTTTGAAGAGGCAAAAGTTTGCTCACTATTTTATGACACGTTACTTCTTTTTCATAAAGATTTACCTTACTATGACTTTTATTAAAAAATGGACTTTAAAGGGTCACCTACTTCTTTATAGGAGCAGTACTCTCTAGCCTTAAAGCAAAAGAACGCGTCGGAACGTGGCGCGCAGAACTCGAACTCACCCCCCAAAAGGTGAGAGATTAGAACACACACCGCGTTCTTCCCCTTTACGTTCTACTCCTAGTGCCTATTGGCTCAAACGTGGTGACGACATTCGCACCGCCCCTCCGGAAATGCAGACCAGTCTCCAAGCCTCCGCCCCCCACCATTCCTTTTGCCGCCGTTCCCCTGTCAGCTCAGTCAGCCAATACGACAAGGAGTTTGGCTTGAAGGACAAGGGGTTTTCCGTCCAATAAGAGCCTAGAAGAAGTGTTGACCGCCTGTCAGTTGGGCGGAGGTTTCCTTTCTTTTTCTTTTACGAAAAAAAAATCCTCTAGCTTGCTGATTTCGCAAGAAGCACCAGAAAAGGGGAGTCGGGAGGAGGGGTGGGGCGGAGCATCTGTTGAGCGACATTTATGAGAGGCCACCAGGAGAGAGAGACTATCTGAAGGGGCGGGAGGAAAGGAGCTGCAGGCGGGACTTGCCGTGACTCCCGCCCAATGGAAAATGCCGAGCAGTCCGGGACTTATTTGACATAAGGAGCCCACAGGATCCAATAGGGCGGGATTTAAACCTGCCGGGCAAATCGCGGGGGAGACTGGTTTGATTTCCACCAATAGGGGAAGGGATAAGGTTGAGGGGCGGCCCCGCGGCCCAATAGGACGGCGAAGCGTCCCTGCGACGGACGGAGCGAGCGGCCAATCGGGTCGGTCCGGGTCGGGTTCGGTTGCTTGCTTGCTTTGCTGGGCCAGGTTCGGGGCCGCGGAGCGGAGAGCGGAACGGGGGGGTAGCGTCGCCCGAGGGGGGTCCCGATCCGCCACCGCAACCATGCCGGCCGTTTCCAAGGGAGACGGGATGCGGGGCCTGGCCGTGTTCATCTCCGACATCCGAAACTGTGAGGGGACGCGGACCTTGGGGAAGACCGTACCGCGGGGTGTGGAGGGGCGGGGGGGGGCGGCGGGAGGGAGGCATTGAAAGCGAGGGAGGGAGGGAGAGAGACGCTGTTGGGCGTCGGGGGGCGGGCGCCGGACCGCGGGGAGGACTGGGGAGGGGCCGGGTCGGGCAGCGGCCAAGGGGGTGGGGGAGCCGGCGGAGGGGGCGGCCGTTGGCTGAGGGCGAAGGCAGGCAGGGACGGAGGGGGCTCTTCCCAGGCTCCTCGCAGGGGGTCGTGGCGAGTGTGGGGTGGGGGGGGGGAAGGGAGCGAGCGAGCCACTGCAGGGTGATGGGTTAAGAGTGGACACGCTTGGCATTTCGGGCATGCCCGCCAAGAGAGTGGGCCGCGTGGGGCACTGGGAGAAATGGGCATCGTTGTGGGGGGGGGGGGTTGTGGGGGAGGGGTGCAGCTGGAGGGAGACAGAAGTGGCCTGAATGACTGGGGGATGCCGGGTTGACTGGAGGCTCCCCCCCCCAACCAAGGGCTACGCAGGTGATGCTGCCAGTGGGATGTGCCGTTTTCAGCGCCAGGTGTTCCCCGACTCCAGGACTTAAGGCCTTGGAGAAAGGCGAAGGGGGGTGATGAGCAGGAAGTTGCAAGGCAGGGGTGGGGGTGGGGGGGGTAAGGTGAGGCATTGGGGGCAATAAAAAGAGGAAAGAGGTATAGGAGGACTGTGGAGAGGTTCCCCGCTTTGTCCAGGCGGGAGTTGGGGTTCTCCTCCTCAGCTAATGCAAGGGCATCCGGAGAGGTTGCAAGTGAATCAGGCGCCGGTACTCGGGCCCCGCCAGAGCAGATTGGATGGACTGGCTCCAGAACTTCCCATGGGCTGAGTTAGGTTTTGCATGAATTGCCTTTCTTTGGGGAGCGTTGTGTTGCGTGTAGGGTTGAAACGGATCTCCAGAAATTGGCACCATAAGGAATGTTGTTGCCAGCAAATGAGGAACAGCTATGTACATCCTGTGTTATGTTTTTTTTAAAAAAAGGATTGTGGGAGGAGGAGATTCTGCTTTGAAATGACAAAATAAATTGTGGCAGGGCTTCTGATTCTTGTTGGGTAGGGCATCTTTTCCATGGGGTTCATACCCCATTGCTGTTGGCTGGAGTCTAGAGGAGCAACAGTTAACAGGTCAAATGTGTGGCTCTGTTAGAGCGTGGCTGTTGAGTAGACATTTGTGGTTCATTACAAAACCCTAGCATTATTTGACACTCTCGAGCACATAAATTTCCAGTTTCTGGGCTTAGTAGCAAGTATTTAGCAAGTTGCTTTTCAAACTGCTTTTATGATCTTGGGAGAGATTATAGTGGTCACGGAAACAAGGGTGTTATATTTGAAACCGAGGAGATCCCAACCCAGCTTTCATCTGCTTATATGGGGATGCTGTGTGGCCAGAGGCTAGAATTATTTGATTCAGCCCACTTTCCCCACCTCCTTCTCTTGAATCCTAGTTTCCCCCTCCACCCTTCCTCTCCTTGGCAAAGAAACCCACAGACACAAGTGTTGTGCAACATCAATTTTGCAAGAACAATACAAGTAGCGGTTACCAGAACAATACTCTGTGGGTGACAGCTTGCAGGGTTAATGTCACACCGTCATTTTTAGACAGCAGATCTCCTAAAACTTATTCCTTTCCCTTCTACTCCCACCACTGAGGTTTAGCAATGAAGTCTGAGTGTAAGAGCACAACCCATCACCGTAATAGAAAATATTATTAAAAAGTGAATTTGACCAGGCCGTGACAAAATGTAGTTATGTGACATGTTGGAACATTCTTGAGATAACTTCGTTGCACTGAAAATTAATTGGGGAGAGGGGAGGAGAGAATCATCCTGTAGTGCAGAGGTGGGGAAGCTTTGGCTATCTGGGTATTGCTGAACTACAACTCCCATCTTCCTTGGCCATTGGGTGTTCTTGCTGGGGCTGATGGTAGCTGCACTTCAGCAACTTCTGGAGGACCATGGGTTCCCCACCCTTGCTGTAGGAAATTCAGCAGAGCTTAAAGACTGTCTGAATTGGCAAAGGGTAAGTGGAGTCACAGGCCTCTTTCCCTGTGTCTTTGCTTGGAGACGGAGGTTTTGTGTGTGTGTGTGATGTTCTAGATTCGAGGCTGCCTTTGAACATTGTAGCTGGCCCTGGCATCTCTGTAAATAAGTATTATGGAAGTGACTATAGTTCGGTGGTTGAGCATGTGCTTTGTGTGTAGAACATCCCAGGTTCAATTGCTAGAATCCTAGTTAAAAACAAATAAGGTAACAGATGATGAGAGAGCCTTTCTTTGCCTGAGATTCTACAGAGCTGCTGCCAATCAGAGTATATGATACAGGCTAGATGAGCAGTCAGACCTGGTATAAGTAAGGCATCTTCTAGGTTTCTAAGGATCTAAACTTGCAAGATCAGAGTTCGAATCTCAGCTTAAGCCTCAGCTTGGGCCTCTTACTGAGGTGGCTTTATGCAGATTGATGCAGACCCATATGCCTACTGTATCACATTGACAATTTGGAGACACCAGTATTTTGTCAGTTCTTCTCTGAATTAAAACCTGGAAGTGGGTGGTCCATTTCTGGAACTCCTGTTGACACACCTCCTCAGTGCTTATGTCCTAAAAATAGCCAAATTAAATGAGTGGTTCCTCCTGCGTCTTTAATAACTGTGTGCAGGAGGGCATTTTGTCAGGTGCAACATGTCCTGCAGGAATGAGAAAAGCAGCAGCTGCCAAAATTCCCTGGCAAACAACTATTAAAGGTGCAGGGGGCCTGCCCTTTTTGGCAGCCAGCCATTCTAGTCTCAGGAAATCCCACATTCCTGTTTGTGAAAAGTGAACCCTTATCCTCCATTTCCATCTGTAAAATGGGCAAAGACTGAAGGGGACTTTGACTGAAGGTCATATGAATGAGCGAACCAGGCCAAATCGTTTGCAGTTGCAAGCCACAAACTGTTAACAGAGACATCAGTGTTTAGAAAATGTCAGAGAGGTGTTTCCCCAAGGCCTTAGGATGAATATTTTGGCATGGGATGTTGTGTGCAAAATGTTTTGAGTTGCAGGTGTCTCTTTTATTGGCATGACAGAAATGGTGTGTTGAGGGTTGGGAGAATTCTAGAGAAGTTTCTGAAAGGAGCAACAGTTCAGGATTCCTGAGTCTCTCTCCAGCACCAGCGAAAGAAGGAACAGGCAGCCAGGGAAGCACCAGGGAATGTGTGGGCAGCAGTGCTGCGTCTGAGCCGGAAAGGAGGCTGCATCTCAGCGCCAGTTGATATGTTATGCTTTTGAAGATGTAGGAGTCCTTCCAGCAGTTGCATATGTGGGTGGATGTCATGTGGGAAACATTAATGCAGACCTGTGAAATCTGGAATTCCATGATGGGCTGAGAGCTTGGCCTCGGGAGTGGGACACTGAATCCTGCATCAGTGGGGAAGCTAAGGAGATGTGGACGAGATCAGTGATGGGGGCGGGAGTCTCATGGAGAAGTCTCTGGGCTTGTAAAGCAAGAGCAGGATGCAATAGTTAACACATTTCACAGGTCTGTCGCAAAGACATTCCTGCTTGTTACTGATTTCCTCATATTATACAGTCATGCAGGTATTAATAGTCCTGTGAGTCTTCTATTAGAGGCGATGGATCTTCGTGGGAAACCTGTGGCCTTCCTTAAATTGTTGAACTCCAGCTCCCTTCCCACCAGCCAGGAAAGGTGGGAGTTCTGGTCCAGGTCCAACAACATCTGGAAAGCCACCCTAGAGGGGGGTCATGGGCCCTTATGTTTCAGGTTCTTTCTTTTTGCACCTCTTAAGCATTGTGATGTTGGACCATCCGCTTGGCACTGCTCACACACTCCTGACAGGGTGTTACTGGGACAAAATGAGAGAGCAATCCAGACTGTTTAACTGCATGACACTTTCTATTTTTATACATATATATATATATATATTTAAAAAGACTCCTGGCAATGAAATTGGACTAAGGAACTTATCGGTAGTTGTTTTTCCTGCTTCATTCACAACAAATGCAAGGAGTTGTGTGTTTACCTGTTTGTGTCAGGTAAAAGTTAAAACATATGGTGGAGATATAAGGGAACACACTCTCTAGAGAGCATCACCCTGCACTGTAGTTTAAATAATAATTGCCACCCAACCAACCACCCTCCAGAGTAGCTCCTCCGGTTTTCTGTTTTGTTGGGTTAAGAAGCCCGTATGTCTTTCGCCCTTCCATTTAATGGTTTCTCCTAGCTTTGAACTTACCATGTTTCAGTCCTGAGCAAGGAAGGACCAGTGGAGACTATCCCGTTATGGTGAATGGGGCACTCCCCAACCAACCTCTATCTGCCTTCTATCAGTTCACGGGTGGCATCAGCTGGCAGCTTCCTCCTCAGTTTCAGTAGTGCAGAACTCAGCAGGGAAGAGGATGGGATTGCAAAGCTATACATGAGTCGGCTCTTCGCATCATTGGCTCTGACTCCACCCTCTGCTGGTTTCCATGCCTTCCGATCCCAGTGGGTGACCTGCTATTGCCATTGGGCACCTGCCTTCTTCCCCAAAAGGGGTCAATCACTGTGTCCCATATATAAAAAGCAGCCCCACACCAGAACAAGTTGTATATGCAAGGGATCCATGTGTACTTGCCCCCTCCCCCTGTTTATGGGTGGTTTTGTGCTTCACCTGGCAAATCCTTTTTAGGTCCTAGGCCCTGTCACTAAAAGTGGCTGTTGGGGAAATAAGAGATGGGGTTCCCTTTTCTGAGAGTGGCGCTGTCTTCAATCTGGCTCTCGCTCACTCAGGAGCCAACTGGAAAAGGAGTGTTTACTCTTCAGGTGCTCCTGTGTAGACAAGAGAAGTCTGTCCTTTCTTGCCAGTTGTAGTATGGGGTTGACTGCTTCACACAGCCACCTCCAAAGCGGTACAAGTTGCCTTTTGTGGGTGACCTCTGTGGGCTTCCCCCCTCCCTGTAAGGACCCACAGATGTGGGAGGTCCATGGCTGAATCGTCCAATTCCCCCTCCCTTCATTTAAAAGCAGACCCCAAAATTAGATCAGAGCAGTGGGCGGGTAGTAATCCTTTCTTCCTATACCACTTCCCGAATCTGGGTATTTTCTATCAGGGCAAAGAGCAGTAGCTTTATTCAGTGTGTTTGTGTTAGATTTTGGTTGGGTAAATAGCTGTCTGGGGTTAAATCCCACCTTTTCCCTAGGGCTACTGCTCTGATCAAAATCAGAGTTCCCTGGTGGCTTCTAAGGTGTCATTTCTGGGGGGGGGGGAGTTTGGAGCTCTGATCACAGATCTTGTGGTCTGCATCTCATGTACTTTGGCCCTTAAGTGATGGCAAAGCAGCAAAATGGCTATGACTCTTTCCTTTTGGTGTGTTGCTGGATGATGTTTTGTTCATGACCGTTTCCATTTGCTGGTATTTTTTCCAAGCTCTTTCTCTCTCCCCCAATATTATTTCTTTGTTCCCTTTACGTACTGGTAGGCATTTAGTAGTACCAAGCACATATCCAGGTGAGTTGAGTGGGTGTTGCATAGAGAAGGCTGGCTTGTCCCTTGTTTGATGCCTTTGTCTTTGATTCCAGGTAAGAGCAAAGAGGCTGAAATCAAACGAATCAACAAAGAGTTGGCCAATATCCGGTCCAAATTCAAGGGTAAGTCCTTCCTCGGCTATCTCTCCCTCCTCTCTCCCCCTTCCCCCTTCTTCCAATCTGCAGGATATGCTATTTCACACCATAGATCCCGACAGCAGCTCCATGAGTCAGCCTGACTTACTCACGGTTTCTCATTTTTTTCCTCTCTCTCTCTCTCTCTTCCTCCACGACTGTGCTTATCTGTAGTCATTGCCCAGGTTGGTTCAGCTCTCGCCGTCCATCTTTTCCTAATACCCTGTCAGCAATGCTCTGCAAAAAGGTGCTTTATGTAGTCCATCCGCAGGCAACAGATGAGGGATGACCCTGTGCTCAGGGTCGAAATGCTAAACAGCTGGACTGTCCCAGCTGGACTGCCTCCACAAGCTGGACTGTCTCCAGCTGGGACATTGAAATGAACTTGAAAAGGTCTGATTCCCAGGCCCTCTGCTCTGACTGGTAGCCCTCCTTTCTCTTCCTCGAGAATCCGGGAGTTGCTTGTGCCAGCACCGTGCACAGTCCTGTTTTAAACCAGTCTCGTCCAATGTGGCCCAGGAATTCATTTCTCCAGACAACCTTTTGCTTCTGATGCACTGAACTCCCTCCCCACCCAAACCTGGATCCAGATATTGATCTTTGCATATTTGAAGCTTCTGGAACATGCTGGGGTGGGTGGGTGTTGCAGGGCTATTTGTGCTGCTGGAGAAGGGCAATTTTCTCTGCTTCCGCTGCAAAACAAAAGAGGGGAGACTTGGAACAGAAACCCAAACTGTGTTCCTGGTTGGATTAGTAGAATTTAACAAGCTCAGTTCCTCAACAGTCTTTGTGGTCAGGCCATTCAACAAGGAGGGCGGGGTAGGGCAGTCAAAAGTGCACAGTTGTGCAATTTGTGACAAGTTTCTTTTAAAGGAGGAGCATGTTTGAGTTAGGAGCATGACAGAACCCAGCAGTCCTTCAGGTACAATCCACTTATCCTCCCACCCCTGGGAACACAAGAATGTTGTTAAGGACCAGACAGCCAACCCTGATTATTTCACTTTGTGTCATGTGGCAGATAGCAGTGATTACCACAAATGCATACGCTGCTTAGATCCTCTTTATCCCACCCAACTCTCACTAGTCTACTTCCAGAGAACCTTGTGGTTCCCAGAACCCCATCCCAAAAAATCCAGTCATTTTGGTTCTTTCCTTACACTGGCCGTCTCTACCAAACCTCCTCCTTTTCTCAAAGCACAGCATGATCTAGCTGTCTGGGAATCTCTGTGGATGTTAACTGCATGCTGCAGTTTCGAAACTGCCTGCAGAATCCTTTGAACCTGAGTGTTCGTTTCAATTTGAAGGGGAAAGTTTCTAGCTCTCATTATTTGGCAGCGTGTTGTCTTTTGGCAGAAATGGTTACCTGGGTAGAGTTCCTTTGCTCAGTGTTGCTTTGGATCCCTCTCACTCCCCGTCCCCGCGTGTTACGAAACAGTTACGTCTTCCTCGGTTCTGATCAAGAATAGCTCAGACGGTGGGGAGAAGAATGAATGGCACAACTACAATGCAACAGCAGTTTGACCTTCTATTCTATGAACAGCTCCTTTGCAATTTCAAATTGAAGACTTTTATAATATATCGTCGTAATTTCCTGCATTAGTGTTGCAGGAGAGGAATGGATCTTCCGTGAGCTCCATTGCCCCCGAGGTTGCATCACAAATGTGTTTTACGATACTCCTGGGCACAGTATTTCCCCCCATCTCGCATGTATGTACGCATGCACGCAAACACACTAAGTCATGCCTGCATACATTGGAGGCAAGTCTTTCAAAGTGCCTGCTTTTTGTGCAGAAGGTCCCACCTTCAATCTGCGGCATCTCCAGATGGGGCTGGGAGACAGCGTTACCTGAAATGCTGGAGAGCTGCTGCCAGTCAAAGTAGACAGTAGTGAGACAGATGGACCAATGACCTGACTCTGAATAATAATAATAATAATAAAAATTATTTATACCCCGCCCACCCCAGCCAGAGCCGGGCTCAGGGCGGCTAACACCAGTAAAATTACAGTAAAATCATAATGGGGAGGGGGGGGAATACCCTATTTAAAATACAGGTTAAAATGCAATTTAAAATGCAGCCTGATTTTAAAAGTAGCCCATAGATCAAAACCGTAAGGGAGGGAAAACATAAGGGTCAGACTGAGTGCAAACCAAAGGCCAGGTGGAACAGCTCTTGTCTTGCAGGCCCTGCAGAAAGATGTCAAGCCCCTCAGGGCCCTAGTCTCTTGTGACAGAACATTCCACCAAGTTGGGGCCAGTACTGAAAAGGCCCTGGCCCTAGTTGCGACCAATCTAACCACCTTGCGACCTGCAACCTCCAAAATGTTGTCATTTGTGGACCTTGAGGTCCTCTGCGGGGCATACCAGGAGCTTCCTAAGCAATTCCTTCTTCGTTGGAAAGAGACTGGAGAAAAAGAAGAGAGTTCTCTTCTTCTCTGCAGTGCTGGTTAGAGTAGCCTGGAAAGGGATGCAATCTTCCTTCCCTTACCTGAAAAGGGATGTTTAGTATAGCACTTGCCAGAGGCCAAAGTGGAATCTAATCCAGAGATTTTGTGGACAGAACTTCTGGCACTTTTGAGCCCACTTGCACCAGTGGGAAGAATCTGCTGAGATGGAACAGAATCCAAGCCTGAGAAACTCTATCCTTGAGATGGGAAGGGGATCAAGTTTCTAGTCATTTACTTATTTAACAAAATCCATATGCCATTTTATTATTGCTTTTTAAAATTGGTTTTTATTAAATATTGTGTTACAAAACAAACAGGAAACAGAGATTCCACTTTTGAGTCATAGTGTCTTTTTCACAGTTTGTTTACATTTGGTATGAGACACAATTGTCATAGACTTCGTGCGGTTTTGGGGAGGGGGAAATACCGCTAGTGTTAAAAAAACCAACCAACCTCTAAGCGGTTTGCAAAAATACAAAATAAAACATTCAAATTGTTTATTAAAAAACCAGTTAAAACCATTATTTTAAGCAAAAATTTTAAAAAATATTAAAGTCAGCAGTAGCTAAAAAAAGAGATGAAAGACATGCAACGTCTACATAGAATCGTATAATTGTGGAGTTGGAAGAGACCCCAGGGGTCATCTAGTCCAACCCCCTGCAATGCAAGAATCTCAGCTAAAGCATCCATGACAGATGGCACTGAAAAAGAATACAGTGGAACCTTGTCTTACATCCGCCTCTTCTTGCGGATGTTTCAGGTTGCGACTGCGGCAAACCCGGAAGTAAACATCGGGTTTGCTGCAATTCGCACATGCGTGGAAGCAGCTTCTGCCATCTATGCGTGCGCACAAGTGGCTGCCGCCTCTATGCATGTGCAGAAGTGCGCTGCCGCCGAATGCACATGCGCACAACGGCGCCTCTACTAGCATCTGGTTTCGCCCAGCGGATGGGCCTCTGGAACGGATTATGATCGTAAGTGGAGGTTGTACTGTACAGTGAAGGCAGGAGATCCAAAGTGTAGGTGCTGCCACACTAAAAATATAGATTACTTACAAGTGTGGAATGGGCATTATTTGGCCTCTGTAACAGTGCATATATGGGGTAAGGGGATCCCATAGGTAAACTAGCTGTGCCCATTAAGCAGGTCAGGCATCTCTGTTAGGCAGAGTGAGGTGGCCACCTCAGGCAGCATTTTTGGGTGCTATGGAAGAGCAGCGAATGGCTGGCAATTTTAATTTATTAGTATTGTACTTTTAGCTGGAGAAAGGGACTTGTGGGATTGGCTGCGTCAACTAAAATAACACGGCTGGCCTTGAGTAATCTGTACCTTCCCTTAAGGAGGGGGCGGGCATTCGCTTCTGCACCTCAGGCAGCAAAATGGTCTGTTCTGGCCCAGAGTGAAATTGCAGGGACCATGTAAAATGACCAGTGGTCATCCAAATGTTGCTGGGACACCCCCCCCCCCATCATGTCTGACTATTTCCCATCCTGGCTAGGGCTGATGGGAGTTTGAGTCCAACAGCACATCAACACCCCTGTTGAGATGATCATTTCTCTGATCTCCTGAGGCGAATCTCCTACTTTTATTGTTGTTTTAATTGTCGTGCTCTTTTAATGGGTTTGTTTATCAATTATGAATGTCGTAATGTGGCTGTTTTCCTATGTGTTTCAATTAGTGGCAGCTGTATTTTTATTATTGGTTTTGTTCATGTTATTTTGAGAATAGGCTTTCATTTGTTTGTGGACCTCCTTGGTATTTGAAAGGTATCACATAAATTCTTTTAATAACAATGGGGTGGGGGTGGGGAGCGTGTTTCACAGGTTTCCCTTCTCTGAAATTCTCTGCGACAGTTAGAAGAAATTTTCTGAGAACGCCTGCCTCCTTCTCAAGCCCACCCTGGGCAGCTCAAAATAGGAAAGCATTCCGAAGGCTTGATAGTACTAGACTGGAAAGCTTTTGCCACTGCTTCCCTCCCTTCCCACGCTCCTGGCTTGCAAGACACCTCTCTCCTTCCAGCAGTGCCAGTGACCTCCCCCTCCCCTCTCCCTCTTGCTCTTTCCCCTCTCAGGAGATAAAGCCTTGGATGGTTACAGCAAGAAAAAATATGTCTGCAAGCTGCTTTTCATATTCCTGCTGGGCCATGACATCGACTTTGGTCACATGGAGGCTGTCAATCTGCTCAGCTCCAACAAGTACACAGAGAAGCAAATTGTGAGTAGGCTTGAGGGGCCTGGGGTGGGAGGCTGGGGGTCCCCCCCTTCCCCCCCCTGTTAAACTGGCTCCAGCTCTCCCTTGGTCTCAGTTCCCCATCTGTATAAATAGATATAAAGGAGCAACAGGCAGCTACCTCCCAATGTTATCATCAGAAGTCAGAGTGCCAAGTCTGTAAGGAATTTATTAGGGAAGGCTGTGCTAGTTATTTTCATTACATTGTTGTTATTCACTCCAAGAGGGTCAGGATATTATATCTCACATATAGTCCTCCCCCCCCCCCGGGACATCTAGGGATTTTTTTTAAATAAAAAAAATACGGACAAGTATTCTTCTGTTGTGCAACATACATACACACACCTCTGTGTTGGTGTCATCCAGGAACAAGTTTTCCACCTTTTCTGGTGTTTTATGTGAACTACGCCTGGATAGAGGTTTCAGTCTAGGCCTCTGTATCCCAGATGTGGGGAACCTTTCACTCTCTGGATGCTGTGGAACTACAACTCCCATCAGCCCTAGCAAGCATGGCCAGGGATGATGGGAGTTGAAGTTCAGCAGCATTGGCCTCTGGGCCAATGATTATCCACACCCACAACATTCCAATTCTCCCCACTCTTTCACTTTCCTCACATGGTATTGTTCTTTTTCTTCTTTGTATTTTGAGCTATTTGCATCAATGAGGAAGTATCATGCCTGTTAAATAAAGGAGTGACCCATGGCACTGACAATCAACTCTAAAATGCTTTGGATGGAAACAGTTTGGCTGCCAGGGTGTGTCGCTGCAGGAATTGTAGTGCAGAAAGGAGCTCCTGTTTGCTGAACTGTACAGCACATTATATGGCTGCATGCACACCATACATTTGCCGCACATTTACAGCCCACCCCTCCCGCAGATAATCCTGGGAACTGTAGCTTGTGCTGGGAATTGTAGTTCTCCGTGTGGTGAACTACGGTTCCCATGAGTCTTTGGGGCAAGCCACGTGCTTTTCATGTACGGTGTGCACACGCTCTTTGTCTGCCTCGGGAGCGCCAGCCAACTTCGTTCTGGCCTCTTTTCTGCTGTGGGACAGAGTGGAGAAAAGCCTCTATGATTTTGTGGGTTGTGTGTCCATGCCTCTCCCCTAGCTCAGAATGTGCCTGCATGTGTATTTATCTGCCTCTTCTCTGCCCTAGGGTTACCTGTTCATTTCGGTGCTGGTGAACTGCAACAGCGAGCTGATCCGCCTCATCAACAACGCCATCAAGAATGACTTGGCAAGCCGCAACCCCACCTTCATGTGCCTGGCCCTGCACTGCATTGCCAATGTGGGCAGCCGTGAGATGGCCGAGGCCTTTGCCTCTGAGATCCCCCGCATCCTGGTGGCCGGGTAAGCCAGTCCCACTAGAGAAAGCCGTTTGCTCAGAGGGAGTCTATCCACAAGAGGCAAGGAACATACTGTGGTACCTCTGGTTACGTACTTAATTCGTTCCGGAGGTCCGTTCTTAACCTGAAACTGTTCTTAACGTGAAGCACCACTTTAGCTAGTGGGGCCTCCTGCCGCCACCGCACCGCCAGAGCACAATTTCTGTTCTCATCCTGAAGCAAAGTTCTTTACCCGAGGTACTATTTCTGGGTTAATGGAGTCTGTAATCTGAAGCGTATGTAACCTGAAGCTTATGTAACCCGAGGTACCACTGTATACAGGTCTGGTTTGTGTCTCCAGGCATCCTTTTTACAGTGGTACCTCAGGTTAAGTACTCAATTCGTTCCGGATGTCCGTTCTTAACCTGAAACTGTTCTTAACCTGAAGCACCACTTTAGCTAATGGGGCCTCCTGCCGCTGCCAGGCCGCCGGAGCACGATTTCTGTTCTCATCCTGAACCAAAGTTCTTAACCCAAGATACTATTTCTGCGTTAGCGGAGTCTGTAACCTGAAGCGTATGTAACCCGAGGTACCACTGTATTGTGATCTGATGTGATGTGATGCCATCTGTGCGGTTATGCACAATCTCACTTCCAGTGCTCTTTGTGCCTCCAAAGGTTTTGTGGCAGCCATCCTGCTTCATTCCCAGTTGGTGCCTGTCCTGTAGTTTCCTCCCAAAACCCTGGAACCTTTTATGCCGCAAATGTTCAGGGTGGTGTTTTTTGTTGCCCGTGTTTTGCACTCTAGCTAGACAGCAGTAACACAGGGAAAGTATCGCAGAACAGCTAACAAAGCGGAACAGTGTGGACGGTCCCAATATCAATCCACTGCTAACGCACTGTTATTTCATCAAATTTTCTGTTTTACAATTTAAAACACTCATTTTACATGCTTAAGATATCAATAACTTCCCTTCTTCTCTTTCCATGGTTCACTTTACATATTTTAAATCCCTGCATATTTTACAAAAACTATACCATTCAGTATTCCGTTACTGCATCCATCAAAACTTATTTACACTGCTGAGTTTTTCTTACTGGTGCCAGCGTTTTCAGCTGAACACAATTTTTCCCCTTATAGTCAATAAACATTTTCCAGTCTTCTTTAAACATATGTTCTTCTTGTTTTCTTCTTCTATATGTTAAGTCTGCAAGTTGTGCATATTCTGTCAACTTAAGTTGCCATTCTTCTTTGGTTGGGACCTCACTCATTTTCCATTTTGAGGTGAACAAAACATAGGCCGTAGTACTTGCATACATAAATAACCTTTTTTTGACACCTGGGAATTTTCATCTGAATTATCCCTAACAGAAAGGACTCGGATTTTTTGGGAAAGTACTTTTAAACATTTTTTTCAGTTCATGATGGATCATCAGTTGCTCTGCTATTGACCTGTTCTCCTTCCTTCACCCGTCTTGACCCACCTATTTGTCTGCAACTGCCCCTCAGTGACACCATGGATAGCGTGAAGCAGAGTGCTGCCCTCTGCCTCCTGCGCCTCTACAAGACCTCACCCGACCTGGTGCCCATGGGAGAGTGGACGTCGCGGGTGGTGCACCTTCTGAATGATCAGCACATGGTACGTAACCCCTGCCCCCAGCCTCTGCTTCCTAGGGGCTGACGTATGGAACCACCCCCACAATAATACACATATGGTACGCCCTCCACATCCACTCAGACACTATCTATCACATGGCCCATCGCTCGGGGAACACTGAGCTATTTGTACCCAGAGCTCAAAATAAGAGTAGCCGGATAGTTACGCTGCCAAGAGCAAAGGTTCTTCATAACCAATAGGTTTTATTGGTCTGTATATGGTGACTCTGGGGTGCACGAATGAGGGGCAGAGTACAAAGCTTTGGCCACCAACAGACCCCTGTTCATAGCTGTCAACTTTCAGATTTGAAAATAAGGGATCAGCAGCCTCATCTGTCCCGGGGGACAGTCTACGGGATATCTAGCAATCCGGGATAGCAATGGGAAATGGCGCTGGAATAAGGGAATTTCCTGCAAAAAAAGGGAAGGTTGACAGCTATGCCCCTGTTTAACTAAAGCATGCTATTTGCTCCAAAATGCTCCTATGTAGTAGCGATGCACACCGGACTTGGCACATCCTTTACTTCTCCTTCTATCATATGCCCAGTGGGAGCCAGAAAGTGGTGCATTTGTGCCTCCTTTAGCCCCTTTCGAAGTGGTCTCACTTGGCACACCATCTTTCTCCCCCCCCCAAAACCCCCCCCCACAGGGCGTGGTCACAGCTGCCGTCAGCCTCATTGCCTGCCTCTGCAAGAAGAATCCTGATGACTTCAAGACATGCGTTTCGTTGGCTGTATCCAGGCTCAGCAGGGTGAGGTCTGGGTTTGGGGGGGGGTGCACAGAAGAGAGCGGGGCACCAATTATTTTGCCTTTTAGTTACTGCTCCAGTTGGTTGTACTTGTGCGAGTCTTATTTCTGGGAACCAGGATTCCCCTAAACTAGGTGGGTGCTTCTCTCCCAGGGCTGAGAGCAGGCACAGTGATTTTCATCAGGATTATAGTGGGGAGAGAAAGGGTTAACCTCCCCCCCCCCAAAAAAATCCCTCTGTTTGCTGCAGCCCCAGTGAAAATAGTGGCTGCTCTGCACCTGCTTCCAGTTGTTTAAGGAAAGAAACATGGAGCAGGAAGTGATGCATTAAGCGCATCAGTTCCTCTGCGTCTGTCCACAAAGGCTACGACTCTCTCTCTCTCTCTTGTTGTTTTGCTGTATTTTGTACAGATTTGAGCTGTGGTACTTAAATTGGGAAAACAGCATGGGGGGGGGGAATGAACCCCACTGTCTGGCAAAGTGACTCTGATTCCCATCTGATCACTACAATCTGGTTCCCGCTTCTCCCCATGACTGTTTCTAAGCACATCTAGTTCCCCCACCAGGGCTTTGTGGTAATGGGTTTACGTAGGTGTGGGGAACTTCAGGCCTAAAGGACAAATGCGGCCCTCCGAGCCTCTATGTTTGGCCCTTGGAAGCCCATACTCCTCACTGGCCCCGCTTCTCACTCCCAGATGTTTTTGCCTGGCCGGAATGTATCCTTGAACTCTTCCTGGATGGAATCCACCCGCTTGCTCCAACCACTTTTGCCACTGACCCCACACACCACTGCCATGTGGCCCCCCAGAAGATTGCCCAGAAGTGAAAGTGGCCCCTGGACTGAAAAGGGTTCCCCACCCCTGGACTAATGAATAATGAGGATGTTCTAATATAGCTGACTCATTGGTGGTTTGTGTTGCTGTGTTTTTACATCCCACCCCCTGCCCCTCTGGCAGATTGTGTCGTCGGCCTCCACAGACCTCCAGGACTACACCTATTACTTTGTGCCAGCCCCCTGGCTCTCGGTCAAGCTCCTGCGGCTGCTGCAGTGTTATCCTCCCCCAGGTAAGAGGTGGCCTGGAATTGGGGGGGGGGGCAGCCACTTTGGGTGGCACCCAAGCCCTTCTACGCAAGAAGGCTTTCTCGGTAGTGGAACACCCTCCCACCAGATGTCAAGGAAATAAACAACGACCTGACTTTTAGAAGACAAATGAAGGCAGCCCTGTTTAGGGAAGTTTTTAATGTTTGATGTTTTACCGTGTTTTTAATGGTCTGTTGGGAGCTGCCCAGAGTGGCTGGGGAAACCCAGCCAGATGGGTGGGGTATAAATAATACACTATTATTTTATACCTTATTGGCCCGAATATAAGATGCACCCACAAATAAGACGCACATTTAACATTCAAGGCTTACTTGAGGGTGTGGCACTACCACTCTGAATGGGGGGCAGACGGTGCTCAGCGTCCCCCTCCCCAAGCCGGCGCCAGTGCTTGATTACGAATGTGCTGTGCGCTCACCTCCTGGCACTACCGACTCCTGGCATTACCTCCTGAAGCTGGCGCCAGCCGCCCCCGCCCCCTGTTCAGGGTGGTATTGCTGAGAGGCGGGTGCGCAGCGCTCGGTTCTGAATACAAGCCGCAGTCAGAATTTGGAAAAAAAAGGTGCGACTTATATTCAGGCCAATACAGTAGATGGATTGTGTGCAAGGCTGTGTCCAGTAGTTCTCTCTGGGCAATTATTCCAGGCTGCCTGTAGGCTCTGTTTAGTTAACAGAAAGATGGGGATTCTGGATTCTCTAGCAGGCAGAGGCTAGCGGATTAATGGGATCTGGCAGCCAGGTATATCCAGATCTCTCTGCTAATATAATGAAGTTCATTGCCAAGGTTATCAGATGTCGCTGTTCTGAAGTGCTGGACGCTGCTCGTACTTCCCAGCAGTCCCGCTTTCCTCCCATCTCATTCTAAATCCCAGAAATTGAATTAAGTGGTTTTCATGTTGGCCTTCAAATCACAAGAAGGGCCCTTCAGACCAAACACCTATCCGGTCCAGCACCCTCTTCTCCCAGTGGCCAACCTGATGCCTATGGGAAGCCTGTCAGCAGGACATGAGCAAAAAGCGATAGGTCGGTGGTAGAGCATCTGCGTTGCATACAGAAGGTCTGAGCTTTTAACCCCCGGCATCTCCAGATAGGGCTGGGAGAGACCCCAATCTGAAATCCTGCTAGTCTTAGTCAACACTGCTGAGCTAGATAGACCAGGGGTCTGACTCCATAAAGCACTCTCCCCACTTGTGATTCCCAGCAATTGCTATTTGGAGGCATTACTGCATCCAATCCTGGTGTTGTAGCCCAATAATAATAATAATAATAATAATAATAATAATAATAATTTATACCCCGCCCATCTGGCTGGGTCCCCCCAGCCACTCCGGGCTGCTTCCAAAAAAACACTAAAATACAATAACCTATTAAACATTAAAAGCTTCCCTAAACAGGGCTGCCTTTAAATGTCTTCTAAAAGTTTGGTAGTTATTTTTCTCTTTGACATCTGGTGGGAGGGCATTCCACAGGGCGGGCGCCACTACCGAGAAGGCCTGTAACCTGTAACTTGGCTTCTCGCAGCGAGGGAACCACCAGAAGGCCCTCGGCGCTGGACCTCAGTGTCTGGGTGGGAATGGAGACGCTCCTTCAGGTATACTGGACCGAGGCCGTTTAGGGTCAGCACCAACACTTTGAATTGTGCTCGGAAACGTACTGGGAGCCTGTGTAGGTCTTTCAAGACCGGTGTTATATGGTCTCGGTGGCCGCTCCCAGTCACCAATCTAGCTGCCGCATTCTCTAGCAGGTGAACTTCCTTGTTCTATAGAACTTCTCATTGGGTAGGTACTTGAAAGCTTGACCTCACTTGGTCCAGCTTAGCTGATGAAATGCTGGCCTTGAACTGACCCAGTAAAAGAGGTTACTTTATCTATTTCTCATCTCTTCTTTCTCAGAGGCCTGGCTCAGATGTAATAGGAAACCCCAGTTGCCTGCTATGCGAATGAGTCTCCCGCGAATTTATGCTGCTCCCCTTTCCCCTCCCCATCTCCTTTTCTGCATGTCAGAGAAGGGGACCTAACATTTATATAGCATCACAAAATGTCACAGCTTTTGTTCAAACACCTTTATTGGAGGCCTTCAACACACTTGGAGGCTGTGTGGGAGCCAAGAACCAACCTAATTCCCACCTCCCAGACTAGTACACGGATCAGAACATCATTAACCTTTGGGTTTTCAATACTCTTCTCAAAAAATCTTACCCAAATGCATGTTTGGGATGAAAAGCACTTAGAAATCCATACACTGAGATGAAACATGTATTTAATGACGTATTTTGTGCTACGTATTCAAGGACAATTTTTTTGTACGGATTTTAAAAAGCAGCCCAGATTACTGCAGAAATGGGAGGGAAAGGATTTTTGAATGAACATGTGTGAAATTAACATGGGCTGGAGTTAGATTGGTCTATCCATAGGGAAAGTCTAAGGAGATGTGAATGGTCATTGGGAGCCGTGAACCTTGGGTTCTCCTCTTGCTGGGACCTGCTCTAACATGCTGCTTCCTGGCCTTTGCACCCTCTGCTTTTCCCCGCAGAAGATGCAGCAGTGAAAGGACGTCTGGTTGAGTGCCTGGAGACTATACTCAACAAGGCCCAGGAGCCACCCAAGTCCAAGAAGGTCCAGCACTCCAATGCCAAGAATGCTATCCTCTTTGAAGCCATCAGTCTCATCATCCACTACGACAGGTGAGCACTTCACCCTTGTTTGTTCTTCCTTAGCACGGAGACCCTTTAAATGAGATGGTGGGAAAAAATGACTGGTGCTTTTCCAAAGATATCTCACTGTGCAAGTGTCTCAGTGGTCCTTGGCAGCCTTTAGATGGCAGCACCAGGGCAAAACCAGAGAGGGGAAGGGGCAGGTATGTGAAAAGCTACATTTTACCATATGTGGTGGACGTGTAGAGCGGCTAAGGGATTTTGAGAGATGATTTATAATGAGATAAAGAAAATATTTAAGGCAACTCTCCCCAAAAGCACAGAAACTTTTCTTCTAGGGATAACTGGGACAGATGTGCCCAAAAAATCAGACAAATTAATTTTAATAGGCAACAACTGCAGCGAGAATGCTAGATGCGCAAAACTGGTGAAACGAGGCTGCATCTAACTAAAGAACATAGGCAGCTGAAATTGATGGAATATGCAGAAGTAGCAAGCTTAACTAGTAAAATTAGAGATCAAGATAAGGCAGTGTTTAAGGAGGATTGGAAAATGTATGTAGATTACTTTGAAAATCAATGTAAACATGTTAAAACTCAAGTAGGTTTTGCGTAGGAACAGCAGTAAAATATATATCTGAGAATGTCATGGAGGAGTTAAGGCATAGAATAATTATGATATGCAGCTATGGCTTTTCCCCAAACTGGGGGACATTGGATGACAATCTGGTTGATTTGAGAGGTGTGCAGTCAGCCGCTGAGCTCCGCTGGGATGTCCCTCCTGCCATGCTCAGATGGGGCTTAACTTTGTTGACCCACAGCGAACCCAACCTGTTGGTGCGGGCATGTAATCAACTCGGCCAGTTCCTACAGCATCGGGAAACCAACCTCCGATACCTGGCCCTCGAGAGCATGTGCACCCTGGCCAGCTCTGAATTCTCCCACGAGGCCGTCAAGACCCACATTGAGACCGTCATCAATGCCCTCAAGGTCAGAACCCATTGAAGGCACGGGCAGAGCAGATGGGTGAGGTAGCTTGCACGCAGAATGAGATTGAAGGGCTGAGAGAGTGTGGTCTTTCCAAATCCTCTCCCCGTGTGCTGGTGGTGAAATTTGGAGGGGGGGGGGGGAGATTTCACTGGATAGTCCCCATTGGGAGATGGAGTCTGCCAACATCTCAAGGGCCACAGCCTCCCATCCTTGAACTGAGGAGCATAGCAGGGAATGAGCCGCTGGAAAGCAATGGAGCATCACTTCAGCCTGGTACCAACTGCATGCTCTTCTTGCTCACCTAATCCTATCCAACTGCTGGTTGTTATAGTGGGCTTGCAGAAGATGCTCCGTTTGTAAGTGTGAAAGCCAACCGGGGCAAGACGGGGGTTATGCCGCAGGCAAGAACTTGCTGGTCTCACACTCCCGGCCTCTTTTTCCCAGACGGAGAGGGATGTGAGCGTGCGCCAGCGGGCTGCCGATCTCCTCTACGCCATGTGCGACCGCACCAACGCCAAGCAGATCGTCTCGGAGATGCTCAGCTACCTGGAAACGGCAGATTACTCTATCCGCGAGGAGATTGTGAGTGGGTTTTTCAGCTCGTGGGAAAGAGAGCTGTTTCTTCATCTAGGTAGATTTCTGTGAAACAGCAAGGGGGGAAGGGAGGCCAGGAGTTTCCAAATCCTCTTAAAGGGATTTGGCATGCAGGGTGGCCCTACTGTTGGGCAGAGCAGGGCAGCTGCCTCAGTTGGCATATGATGGAAATTTGGAGAGAGGCGACAGTGGCAGCTTTCTGGCTGTTTGCACTGAGATCCCCCAACCACTAGCCATTCCCTTTGATTGGAGAACAGAGATGTGTACGCTTGACTGCATAGGAAGATGTTTTCCCTTTGCCAGTGTTGAAGTTATGTTCAGCTGCCATTCTAATCGGCTTCTGTATGTGGAATGGTGGGGAGGAGAGGAGGCACAGCACCATCAGCATCAAGGTGTCGCGTCAGCCTTGCTGGTACTGAAGAGTAGCCCCTAGTGGCTTAAAGCCTGATAGGAACTGGCAGGGCAGGGCAATATTTCATTTTCCATATCTCCCAGGTGCTGAAGGTGGCTATCCTTGCTGAGAAATATGCAGTGGACTACAGCTGGTATGTGGACACCATCCTCAATCTGATCCGTATCGCCGGGGACTATGTGAGCGAGGAGGTCTGGTACCGCGTCATCCAGATCGTCATCAACCGAGACGACGTCCAAGGCTATGCTGCCAAGACAGTCTTTGAGGTGGGTGGGGTTGGTCAGAGTCATTGACCGTTTCTTCTTTGCCTTCCCTGTCGCTCTGGGGAGAAGCCTTCTCTTCCCTCTATATTGTTGGACTACAACTCCCATTGGGACATGGGTGGCGCTGTGGTCTAAACCACAGAGCCTAGGGCTTGCTGATCAGAAGGTTGGCGGTTTGAATCCCTGCGACGGGTTGAGCTCCCGTTGCTCGGTCCCAGCTCCTGCCAACCTAGCAGTTTGAAAGCACATCAAAGTGCAAGTAGATAAATAGGTACCACTCCGGCGGGAAGGTAAACGGCGTTTCCATGCGCTGCTCTGCTTCACCAGAAGCGGCTTAGTCATTCTGGCCACATGACCCGGAAGCTGTCTGCGGACAAACACCGGCTCCCTCGGCCTATAGAGCGAGATGAGCGTGCAACCCCAGTCGTCCGCGACTGGACCTAACAGTCAGGGGTACCTTTACCTTTACAACTCCCATTAGCTACAGCCAGAATATGGCCAGCGGTCAGGCATGATGGGGATTGGAGTCCAACAGCATCCTCAAGGCCACAGTTTCCTCAGTGCTGCTTGCTCTGTGGGTGGGTAAGATGCGTGTCCAGCTGCCTCGCTAAAAAGGTACCCCTGCCCCTACGGGCCAGTTGTGTCCGACTCTAGGGTTGTGCACCCATCTCACTTAAGAGGCCGGGGGCCAGCGCTGTCCGGAGACACTTCCGGGTCACGTGGCCAGCGTGACGAAGCTGCTCTGGCGAGCCAGCACCAGCGCAGCACACGGAAACGCCGTTTACCTTCCCGCTATAAAGCGGTACCTATTTATCTACTTGCATTTGGGGGTGCTTTCGAACTGCTAGGTGGGCAGGAGCTGGGACTGAACGACGGGAGCTCACCCCGCCGCAGGGATTCGAACCGCCGACCATGCGATCGGCAAGTCCTAGGCACTGAGGTTTTACCCACAGCGCCACCCGCGTCCCCCTAGCCGCCTCGCTAGAGGGCTGCTAATTGATACAAAACGGCCTGAGAGGAATTCTGCAAATCTAGGTGAATTGATTTCACAATATTAATAAAGTGTCTGTCACAAAGGGTACGTCTAGATGTATCTGTCAAAAAGAACGGGGGGCGGGGGGGCAGTTTCAAGACCTATAAACACAAGGAACAGCCAACCAGCTCTGTGCGAATCAGTCTTTGTCACAAACTGCAGAGGAGGGAGAGAAGTCTGCCCTAAGCTCAGTCCTGGGGAGATGGCAGTCCATGTGTCACAAGCTGTGATGAATGCGCTTCTACAGCAGGCTCATCACTGAATTTATGTACAGGCAGAGACCATTTTAAGCGTGTCCAGTATGTGCGCAACCTCACCTCAAACCTGGAAGCGACCCGAAAATGTCACAAAAGGGGGCAATAACCTGTAACTGTAATAACCTGCAATTTCATAAGAGTATGTATTTAAAGTACCGTATTTTTCGCTCTATAAGACGCACCAGACCACAAGACGCACCTAGTTTTTGGAGGAGGAAAACAGGAAAAAAAAAATTCTGAATCTCAGAAGCCAGAACAGCAAGAGGGATCGCTGCGCAGTGAAAGCAGCAATCCCTCTTGCTGTTCTGGCTTCTGGAATAGCTGCGCAGCCTGCATTTGCTCCATAAGACGCACACACATTTCCCCTTACTTTTTAGGAGGGAAAAAGTGAGTCTTATAGAGCAAAAAATACGGTAGATGAATAAATGAACAAATTAAATTAATTTGGATATGTAGAAGATATTAAGAATAAATTTAAGGAACCGCAGAAAGAGGGGGAAGGAAGCCAAGTTTTGAAATGTTAAAATGACTGTAAATTTTTTGAAATGTATAAACCTGAAAATCATAAATATTAAAAAGGGGGGACAGGGACTGAATGGGGTGCTTGCAGCCTTTTTCAATGGTGTTCCAAGTATGCGCAGTTTCACTTAAACGCATGGTTCCTTGGAACACAACCCCCACATAAATTGGGAGTTGCCTGTGCGTCTCAATTCAGCCACAGTTCTTTCTGGGTTAGAGACCCAGAATGAACCTAAAAGAGCCTGAGGCAATTGCGGTGTTAGTCCTTTTGAGACACGTCAGGAAAAGGGCTAAATCATGGCCTGATGGTTGCATGGGAGCCTGAATGGAGGCTTATTTTTTCTCCCTGCCTCCCTACAGCACATTACAGATCTCCTTTGTTTCCCATAGGCCCTACAGGCTCCCGCCTGCCACGAGAACATGGTCAAAGTTGGCGGCTACATCCTAGGGGAGTTTGGGAACCTCATCGCTGGAGATCCTCGCTCAAGGTTGGGAACTGTGGGAGGAAGGGATGGGGGCAGCGCCTAGGAGAGGGACCCACTAGCCCACCTTATTGGTGACAGGTTCTTTCTCTCCATCCACCGATCCTCAAAACAGCTCTGAGTGAGATGCCTCCTCAAGGCCATTCAGTGGGCTGGTTCTCTCCAATCCCTGTGGCAGCAACCCTGTGGTTCTCAACCCTGGAAGCCCTTATTTTACCATTCCAGTGGGCGCTAGGCCAAGCATGTCAGGGAGATGGCAAGGCTAGGACTCTGGCATGTAGATTCTTTTGGGAGGTGGGATTTATATTTAATTTTTTTGGTATGATCCTTCGAACACGTGAGCCTCCACCTGCAGTTTGAAATGAATGGTACAGCCCAGGGACAGGTTAGCAGCCTCACAGAGAACTAGGGCTTAGTTCTGTTTGCAGAGGCGCGTCCCCTTCTTTTCTTAGCTTGGTGAGGCACATTGGCATGCCTTGCTTCAGGTCCCCTCCCCTCTGCTATGCTGACTTGGAGTGTGGCAGCTAAAAATGGTGCCACCCTCAACCCGTGCCTCCTTCCTGAAGAAGCATCTCCACCCACATCACTCAGTCCAGACACTGAGGTCCAGCACCAAGGGCCTTCTGGCAGTTCCCTCACTGCACAAAGTGAAACTACAAGGAACCAGGCAGAAAGCCTTTTTGGTAGTCACACCTGACCTGCAGAACACCCTCCTGGCAGATGTTAGAATCTGCAAAATTTTTCGTAGACATCTGAAGGCCAGCCCTATTTCAGAGTGCTTTTAATGTTTGATTTTGTCATTGTTTTGCTGTTATTTTTGTAGGAAACCTCCCAGTGTGGCTGGGGCCCAGTCAGATGGGCAGGGTATTAGAAAGAAAGTATAATAGAGTGGAACCTTGGTTCTCAAACTTAATCCATTCCGGGAGTCCGTTCAACTCCCAAAATGGTTCGAAAAACAAGATGCGGTTTCTGATTGGCTGCAGGAGCTTCCTGCACTCAATTGGAAGCTGCGTCGGACGCTCGGCTTCCGAGAAACGTTCGCAAACTGCAACACTCACTTCTGGGTTTGTGACATTCGGGAGCCGATTTGTTTGGGAGCCGAGCCATTTGAGAAACCAAGCTACCATCATCCTTCCTTCCTTCCTTCCTTCCTTCCTTCCTTCCTTCCTTCCCCTCTTCCAGCCCTCTGGTGCAGTTCAACCTCCTGCACTCCAAGTTCCACCTCTGCAGTGTCTCCACCCGGGCTTTGCTCCTCTCCACCTACATCAAGTTCATCAACCTCTTCCCTGAGACCAAGGGCACCATCCAGGAAGTGCTGCGCTCCGACAGCCAGATCCGCAACGCCGACGTGGAGCTGCAGCAGCGGGCGGTTGAGTACCTCAAGCTCAGCTCCATCGCCAGCACCGATGTCTTGGTGAGGGGGAAACTGGGAATGTTGCGAGAGACGGGTGGGCTGGTAGCTAAGTCAGCTATTCATCTTGGGGAGACTGGGTGGGGGAAGAGAGTTGGCTGATCTGAAAGAGAAGCTGGTTGCAGCTGCATCAAATAAGGGGAGACGTAAGGCTTCGATCTGTGAATTGAAACCAGCTCTTGGGATTTTTTTTGTGCTGCGCCAGAAGCCCATTTCTGCCCCTTCACCATAGGCCACAATGGGGAGCCAGGAAAAGGAACCTGCCTTATATACCAGGGTCAGACCTCTGTTTCCCCTGCCTACGCTGACTATACTGGTTGGCAGCAGCTTTCCAGGGTTTCAGCAGCTTTCAGCAACCGGGAGGTGGTAGGGATTGAACCTGGGACCTTCTGAGCCACAGCTCCCTTTCCAAATCCCATCGGCCCCAGACAGTGTGACCCAATGATCAGGGTGTATGGCAGTTGTAGTCCAACAACACTGGGTGGGCCGTACGTCTGCCGCACATGAAGGAATCTGACCCTTGAGCCGAAAAGGGCTCTGGAGCCTTTGAGGATTCCAGCATTTTGGCTCCCTGAAGTTTTTTGTAAGATCTGCCTTTTCCAAGAGGAATTGTATGGGCTTTTAAAATTTTATCTCTGCCGTTTGCTTGTTTTGGGCACTGGATTGGTATTTTATTGTTTCTGCTGCATTTAAAAACAAAACTGGTGCTGGCAAGAGAACTGTGGTTATGGGGCAGAATAGAAGTGTCATGAATGAAAAAGTTGTTGGCATCCGTCCGTCTCGGGGACAATGTGGCTTTGGGGGTGAAGTCAAACTATTGAAAAGTTACAGCCCCTGCTGAGGGTGTTTTGTTGCGGCTGGGGCAGATGAAGGCGTCCAGCTGTGCTGCTGCAGATGCACCACAGCGTTGCTTCTCTCTGCGCTCCGCCCAGCAGTCATTCCTCCTCCAATCACTGCTGGCTGTCTTGCCTCCAGGCACTGTGGTTGTCTGGAAGGCATTCCCACATGGTGGGGTTGATGCTGCCAGCCTTCATATCACATTTGCAGACATCCTTTGTAGCACAGAGTTGGTCTGCCAATGGGCCTGGTGCCTGAAGCCAGCTCCCCCTAGAGCACGTCCTTGGGAATCCTGCCACCTTTCCATTCTGCGGACATAACCAAGCCGTAAATGAAAAGCAGACGAATAACTCGTCATTCGAACCCTTCTCCGTCTCCCCAACTCCGCCCCTTAGGCAACGGTGCTGGAGGAGATGCCTCCATTCCCTGAGCGCGAGTCCTCCATCCTGGCTAAGCTCAAGAAGAAGAAGGGCCCCGGAGCTGGCAGCGAGCTGGACGACGGCAAGAAGGACCCCAACTCCGAAATCAATGGGGGCATGGAACCCTCAGCCAGCACTGCCGTGAGTGCCAAAGAGAGGGAGGGTCTGGGGCTTGGAGACTTGGGGTGTCCCCTGGCAAGAAAATGGTGCCTTGTGTGTGGGAGACCGGGGCTCTTTGGAGAAGGGAGGTCTCGGGAGTCAAAGCCCAGGGCGAGAACCATTTACCAGAAAGCCTGTGGTGCTGTAAAGTGGGAAGGGAAGTGGGTGGGTGGATTCTGCGATGGCTGACAAATTCCATTAAGAATTTGTCAGCTTGTTGCCAGATCTGCCAACCAGGAGAAATGTAGTTGTGATGTCTCAAGCTGGTTGGTGTCCTGGCACTGCCATGCGCACAGTGCACCCCTCTTCCATCCCCTTGGGCCTTGCCCAAAAGATAAAATGCAAATCTGAGAGGTGGGCAGCAGGGATGGATACTGTATAGAGTTATATAGATGTAGAGATTAGAGTTAGTAAAGAAATGCAGATCTGTAAATTAGAAATGGTAAAGAAATAATAGATATAGAAAACGGAATTCGTAAAAGGCAGCACTGAGAGGCTTGTCCCTTCCCCGCAGAAATGAGGAGGTGTTAATGAATCTGATGTACGAATGTGTCCAATTTGCACAATTATTCCAATTGCAGAATTTGTTTTTTTCTGGACACATTTTAGTGCAGGAGTAGAGAGAAAGCATGCTCCCACAGCGCAGGGCCCGGTGCCTTTTCCTCTGCCCCCAAGGTAGGTACCAGGGTTCGTGGGTTCAGTTCTCAAGGCAGGTGCATGGAAGGACCTTTACCTTGGCTTCTCCCTCCCTCCCGCTTCTCCTCAGTCGACGCCATCCCCCTCTGCCGACCTCCTCGGCCTCCGGGCAACCCCAGCAGCTGCCTCCGGCGTCCCATCCAGTGCTGGCAACCTTTTAGTGGACGTCTTCTCGGACAGCCCCTCATCCGCAACTGGCCTTGTGTCTGGCGCAGAAGATAACTTCCTGAGGTGAGGGGGCCCTGGTGGGATGTGGGCACAGGCTTTTCTGGCCCTCTGCTTTCCCAGGGGAACTGGGCAGTGGTGCTGCGGCGAGTAATGGCGGACTCCTGTAGACACAAGGCCCACCGAATGCTCTCTCCGTCAAAAGGGTGCAAGCCATTTTTTTTCCGGAGGAAAGTCACTCACAGAACGGGGATATAGGGGCCTTTCCCGTTGCTAGGAATAGTAACTCTGATCCACAGCTAGCTCAGAAAGTTGAGAAGAAGCCTGGCCTGGTATCTGGTCCTGTGTTTCAGAAGGGATGGTGTGGATTTTCCTCCCCGTGTTCATGTTTGCTTTGGGCAGGCTAGATGGATTTTGAGGGTGCTTGTTTCCAAGATGGTGGGGACCTTATGGGCTTTCTCTGTCCTTTGGGAGAGGGGCATGTGTTAGTCCTCGTGGCCTTGTCTTGCTCTCTGTTTCTTTGCCCTCTTTTGTGTGTGTGTGTGTATATATATATATCTCTCTCTTTCTGTCTGCTGCCTCTTGGGAATGGTTCTCTCTCTCTCTCTTTCTTTCTCTCTCTCTCTTGCTCTGCCTTGGACGAAGCAGTGACTTGGAGGCTCCTCCCGAGAGTCCTTCATCCCTCTTGGTGGAGGCTGGCCTGCCTGCAGAGTAAGGGGCTGAAACTCTCTCTCTGCCAATACTGCCCACCCTGCTATTTACCCTGCCTCCCCAACCTCCTCAGGGGCACCTCTCAATGAGTTCTCTGTTAGGACTCCCATCAGCTGAAAGGAGGAGAGGGCATCTAGCAATTTTTAAAAACCCACCTGTGTGTTTGATTACACCTCAGCTCTCTGTGAAAGGAGAAGGATGATGGAAGCTGAAATGATGTTCTGTGACAGGGATGGAGAACCTTGGGTCTTTCAGGACCCCAACTTCCATCAGCCCAGGCGGCATGGCCAATGGGAGTTGAAGCCCAGCTGCTGGGAATGACAGGCAGGAAGAGCACTGCCTATGGGCTTCCCTGTAGCATCTGGTTGACCACTGAGAGAACAGGATGCCGGACTGTGATGGACTTTTGGTCTGAGCAGGGCTCTTATTCCTTGTCCGGTGCTGTGTCAGCAAAAGAGCCTTAGTTCAGCTCCAGCTCCTTGTCCTTGCCTTCAAAGCCACCCCCCTCCCGACCTTGTTGTCCCGCCCGCAATCTCTCTCTGCCCCCCATATCATGATACATCTCTGCCAGTGATCTTCGGTCTTCCGGCTCCGCCACCCTCCATCTTCTGAACATCAGTGCCTCCGTCCTTTCTCGCCTGCGATGGTGTCCCAGAACACCTGCCTGACACCACCTTTCTTGCCTGCTATGAAACCCGCACCACCCCCTCGTCCCCCACATCACGCTGTAACTAAGCCTACGCACATGCAGCCGAAACAACTGCATACTGCCTCCCTGTCCTCTTGTTTCTCCTCTGGGTGGAATTTTGAGATTGGATCCTCCTTGGGGCAGGGACCCTCTGCTCTTGTGTTCCAAAGTGCCATGGACACAGATGGTTCCAAGCAAGCAGATGGGTGGAGGTGGCTGTGGAACAGAAGCAAGCAGCCCAAAGGGAATGTCTCTTTCCTGACATGAGTGTTGCCTCTGGGGCCTCTAGACTGCAAAGGCCAGAGAGGCCATTGTATCCCGGGGCTGTTGAGGAATTGGGATTTACTAAACTGCCTTAAGCCTTTCACATCCTTCATGTGAGCGAGGACCACAGGGTCCAGGGGGTGGAGGCCCATGGCTAGAATATCCTGCTTCTTTGAGAAAGCAAGTTGGTTCAAGCCACTGGTGGCCAGATCTCCTGGACTATCAGTGGCAGCAGTGTGGGAAGTTGGTGCAGATGTAGGCCCTACCACAAAGGAGTCCTGGGTTCCCTTGGGGTGGCAGGTGTTTCTGAGTCAAGGAATGCAGAGTTGGGTTTCTTGGGCTTTGAGGGGAAGGCGAGCTTCTTAGCAGGTCAGGGCACCTAAATTGCTTGCAGACGTGATTTTTGGAGGAAGAAGAGTCTGCCTATGCATAAAGTCACTCACTTGAATGGCTTTAAAAGAGGATTAGACAAAATCACGGAGGATAAGGCCAGCAGTGGCTGCTAACCCTGATGGATATGCTGTCGCTCCACTGTCAGAGGCAGCATGCTTTTGGAAACCAGCCGCTAGGAATTGCAGGTAGGGAGAGCGCTGCCATACTTGGGCCCTGCTTGCAGGTTCCCGTAGGAACCTGCTTGGCCACTGGCGAACCAGGATGCAAGACTGTGATGGTCTCATCCGGTGGGCTCTCCTTTATGTGTATCTTAGCAAAGGTGTTGACGATGCAAATACGTTTTGCTCTCGTCCTTTTAGCGCAGGTGTGTGTGGGGAAAACTTTGCCCCCTGCCTCAGTTGTTGCTAAACCACCCCCAGCAGGCATAGCCAATGGGATGATGGACATAGCAGTTCAGCAACAACCGGAGAGCCAAAGGTTCCCAACCTTTTCTTTTAGAAGCTACTTAGGAACAGTGCCTGGTCCTTCCGCTGCCTCCTCACCTGCTGTGTTGCATGCTGGCTTGCTGTCCATATATTTGTGTGCGTGTGTGTTTGTTCTCTGCCTCCTTCTGGTACTAACCTGGTGCTGCGCCCTGGTGACTCATCTTTTCTGCTCTCTCTTTCTCTCTCTCTTCCCCACCCCTGCCAACCGCTGGTCCCCTTTGCTATGGCCTTTGCCACCACCTTCAGCTCAGGGGCTGCCGCATCTGTCTCTGAGGACCCCGCTTTGCCTATTGCTGAGGCCGATGAACTGCTTCACAAGTAAGATCCTGCAGTGGGACTGTGGCTCCCAGAGGCTGGGGCTGTGGGTGGCAGCGGCGGCAGACTAGAAGTCTCTTCCCCCTTGGCACAAGAGGCTTCCTCTGGTTCACCAGCCTGATCCCATCTGTGCTATTAGCTCAGGGGGTTGGGAAGCATTTTCAGCCCAGGGGGCTGCATTTCCTCATGAGCAACCTCCCAGGGTCCATGTGGGTGGAGGCCCCTTTTCAGCAGGGGGCCGGTCCACTGTCCCTCAGACCTTGTGTGGGGGCCGGACTATATTTTGGAAAGAAAAAAAATTCCTTTGCCCCACAAATAACCCAGAGATGCATTTTAAATAAAAGCTCACATTCTACTCATGTAAAAACACGCTGATTCCCGGACCGTCCACAGGCTGGACTTAGAAAGCGATTGGGCTGGATCCGGCCCCTGGGCTTTAGTTTGCCTACCCATGGGGTTTAGGGATACATTTCAGCCAGGAAAAAGCAGCAAAGGAGGGTGCCAGGCCAGGCCATTAAGGGGCGTGTGTCCTGAACCTCAGGCCCAAAGGAGGGCTTGTGGGAATGGTTGGGTGCAGGGATACCAAAGAAAGGATGTCCAACCACACCAGAGTGATCAGTTCTAGTGCTTTATTAAAATAAAAGTGCAGACTTAAGAGCAAAGCAGCCTGCCAGGTCTCCCAGCCTTTGCAGATGTGGGACGGACACCGCAGCAAGGAGATGGCTTGTTCGCGCCCAAGCAAACGCTCATGCATTCCTTACGCATGAAGCAGCATGTGTCTCTTTGGGCAGACCTTCCTATTGCTTCACCAACCTGACAAGATGAGGGCCTAGGTGGCAAATACCCAAATCTTACAGATAGCTCCCCTTTCTGGGCTCAGAAATTCATAGATAAGGATAACACCAAAGCAAGCCAGTTAACCTATATATCAAAGCAAGGGAATATGTAGAAGCTCATTGCTACAACACAATACCAATTACTGGTGGGGTTATCTTGACTACCAAGATGGCATTAAGCACAGCTTTCAGAACAGTTCACCTTTGGTTCAACACAGCGTGGCCTGGGGAGACTCCCCAAGAGCCAGATAGAAAGGCCTGGAGGGAACCTCCGCCCCGGGCCTGAGGTTTCCAGCGTTGTCTTAGCTTCACCTGACACCACTCTCTGCTATGTGCTGAAGTTCCTCTGCTTCCCAGGCATGGCAGTTGGGAAGAAAAGGGTCTCCTCTGAATAAGGGGGTATTTCCGATTCACTGACCCGCTCTCAGCTGAGCCTTGAGCCCTTAGATAGCAGGAGGTAGGCTAGGGTTGACCAGCTGCATGTCAAAAGAGACCAGCACCAGCGGAAAGGGTGGTGTGGGGAAGTCCTGGGGGCTAGAAGCCAAAACAGAAGGAAGACCTTGGATACCTGCCTGCCCGTAACCAACCCTCCGTGGTCCATTGCAGGTTTGTGTGCAAGAACAACGGAGTGCTCTTTGAGAACCAGCTGCTGCAGATCGGGGTTAAATCGGAGTTCCGGCAGAACCTGGGTGAGTGGGGTTTGGGACAGTGGGCAGAATGGTGACCAGCTCCCCCAACCTGCATATTAGGAAGCTGGTCTTTCATTGGCCTTACTTCAAGGATATGCTCCTCACATCAGCTTCCTTGATGGGCTCCCCACCTCTTAAACTAATTTTTTATCCTTTCCCTTCAAGTCCTTTTGCATGTTGACACTTACTAGATTTTTGCCTGTGGGGCAGGGAGCAGTAGGTACCCATGTCTCTGACAAATTGCGGTACTTGGATTTTGGGAATCCTGTAATCTAAGCATTTGCTTTTATTGATTGATTGATTGATTGATTGAATGTAAGTGTTGCCTTTTGCCAGAGACAAAGGGAGGCACACAGTTTCTCCTGTTGGTTCTAGTAAGACTTGCTTCCAGGGGACAGTCGGTGAATGTTTTTTTATGTGAAGCCGCCCTGTGCTCTGTTTTGGAGGAAGAAGCCAGGGTGTAAAGATATTTATCGGCTATAAAAGTTAATAAATAAATCTCCTCCTGCCAAAATCAGAGAGGGATGCATGCTGTCGTGTCAGCACAAGTGTCTCTTGAGGAGAAGATTGGAAGAGACAGTTTGTGCTGGTTATTGGCCTTTTGGCTAAACTTGTTGGTGTGGGGCAGAGACAGGAAACCTGTGGCTCTCCAGCTGTCGTTGGACTCCAACTCCCATCAGCCCCTGCTAGCATGGACAGTAGGCAGGAACGATGGGATCTGCAGTCCAGCACCATCTGGAGGGCCACAGATTCTCCATGCCTGATGTCGAGGGGTCCTGAGCTGGTGTTGTGAGCAGCCAAGGTGAGATGCTGAGCAGCTCCACATTTTTTTTAAAAAATGTCTTCTCTCCAGGCCGGATGTATCTCTTCTACGGGAACAAAACGTCCATCCAGTTCCAGAGCTTTACCCCTACAGTCAGCTACCCAGGAGACCTGCAGAGCCATATCCTTTTGTAAACGTCTACTGGGGGTGGGGGGGATGCGGGTGGCGCTGTGGGTTAAACCACAGAGCCTAGGACCTGCCGATCAGAAGGTTGGTGGTTCAAATCCCCGCAACGGGGTGAGCTCCTGATGCTCAGTCCCTGCTCCTGCCAACCTAGCAGTTCAAAAGCACGTCAAAGTGCAAGAAGAAAAATAGGTACCGCTCCGGCGGGAAGGTAAACGGCGTTTCCGTGCGCTGCTCTGGTTCGCCAGAAGCGGCTTAGTCCTGCTGGCCACATGACCTGGAAGCTGTCTGTGGACAAACACCGGCTCCCTCGGCCTGAAAGCGAGATGAGCGCAGCAACCCCAGAGTAGTCCGTGACTCTGAGATGCCCCCCGTCCCAGGTAAAGGGACGGGGGCATCTCAGAGTAGACTTGCGGCACTAGAGGCTTTCTTTCCCTTTGCTCCTCGGGGAGGATAACACTTCGTTTCCTTAGCACCGCTCACAGCTCAACATCCAGACAAAAGCAGTGGAGCCTCTGGTGGAGGGAGGTGCTCAAGTGCAGCAGGTCCTGAACATCGAGTGCCTGAGCGACTTCACAGAGGCGCCCCTCATCAACATAAAATTCCGGTACTGTAGTCCACAGCATCCCTCTGGGGACTGAATGCCAGCTTGTTGGCATGGCTTCCACTTGCACTCTCACTCTCTCTTGAAACACAAGGCCCAAGCCAGCAGGCTTCCCTCTTCACTCGTCAAAAATGATTGATATGTTGAACAGAGTCATTTGCTTTCCTACCCGTCCCCTGCCCTGGATAGGGAGGTTTAGGCTTTTCAGTCCTCTCCAGCGTTGTGGCTCATCTCAATTCCCTCCCCGCTTCCCCTTTTTGTCCCCAACTTGAGGGGATCTTGGGGCGCCATGGGTACCCGGAAGAGAAGGGCTGTTGCAATGGGATGAATGGAGAAGGGGCTGGGGCTGGGGCAGCCTGCGTGACCAGCCGCGTCTCTGCACCGGAGCAGGGAACGATGACGCAGAACGGTTCCGTAATGGTTTGAAAAGCGCACGAAATGTTTCTAGCCCTCAGTGTTGCGGAGAAATTCTGTACATGAGCAGAGCTGAGTGAGATCCATGTCTAGTTCCGGTAGTTGCCGTTTGCATGGTTAGTCCTTACCCTGTTATTCCCTCTGTTTGTAAGAGTGTAAGAAGAGGCTGCTGAATGAGGCCAATAGCCCTTCTGTTCCATCTTCCTGTTCTCACAGTGGCCAACCAGATGCCTGGGAAGGAAACCGCAAGCAGGAGCTAAGCATAAGAGCACTTGTTTCTCCTGCAGTCTCCTGCAGCTATCATTCAGAAGGATATTGCCTCTAACTGTGAAGACAGAGCATAGCCATCATGACCAGTAGCCACTGACAGTCCTTATCCCTCTCCCGTTTTCCCATGAATGTCGGACCTCCAGCAATTGCTGTTTCATAACTGGCAGTTAGAAGATCCTGTGCTCAGTGGACTTGGGGAATCGGCCATGTTCCAGCCGATCCTCTTGAAGTGCAGGGACAGCTGTGCTATGGGGAGTTCAGTGTCTCTTCCCACCCCCCCCCCCCATGCCCCCTTTCATGGGTCTCTCTCCTCCATGTTTCTGCCAGGTACGGTGGGACACTGCAGAACCTCACACTCAAACTGCCCGTAACGGTCAACAAATTTTTCCAGGCAACAGAGATGCAATCACAAGATTTCTTCCAGCGCTGGAAACAGCTCAGCCTGTAAGTGGGGGAATATATAGTACGAGTTTTGAGAAATGTTATCGGTGGAGCTGATTTTAATATCAGAAGTTGGGTTTAACAGCACCTGTTTATGCGTTTGAGGGAGCAACTCAGGAAACTTCCTCAGTAAGACTTAACATATTTCCCATCATTTGTGCTTTCTCCCCCTCCCTGTGTTTGCTTAGTCCATCCCAGGAACCTTCTCCTTTCTTGAGCCGCTTGGTATAGCCTTAAAGTCTCTTTAGGTGACTGTCGGTGTGCAGCAGTCGTCCTCTTTACCAAATTTATGTTCAGGAGAGACTGTAGCCCAGTGGAACAGCAACTGCCTTGCGTGCAGAAGGTCCTAGCTTCAATCCTGGGTGCCTCAAGATAGGGCTGGAGAATAATGCCTGCCTGAATCCTTGGAAAGGCACTGCCAGCCAGAGTAGACAATATTGAGCTAGCTGGACCGATGGTCTGATTCAGTATAAGACACTTTCCTGTGTCCATAAATGGCACAAGATTTTTACTTCCAGATGAACTACTATTAGGGGGTGGTGGCACCCCAGACATTCTGCCACCACCACCACAAGTGCTTGGAGGATTGAAAGTTTGTGCCTTTCACTACCCCTGCAATGGGATCAGTTAACCAGCTAATGCGTACTTGGCCAGGTCTTATCAGGTGGGCATGACCCTGTGAGCTGGTCTGTTTTGTGCTGGTGAGACTTGCTCAGTAGAAGTGCTGGCCCTCTGTCAAGAACCTATAGCAAAAGCTTCCCTTTAGATTAAGAACAGCAGCGTTGTAAGCAGATGCTGTGGTTTTTAGCAAGCTAGTCGAAAGCTGTGTGAATTGGATTGCTTTAATTGTGTCTGTTGTTCATACATGCTGCTGCCTATGCAATTTCTCTCCCCAGCAATCACCTATATGTGTGTGTGTGTGTGTGTGTGTGTGAGAGAGAGAGAGAGAGAGAGAGAGAGAGAGAGAGAGAGAGAGAGATAAGGAAATAGTCAGAGATTTTAAGGTATTAGTCAAAGCTTTTTGGAGTGACTGTTAGTTAGATCCTGCTTGTGGCATCTTCCTTTCCTTCCATATCACCTGAAATCAGTCAGTTTCAAAAGATGGGCAGTTTGAGAGATCTACCCCACTTCTCCTGGCCTACTTGAGAGATCAGTGTTTGAAATTCCCTTTGCCAACCTGGTGTTACCTTCCAGCTGTGTTGGATTGCAACCCCTTATTAGCTCCAGCCAGCGCAACTTATTGTCTGGGCTGATGGGAGTTGTAGTCCAGCAACTTCTGGAGAGCTCCATAGGCTTCCCAAGCCATGTTTCGAGGAAGGTGCATCTTTTGGGGCCTGAGCAAGGATTATGAGCAGCAAGACAGCTCAGCTGTACTTGATGACAAAGGGTGGCTTAGAACATCTCGCGTACTGCATAATACGGCCTAGATACTGCTGTACCATGAACATTTCTGTTGGTTATCAAACAACCTGCCTAGAAGAGGTGCCCAGAACTCTCCTGCAAGGCCCAAGGGCTTTTGCTTGTACCTGGGGACTTATTTTTGCCTTCCTCAGGGGCACATCTTTTTTAATTGCCACAGTGACTCAGCAGATGCAACATCTGGTGAATGGCTGAGGCACAACTAGGTTGTGTGGCAGGTTGATGAGGAAGAGAAAGTTTTGCGCTGTCACTGATCTGATGCTATCCCATCCCAAATCCTTCTGCAGGCCACAGCAGGAAGCCCAGAAGATCTTCAAGGCAAACCACCCCATGGATTCCGAAGTCACCAAGGCCAAGGTGAGCACGCTCACATGTGTTTGCGTTCACCGTGGGAAGCGTGGAAAATTAAGGTTTGGGCAAATAAGCATGAAACGCAAATGTTCTTTGGAATAGTGACAGAGGTAAATAGGCATGGAGATCAGGGTCAGTAGACCGGGTGTAAAACATCCAGGCTTTCCCATTCCTTGGTATCCAACAAAGAGTGCATTTGCACAATGTGCAGGACACCTGTCTCACCGAGACTGAAATCTTTTGGGTGGCAGGTGGATGTAGAGCTAGAGACCACATGAGCTGTACTGCCGGCTAGGGTGCCAGCATCTTCCTACCCCGTTTTGTTCCCTCGCCTTGTACATCTTTCCCCTCGACTGCCTTCCCCACGGCAGCCAAGCAGAGGAGCCCAACTAAGCTGAATTCCCTTCTTTCCACAGCTGCTAGGTTTCGGCAGCGCCCTCTTGGAGAAGGTGGATCCAAACCCCGATAACTACGTAGGAGCTGGGATCATCCAGACGAAGGCGCTGCAGGTGGGATGCTTGCTGCGGCTGGAGCCCAACGCCCAGGCACAGGTGAGGAGGCAAGAGCTCCGGGATGCTTGAGCTCTGGGAGCAGAGTGGAAAGGAGGATACTGCAGTGGGAGAGAACTGGCAGTTGGGACTCCTGGGTTGTCCAAAGAGGGAATTGGGAGAAGCTGAAAGCTCTGCTGCCCCAAGAGTGCTTTCTGAAGCCAGACTTAAGGGCTGAATTGACTCTACGTTTCCCTGCAGATGTACCGGCTGACCCTGCGCACCAGCAAGGAGTCCGTTTCGAAGCACCTTTGCGAGCTGCTCTCTCAGCAGTTCTGAGACATTGGCCGCACCAGAGGAGGCGGGGAGGGCGGGCTGCACCGGGGAGAGGGGAGGCTGTTCCTGCACACTTGGCTGCCTACACCTGCCCCCTCCCACCTCCCTCCAAACCAGGGGCCTCCAGAAAGACTGTACTGCTCCCTTGCCTGTTGTTGTGATGACCTCTGTGTTCTCATTGCCTAGCCCGGGCCAGCACCAAGGAATACAAAGCAAGGTGGGCGGGGTGGGGAGCAGAAATGGGGTCCCTGGCATGGACAAAGTAGAACTGGGACGGTGGGGAGGGGGGGATGATTTGCGTCGGGGTAGGGCATCCTTCTGGGAGTCATCTTCCCCTTGCCC
Source organism: Podarcis pityusensis (assembly GCF_964106645.2). NCBI lineage: Eukaryota > Metazoa > Chordata > Lepidosauria > Squamata > Lacertidae > Podarcis > Podarcis pityusensis. The sequence goes on along the minus strand of NC_138038.1, from coordinate 17,527,478 downwards.
GGAGGGTGGCCCCCTGGAAGAAAGCCAAGGCCTCTCCCATCCATCCCATCTGCCTGTCCCTTCCAACTCGGGGTGAGGCTGAGATTTGTGGTCTTAATCCCCACCCCTACCCCCACGATATCGGCCAGCATTTTTGGGTTTTGTTTACAATCCTCGCCCCCTTCTCCCCCCAGACAAGGCCTTTCTGTGGGGGAGGTTAACTCCCCCCGCTTTCCCCTGAGCTGGCTGTGGGGGGGTTGGGGGAGAGGAATGGGGTGCGTGTGGGTTTTTTGTGGGGAGGGAACTGCTCGTAGGGGGGTTGTTTTTGTGTTTTCTTTGCCTTGTGTATTTCCCCGGGGTGGGGTGGGCATGGGCGTTCTTCCTTTCCTTTGTCATGGACCATTCCAGTGTTACAGTTGCGTGTGTTTTTGTGGGGAAGTAACCATAAGTCGAGAGCCTCCCCCCTTCCCTCGCCTCCTAGAAGGAAAAACTGCACGAAGGTGGGGAGGGCTGTGAGGAAGAGATGCCTAATCGACTCCTCTCCCGACTCCCCTCAACCCCACCCTTCCCTCCTGGAGACTCTGGAATGCTGCCCTCCGTGCATTTTGGAAAAGCGGGGAGGGAAGGTTCAGTTCATGCTATTCTGGGGGTGTCCCAGCTTCCATGCCGGCCCGGGCTCCATGTTACTCTGCTGTGTAGGTGTTATCTAGCGCATCTTAGTTTTATCTGGGTTTTGAATGCCTGTATCTATCTCCATGTGACTCTTAATAAAGCCGTGAGGGCGGGGGAGAGCCAGGATCAAGCCAGGCTGGGTCACCCCCACACCGCTGACTGACTCGTTGTGTGCTGCTTTTTAATATGTGGATAAATGGCAGGGCGGGAGGGTGTCCCCAACCCCCTGGAGCAGAGGTAGCCATGACTGTGTGAGACAGAATCTGGTATTTCTTCCATGCGGGCTTCTAGCTATGGTGACGCAACGGCAGCTTTGTCTTCACAGCTGGAACCTGCTATGTTTCCGGTGGGGGTGGTTTGCCCCGACACCCGCAGAAGAGGGGGTTCAGCTGTATGGAATTGGTAGGCCGAGAAGCGGTCGAAACACTTTGCGGCCGAAGTGCAACAATTCCGTTATGTCAGTGGCACAAAGACACAAAGAGTGTGCTTTTTGCTGGGGCTAGAATGCAGGGATGCTTTCTAGGGTACCCCAGCCGTGGGACTGAAGGCAAGACTTTAAAAAGAGGGAGGAGGCCCACTTCTTCCTCAGAAGCACAATGCATTTACCTTTGTAATCTCTCACCTTCCTGCAAAGCCTAAAAGCAGTGGGGAATGGAGGGGGCTAATTAAAGATTAGGAGACCATGTTCGCTTCCCTAAGATATACCATTTCTGGTGGGTGTTGAAATCTGTAACAAGCCCCTCCCTTAATTCTGTGGTGTGAATAAATTATGCAGATCACCTGCATAAACGTATCTGATGTGCAAGCCTCTTATTTTGGTTACCAATTTAGAGTCTTCGTGGAAGTTGAGAAGCTGAGTAAGGACTGGGTTAAATGCTAAGAGAGGAAAGACATTGCAAACTAAGTGAAAAGCCTCATCATTTGTCCAAGGGAGTTTTAGAGGGATTGGCCATCAAAGGTCTGCAAGCCAAGAATAGAAACCTGCATTTAAAATATTGGAATAGATTAAAAATAAATAAATCCTGAGCAAAATACTAATTTAATTATGCTTCTACTAAATTAAAAATGCATACAAACCATCTGGATCGGACACAGAGCTTTTCCCCAGCAAGCATCCTTGAAATTCAACTCCTCTGAATTTCAGCCACCATTTTGTTACCCACAATTGAATTCCAAGAAATTACAGCTTAAAGGCAGCAATTTTATGGGCCCTATAAGTGACAAATGCAGATCAGTGGATGCCAACTAGACAGCTCTGTTCCCAAGATACATTTTTCCACTAGAGCTGTCTGTCTCTATCTTAACTACCTACTTACCAAAGTAACACAAATTTGTGTGGCTCAATTCATAGATTTTCAGAGTGCCTTCTTAATGACCTAAGAAAAAACAAGGAGCCTAGTCTTCTTACAAACCCAAATTATATTGCAAGGTGGCTCATTAACAGCCTGATCAATGAAGCCCTGCCTGGAATTTAATATTTATGTATTACAGTGGTGCCTCGCAAGACGAAAAGAATCCGTTCCGCGAGTCTCTTCGTCTTGCGGTTTTTTCGTCTTGCGAAGCAAGTCCATTAGTGGTTTAGCGGATTAGCGCTATTAGCGGGCTTAGCGGATCAGCTGATAAGCGGCTTAGTGGCTTAACGGATCAGCTGTTAAGCAGCTTAGCGGATCAGCTGATAAGCGGCTTAGCGGCTTGGGAAAAAGGGGGGGAAAGGAAAAAAACTCCGCAGGAACTCGCAATACATTTTCGTCTTGCAAAGCAAGCCCATAGGAAATTCGTTTTGCGAAGCACCTCCAAAACGGAAAACCCTTTCGTCTAGCGGGTTTTCCGTCTTGCGAGGCACCACTGTACTTTAGAGGCAAATGTTTGACTCCAATTCCCACCATCCCTGATTATTTGCCTGGAGCTGATGTCCAAGATTTGGAGAAGCAGATTAGCCTGCTCTGCTTTTACAGTGTTCAAAGTGCCTCATAGCTATCATTTCACTAATACACACAGTAGACTTGTAATAGAGGTCAAGCAGTTATGGTGATTGAGGCCAAGGAATCAGTACTTGCTTAATGACAGGCAAGATTTGGGGATTTCCAGTTCAGCCATGGCCACTGTAGCACATCAACTCATAGAAAGAGAGTATCGAAGATGCTGCACTGCTGCAGAAGGAAAGAGCTATTCCTACCGGAAAGGGTGAAATCAGGAAGGAAAAGTATGAGAAATAAATAGAAGCAAAGAAATTACAGCAGCAGCAAACGCACAGTGCTATAAATACCACACTGAAAGCTGGCAACACCAATTTCAGTCATTATCGAATATCCCATGGTGCTGTAATACTCAGCATGCGACAGACCAGACATAATGGCTGTCCTGAGGTGTACTTAATTGGATAGAAAGCACCATTTCAGCACCCTACCTCTGCCACAGGTTAAGTTCAAAAAAATCAATCTCAACTCTTCCCCAGAATCAGGTACAAACAAATTTTATGGATGCAGCATTTGAACTGATATGCCTTCCAGCAGAGACTGGTTTATTAGGGCACTGCCCCACCTGTCTGCCTTCTTACGTCAACCATTCCAGGGCGAAGTATTTGCTATCAGCTTCCTCCTCAGTTTCACTGTTGCCCTTGTGGAACTCAGTGAGGAGAATGGGAGACAAAACTAGAATTTACTTGGCTGCCCCTAATATCGCTCTTCCTGCCAGCCCCGCCAGCTACACTGATGCCTTAATACAAACATGTCTAGACAATGGTGGCTTTCCATTTTTTCCTCCCAAGAGTAAGGAACAGATATGCAAGACCTAAACTGGTACTCATCGCCATTGCTAGCCCAGCGACCTCTCACTTCCATAAAGAGCAGGGAGTGAGTGGATTAACTCTAGTCTGTAGAATCTCTCCTGCCCCCCCCCCCCCCACAAATCCAGGCTGGTCCAATGCAGGGTAATCAGAGCTTGCATGGGAGGTCTAAGGGCTCTGTCTCAGTGCCCACATCTCATCTTGGGAGTCTGGTAGGGAACATCCCCTCAGAAGGCCGAGTCCTCAGATGTGAGGGTCTGGAGGGTGCTGGTTGCCAGAGACCGCAGAGCAAAGGTAGGCACATCTGGCTTCACAATCAGGAACAGCTGGTGCCGCTTCCCATGGATGGCATAGGCCTTGTACGTAGAGTAAACCAGGTAACAGTGCTGAGGACAGTGGGAGAAGCCAGCCTGGAACTCCTCCTGCAGAGGGACTGAGGAAAGGACAACGAATATCAAGCTCCACAGGATATAACAGAGGCTGGAGGGCAAGTTTGGCCCCACATGCAGAATAGCAATTTTAAATAATAATTTATTATTTATACCCCGCCCATCTGGCTGGGTTTCCCCAGCCACTCTGGGCGGTTCCCAACAGAATATTAAAAACACGACAAAACACCAAACATTAAAAACTTCCCTAAACAGGGCTGCCTTCAGATGTCTTCTGAAAATAAGATAGTTGTTTATTTCCTTGACATCTGACAGGAGGGCGTTCCACAGGGTGGGCACCACTACCGAGAAGGCCCTCTGCCTGGTTGCCTGTAAACTTCACTTCTCGCAATGAGGGAACCACCAGAAGGCCCTTGGCGCTGGACCTCAGTGTCCGGGCTGAAAGATGGGGGTGGAGACGCTGCTTCAGGTATACTGGGCCAAGGCTGTTTAGGGCTTTAAAGGTCAGCACCAACACACTGGATTGTGCCCGGAAACATACTGGGAGCCAATGTTGGTCTTTCAAGACCGGTGTTCTGTGGTCTAGGCGACCACTCCCAGTCACCAGTCTAGCTGCCGCATTCTGGATTAGTTGTAGCTTCCTGGTCACCTTCAAAGGTAGCCCCACATAGAGCACATTGCAGTAGTCCAAGCGGGAGATAACTAGAGCATGCACCACTCTGGCGAGACAGTCTGCGGGCAGATAGGGTCTCAGCCTGCGTACCAAATGGAGCTGGTAGACAGCTGCCCTGGACACAGAACTGACCTGCACCTTCATGGACAGCTGTGAGTCCAAAATGACTCCCAGGCTGTGCATATGCAATCTGCCACCAGGGAATGTTGGCTTTGGTTATGGAAAAAAAGGAGGGGAACTATCTTTAAGCCTTTGAAGTTACAGTAAAAAAAAATTACTTAGAAAAGGTCCCTATGGCCACTGCCTCGCTGAGTCACCAGGAAGTTCCACCTGTCACAAGAACCTGAATTTTGCATAATAATAAAATGTTCCAACATGCAAATACTTGCCACAACTTGAGATGTCACAGAAGAACTTTCTGATTCACAGGACGAAAGGGATAAAAAATCAAGAACTCACCTGCACTCTCTTCGAACTTCTCACAGGGGAAGTACAAGGAGACAGTGAGGGAATAGAAGGAGCGGAGGGCAGAGAGGCGATTTTTCAGGGGCATCTCAGATCCTGTAAAAGTGCGGAAAGATACATATTTAAATGCTCTGTTGAGAGAGAAAGGGCTGGGCTCTCTCTGGCCTTCTCCAGCACAATGCAGCTTGCGCCATACCTTCAGCTGAAGTGCCCTGAGGCTGCACGGTGAAGAGGCTTTTCCTCTGATCTTGGTTGATCAGCAACAGCCTGTAGGAGATGAGATTGTGAACAGCAGCTGGTTATACTGGAGGCCGGGGGGGGGGGGATGCTGGCAAGACTGGCAGTATAATTTTCAAAAGGGTGGAACAAACATGAAGCCAGCCCCTACAGGGGTTCAGATCCTCAAAGCGCTCTCTTCTCCCAGAAGACTCACCCCAGGATCCCAGGGGCAAGAGCGATGCCAGGAGGCAGGCACCGAGGAGGGGCTCTGGCACTTGCCTTCAGAAGATCCAGCAGCGGCTGCCAAAATCGCTTCACTAACTATAGGAAGAAAGAGAAAGGGCTTGGTAGCGCCACTCGGTTCCAGTTCTTTGGAGGGATAGAGAGAATGCCCTAAACAAGGAAAACCCCAAAGGCTCCCTTCTTCCTTGAATAATAGTAATAATAATAATAATAATAATAATTTATTTATACCCCACCCTCCCCAGGCAAAACATCAAATATATGACACATTACCATAAAATCAAGCAATCAATTAAAATACATCCTAAAATCAACTCAGAATCACAGTGAAATCCAATCAGATGGCAGCCTGCAAAATAGGGATGGGGGCCTTAAATGCTCACCAGGCCTAACTGTTTATACTGATCTTATATGAGCCTGTGAGAAAGGTTGGGGGGCCACTTTCATGCAGGTTCTTATAAGGAGAGAGGGGGAGTCAGACTGGCTCCCGGCCAAAGGCCTGGCAGAATAGCTCCATCTTGCAGACCCTGCAGAAAGATGTTAAATCTCGCAGGGTCCTGGTGTCGTGTGACGGAGCATTCCATCAGGCCGGGGCCACAGCCGAAAAGGCCTTGACCCTGGTTGAGGCCTGTCAGGGAACTGCAGGCAGCGAGGGAGGAAAGAATTAGAGGATACAGGGAACGATCTCCACTGCTCAGTACTGAGTCCTCCTCAGAAGACAGAGAAGAGGATAGTGAGTCTGGGGAGGAAGGGGTGCTTCAGAGAGAGGGGGATCCACGTCACAGGGGAAAACGGAAGGGGCTGATCTCGAGGGAGAGGGAAAAGAGAAACTAGTCAGAGCAACGCGTCATGAGAGACGGATCGCTTTGTTTATTCTGCATGTAATCTTGTCAGAAGGAAATAAAGAAAGGAATTTATGGCTGGCTGCCGGGAGTGTTTTCTCTGCTAAGTGCAGCAACGCGTGCAGCTGGCTAGCTGACAAGGCCAGTCTAATTTCCTTGAGGCCCGGGACCTCCAAGATGTTATCATTTGCAGACCGTAAGGTCCTCCGTGGGGCATACCAGGAGATGCTGCCCCATGCAGACCAGCAAAAGTGAAAGGATGAGGATGGCAACCAATGCCCTTTGCAAGGGGAGGGGCAAAAAACTGAATTTCTCGTTCTTGCCTAAAGGGAATGGCCAGGAAATGGGTAGCACAGTCCGTAGAGCTATAATGGCACTCTTAATCTCAGGGTTGTGGGTTCGAGCCTCATGTTGGGCAAAAGATCCCTGCATTGCAGGGGGTTGGACTAGATGACCCTCGTGGACCCGCCCAACTCTACCATTCTATGATCCTATGAGTCCAAGTCGCTTCACTTCCAAGGTCTCTCTCTCTCACCTCATCAGCCAAGAACTGTAAGGAGGGCTTAGGCCCACACAGCAGCAGCACCTCCAAACCAGGCACGAGCTGGAGCGTCAAGAAGCGGTGGGGGACCTGTTGGGAGTGAGGGACACGGAGAATCAGAAAGCTACACTCCTCTAATGGCCCCTCCCTGAATCGCCAGCCAGCTCACCGTGGGGCTGCCATGAGGAAGGTAAACGGGCAGATCGCGGGAGGTGTGAGGGGGCAGCGAGCGCACCAGCCACACCAGCAGCATGGCCTCCGAGGCTGCCAGCTGCCACCACTGCTCTGTTGCACACAGCACCTGACCGCCCACAAGCAGGCTGCCAAACCGCGACTCTGCTGCAGAGGCAAAGACTTCCAGGCACTCCTGAATCGGGAAAGAGCAAAGCAAGACAGAGAATGAAAGAACAGCCACAACGGATTAGACCAAAGTTCCATCTGATCTGATTCAGCATCCTGTTCTCATCTAGGGGAAACCCATTAAGTGCACAACAGCACACTTCCCATGAGCGATTCCCAGTAAATGTTATTGAGAGACATACAGCCTCTGATATATACAACTAATCCAGAATGCGGCAGCTAGACTGGTGACTGGGAGTGGCTTCCAAGACCATCTAACACCAGTCCTGAAAGACCTACATTGGCTCCCAGTACACTTCCAAGCACAATTCAAAGTGCTGGTGCTGACATTTAAAGCCCTAAACGGCCTCAGCCCAGTATAGCTGAAGGAGCAGCTTCACCCCCAACGTTCAGCCCAAGAACAAGCCAGTCTCACCTGCAGTATTGCCCTGGAGGGCACCACTGTGCATTCCACACACTGGGTCAGGTCAGCACTGCATTTGCCAGGCTCCAGGAAACTGTCAATCAATTTGTAACATGCCTAAATTGGGGGAGGAGGAGGGAAATTAAATATTTAAGCTACCAGGGATAAAAACTGACTTCCAAACACATGGAATAGGTAATGAAATCCATTTTTAAAATATTTGAGTGATAAATGTGTAATGTGTGAAAGAAAAAGAAATCTGCAGGTAAGAATTCAGGCTTTGCCTAGTTTTTCACTAGGTCCACCTATTAGAGACAGGGCAAGACAGATTACCGTATTTTTTGCCCTATAGGGCACACCGGCCATAGGGCGCACCTAGTTTTTTGGGGGGGAAATAAAGAATTTTCCCCCCCCCAGGCGCTGAGCTGGGGCGGGGGAAGCCCGAGCTTCCCCCGACCCCAGCCCCCAGAACAGGCTGCTATCCGCAAGCCTGGGGAGCCCAGTGGGAACTCCCGCTGGGCTCCCAAGGCTTGCAGATAGCTTCCTGAAGCCTGGAGAGCGAGAGGGTTCGGTGCACACCAACGCCTCTCGCTCTCCAGGCTTCAGCGAAAGCCTGCATTCGCCCCATAGGATGCACACACATTTCCCCTTCATTTTTGGAGAGGAAAAAGTGCGTCCTATAGGGCGAAATTGTGATGTATGGAAGTGAGAGCTGGACCATAAAGAAGGCTGATCGCCGAAGAATTGATGCTTTTGAATTATGGTGCTGGAGGAGACTCTTGAGAGTCCCATGGACTGCAAGAAGATCTAACGCATCCATTCTTAAGGAAATTAGCCCTGAATGCTCACTGGAAGGACAGATCCTGAAGCTGAGGCTCCAATACTTTGGCCACCTCATGAGAAGAGAAGATTCCCTGGCAAAGACCCTGATGTTGGGAAAGATGGAGGGCACAAGGAGAAGGGGACGACAGAGGATGAGATGGTTGGACAGTGTTCTCGAAGCTACAAACATGAGTCTGACCAAACTGCGGGAGGCAGTGGAAGACAGGAGTGCCTGGCGTGCTCTGGTCCATGGGGTCACGAAGAGTCGGACATGACTAAACAACAACAACATAGGGCGAAAAATACGGTAGGTACGAGGGAAGAAGCAGGGTGCCTTTGAGCATATGCTAAACCCAGGAATCTGCAACCAGAACAAGAACCAAGTTGTTCCATGAAAAAATCCACTACTGGTTCCACCCATTCTGAAGTATTTTTTATCAACATCATTCGGAGGGAAGAGCTTTTTAGTTGTTACAATTGATACAGCAACCTCCAAGTCGCTAGCCATCCTCAGGTCAGGCATTACCTTCAGGTCTTTTTTGAGACGTTCAATGTTGCGTGCATTCACCAGCTCCTCCAAGCCCAACACCAGCACCTGTAGTAAAACACACAATTGCCTCCTAAAGATCCTCTGGTCATTCCTCCTGCTTAAAGATTCTTAGAAAAAGATCCTCTGGTTATCCCTTCTGCCAAAGAGGGTATGTACCACCTTGCCACAGAGAAGCACAGCACCCAGTTCCTGCATAAGCCAAGCAGGTTTCTAGACACAGCTTGATATGCATGTGCTCTAGTGGATCACAAGCTGTGGCAACAGAACACCCGTGTATTTTAGGAGCCCAAACTCCTGACTTCTCTGGCCTCAAATGTATACGTTACGCCTTCAGATTAGCTTATCTAGAAATAACCCCCTGCAAGTCTCCTCTCCACACCTAAGGGTGCCCTGGAAGTGGTGCCCACCCTCCAGGTTCCAAATTTGCATTCTCTGCCATTCTTTCTACAAATGCGAAAGGGTAGTTAAGGTGTGCTATGGTTAACTAATGCACAATTAGCAATCAAACTGCACAAAAGGCTTAGCAGGTAGGACAGGTAAGCAGCTGGGAAATGAGAGTTCTTGGGAAGATTTTAGGGGAGACAAACTTTCCTTTTCCATATCTTACTGAAATAGACCATTTCCTATAAGACACCAGACTGGGCTTGTGGGTTTTTTTGCTATTCCGCATCAGCCTTCATCAACCTGGTGCCCTTCAGATGTTTTGTACTACAATCAGCCCCAGCCACCACAAGGAGCTGTAGTCTAAAATATCTGGAGGAAGCCAGTTTGCAGAAGTTTTCTCTAAATCAGCAACAGTAGCTCTAGGCACACATCACAACTAAGATATCTTGGCTGAAGAGGATCAGTACGCTATGAAGTTTATATAACTATTTAACAAACACACACAAACACTAGAAAGCACAGTTGCTTAAAACTGAATGCCACTCAACTGAGACAGCTGCTCCCTTTGGAATTATGTACCATTCCAATGCACTGGCTCGCCTCCCACTTTCCTGTTACAGACTAAGGCCGAAATGACATTCCACCACCTTTGACTGCTCACCATGGCACTGAAGACATTTTCAAGGAGTCTTCCAAGGCTGAAGTCACTGGCACCTTCATCTGAGGACAGGACAATGAGGGTGATGCTGGGAACACCAAACACAAAAATGTTAAGGATATAAATATAGGCAGGAAATCTACAGGAACTCTTCACCTTAAATGCCACCATGTTCAACAGAGATGCAGCCTACAAACAGCTGTCTACAACCATGATGGCTGGCAACTTGATTTGGTTTGCCATCACAAAAAAATATGTGAAAAACTTGAGTGAACCCTATAAAGCAATATTGTATTTATGTGGTAGCCTGCTAGCCATGGATGGCAAGGCACTGTGTGCAGGAAAGTGAAAAGGCTGATAGAGGAAGGAGGACAAGCATAGTAACACAGCCCACTTTCCTTCCTCTGACAGCCGCAACTGACTAGGAAAAAATTATGTAAGTTAGCAACTGTTGCCCCTAATTTACTAGGTATCTGCTGCTACATTAAAAAAAAAAAAAAGATCATTAGGGCTGAAAAGCCTAATGAAAAGAAGCTTGTGTGTGTTTCTGCTCAACTCTTTAGTATTTTTGTGTTAAAGGGTGGCGCTGTGGGTAAAACCTCAGTACCTAGGACTTGCCGATCGTATGGTCGGCGGTTCGAATCCCCGCGGTGGGGTGAGCTCCCGTCTTTTGGTCCCAGCTCCTGCCCACCTAGCAGTTCGAAAGCACCCCTAAGTGCAAGTAGATAAATAGGTACCGCTTTATAGCGGGAAGGTATACGGCGTTTCCGTGTGCTGCGCTGGTGCCGGCTCGCCAGAGCAGCTTCGTCACGCTGGCCACGTGACCCAGAAGTGTCTCCGGACAGCACTGGCCCCCGGCCTCTTAAGTGAGATGGGCGCACAACCCTAGAGTCGGACACGACTGGCCCGTACGGGCAGGGGTACCTTTACCTTTACCTTTATTTTTGTGTTACATTTTAGAACAGAGTTTTGCAACCATGAAAGCAAGAATGAAATACAGTTATTAGGGCTTGAAGAAGGCCCCCTGGGATTAAATAAAATATATAAGAAGGCTGCACAGGTCTTATGAGACATTACAAATGAGAGGGATTTGTCCCTCTGCCCCCGCTGCTCCTGCTAGATTGAAATTCGTGCCCTCTGCTGAAGCAAAATGCACCCCTCTTACCGCAACGAACCCTGACGAAGGCATGGAACCTCACCTATTATGAAACACTTTCCACACCACTCGAGTATTCTTTGTACAGGCAGCTGTCAGTAGGACATCCAGGTTGGAGCCAAACATATGAACCCCATTCAGGGAGCCAATCACAGAGAATGGCAGCTGTGGGATAAAGGTAAGCTTTAGTATTCTATATATTAATATGCAAAGCTGTTATATACTTAGTCAGACTCCTAATTTTCCCCATTCAGACTGACAGTAGCAATTCAAAGTCAGTGTGGAGGCTTATTTTTTTGCCCTGCTAATGGAAGGGGTTTTAAATCAGCTTTTGCTAACCTGGTGCCCTGCAGCTGTTTTGGACTCCAACTTCTGTTACCCCCACCAGCCAGTGGTAGCCAGGGCTGATGGGAATTGTAGTCCAAGGCAGCTGCAGGGCTGTAGTTTGGTGAAAGCTGCTTTAACTTTATCGTGTTTTTAATCTGTTATGTAATCTCTGTATTTGAATTGCTCCTCTCTGATTTTAAGTTGCTTTGATACTTTTTTTGTAGAAGGCAATGAGAAAAAATCCCATATCAGATCATTCAGTATTGACTGACTGATAATGACCCCTGCAAAATATCAGGCAGAGAGAGTCAGAGAGGTCTTTCCCAGGCCAGCCAACTGAAATTAGCTGCAGATTGTCAAGGGTTGTAGCAGGAACCACCTTCAAAGCATGTTGCTATACTGCTGAAAAATGGATCTTCCGTACAAACCTATGAAGTCGCTATGTCATACCACTGGGCCACATACCCCAAGGCTCTCTACTTTGACTGACAGCATCTTTGCAGGCGTTGCTCTTCCCCAAAGGTAATTCCATAAACAAAGTATATGCTGTACCCACAAAGAATTGTAGAACTGTAGAGTGGGAAGGGACCATGAGGGTCAGCTGGTTCAACACCTTGCAATGCAGGAATCTTTCACCCCAAAGGGGTCTTGAACCCATGACTTTGAAATTAAGAGCTTCCTGCACTACTGACTGAGCTCTCTTTGATGAACAGCCCTGAGATCTTGCGATGAAGGGTGGTATATAAATCTAATACAGTGGTACCTTGGGTTAAGTACTTAATTCGTTCCGGAGGTCCGTTCTTAACCTGAAACTGTTCTTAACCTGAAGCACCACTTTAGCTAATGGGGCCTCCTGCTGCCGCTGCGCCGCCGGAGCACGATTTCTGTTCTCATCCTGAAGCAAAGTTCTTAACCTGAAGCACTATTTTTGGGTTAGCGCAGTCTGTAACCTGAAGCGTCTGTAACCTGAAGCGTCTGTAACCCGAGGTACCACTGTATATAAATCTAATAAATAAAAACAAGGGCGCAGCGGGGTGGGAGCAGAGGCCGCAACCCCCCACCTGCTGCTTGGAAGAGCCACCTCGGCTCCTGCAATACAAAGGCACTCCGCTGCTGGCCGTGAGGCACAGCAAAGTCACGGAACCTCCTGCTTCGTCCCACATCTTGGGGGCTCCTCCGCTCGCTCTTCTCCGTCAGCGGCTCTGCGCAAAGGAAGAAACACCCCCCCCCCCCGATCACCGCCGACGCCCCGTCAGGTCTCCCCGCCGCTCTTTCCGCTCCTCCAGCACGACCACATCAGCCGCCATCTTGGGGAGCCCGAGGCACGCTGGGGCGCGAGCGACGCCGTCGCCGTGGCAACAGGCGCCTCTCAGTGATTGGCTCGTTCGCTCCCCTTCCCTTCCCACGCCACGCCCCCTCTCTATTTCCATTCGGTCCTCCTGGGACCAGGGGGCGGGAGGCGGTGCTGTCAATCCAGAGGGGAGGGGAAGGCGCCTACGCGTTGCGTCCTCGGCGCGCGCCGGGGAGCGGACCAGAAGGAAATCGCTTCCGGTGAGGTTCAGAGGGAGAGCGAGGAAGAGAAGCCGGATGTCTGCGTTGGGTATGGGAATTGGAAGGGGGGTGGGGCTGGAGGTGGGGGGCCGTTGCTTAGGACAGGTGGGGGTTTTTTTTGGGGGGGGGTCCGAGGAGAGCACAGAGGCTGAAGCTACAATTCCCCTCCCTGCTTTTCTTAGTAGGCGCACCTCCCCCCCTTCACCGTGCCTCCCTCGCCCTCAAACTCTCCTCTTCTCCAGCAAAGCCAAAATGTTCCTTTATAATTTGTTCAGGAGACCACTCTAAGCAAGTGAAAACATTAGCAGGATTTTCATAACACTTGTAAAGTAGCAATTATCATGGACAATATGGAGAGATAAACAAAAATGGATTATGGAATCATATGCAGTTGGAAAGGTTGACAAAGGGACCCATGGAGGGCACGGTGGGAAGCTTGGAGATTCAGGGAAATCTCTAAATATGGATATGTATTTGATATTGTTATAGCTTTATATTTGTAAAATCAAATAAAAATTATTTCCAAATATATATATGTTGCACGATGGGGAGAAAATGGGGGGGTGTCCTCCTCCCTCCCACCCCAGAACTCAAAGCCAAGCAGCAGAAACTTCTGGGCTGCAGATTCACGGCCGGCAAGCGAGGAGCCTTTGTTTTGCCCAGTGCAGTGTTATTACATTTAAGGAACTCGCTGAAACAAGATGGAAGAGGGAGAAAGGTTACGCTAGTGCAGTTTTATTTAAACAGAAATAGATGGCTTAATGTTGTTTTTCAAAAGGGGAACTGTCAACTGGTGCTAAGCATGACAGCTACGTGGCTGCTGCTGCCCCACCCCCTAAACGAAGGCTGTTTCTGAAAACCGGTTTGGGGTGGGGTTGTTATTAGGTTTCTCATCTGCCTAGCGCCGTGAGGTTACAGCAATATAAAAAGGCAATGCTGAAATCAGTTTAAAAGCAAGCTAGAAGAATAGGGTGGGTCCTAAAATATATATTTCTGCTGTCAGAGGCTTGTAGACTCATGGGAAGTAGCCAGCCAGCCAGTGTGGGAAGTGGGATGTTGGACTAGAATCCCTTTCTCACCACATGACAAGCTCCTTTGTTACTGCTGAGCTGTCACTTTCCCTCTCTGTAATTGTCTTCTCTCTTCACCACCTTATTTGGATTACAGCCCAGGAACGCGGGTGGCGCTGTGGGTTAAACCACAGAGCCTAGGACTTGCCAATCAGAAGGTCGGCGGTTTGAATCCCCGCGACGGGGTGAGCTCCCGTTGCTCGGTCCCTGCTCCTGCCAACCTAGTTCGAAAGCACGTCAAAGTGCAAGTAGATAAATAGGTACCGCTCCGGCGGGAAGGTAAATGGCGTTTCCGTGTGCTACTCTGGTTCACCAGAAGCAGCTTAGTCATGCTGGCCACATGACCCAGAAGCTGTACGCTGGCTCCCTCGGCCAATAAAGCAAGATGAGCGCCGCAACCCCAGAGTCTGTCACGACTGGACCTAATGGTCAGGGGTCCCTTTACCTTTGCCTTCACCACCTTATTTGGATTACAGCCCAGGAAAGGGGGAAAGGCGATGAAGGGCTGGGGTTGGGGTTAAGGAGAGGCCCTTAGGTTGCATCTGACACATGTGCTGGAATTTCCCCACCCTTGGACTAGAATTTTGCTGTGATTGAGCAGGTCTTTTGCATCTACTACCCACCTGCCTGACCCTACGTTACCTTCAGATCCACTTCCATTTGACTTGCTTCTCTCTCTTTTACCCATTTCTCATTTCCCTCCTTCTCCTCTTCTGCCCTGCTTATTTAATGAAAAGACAGTGACCCCTTAAAGAGACCACAAGGTTCTGTGTTTTATACAGCATGTGTGCCTTTGCTATGGAATAAATGTTAAATAGCCGTTGATTTCAATCTTGCCTCTGTTATTAATGTTTTTGCCACATTACCTCACCACGGGTAGCTGGAGGAGATGGTGGTGCCAACCCTGGACATGCCTGCTCAGCCCATGGGGATGGTTGCTGATGTGGTTTTCGTCATCGAGGGCACTGCCAATCTCGGGCCCTACTTCGAGTCCTTGCGCAAGCATTACCTTCTTCCTGCCATTGAGTGAGTGTTTTGCATGGCCCCAGGATGCAACTGCAGTAGTAGCTTTGTTGCAAGAAAGGAGAGGCTCTTGGGAGACCCTCATAGGGAAGGAACTGTTGGGGGAATGCTCCTTTCACGGGAAGGACTGCAATCACTCACTTTGCATCCTATTTGGAAATGAGCTTCACTGAAATTGATGAGATTTGATGCTTAGTAAGAGGCATTGGAACAAGGGAGTGCAGGATTAAAATATAGTCCAAACAGGGTTTTTCATCAGCTGAAGAAACAACTGTAAGTAGAAAGATTTGTTAACTTTCCTGATCCCAAATGACATAATTTTGGGGCATGGAGAGGAATCTAAATTAAAAGAAAAACACATTTGCAGAATTAAACTATCATAAATAATTTTATTTATGTTTGCCCCAGTAACCAGGCAAGTAGAGCATGTCAAGTGACTAAATTGGGAATAGTGATAATAGAAAAAATAATCCTGTGATTTCACATCCTCAAGTGCATTCCAGTTTCTCTAATGTGAGCCAGCCCTTCTGCATTTTTGTCAAATCTTCTCTTTTATTGCCAGGTACTTTAACGGTGGTCCCCCTGCTGAAACAGACTTTGGTGGAGACGTAAGTGTGTGGATGCACTTTTGAATTTGTTAATGAATTCAAGGAATTTTGTGGGCTCTGAAGATCACCTTTCTTTGAGTATACCTAGCTGCTTACTTGCTTACCTGGTTGCTTGCTTGCTTACTTACTTAAAGCATTTTTAACCTACTCTTCAACTGAAAAGATTGAATGATAGTTCCAACCCTAAAGCTCACAAACACACAATGTCAAAGGAAAAGGGATATTGGGGGGAGGGGAGGAGCAAGTAATTGACTAAGTCATTAAGCTGTGCATGTCAAAGGGTAAGTGGATAGCACATGAACACAGCAATGATTTTCAAACTTGTGAAGAATCATCCACATGCAGCCAGTGAGCTGCCTGAGATTTGCCAGTGAGCTAGTATTAGTTTAGTTTTTCCTGTTTTCAAAAATATATATATTTGGGGGTTAAAATTAAAAATGTGAGATGTAACTAATAACAATTTCTTCCATACAAACAACCACACAAATTTGTGCACACACCTCAATGGCACAGACACACACTTCTGCAACTTTGTAAAAGTTAATTTTCAAATGCCAGAATTCTTGCATGTAGATTCCTGCAGCCTGTGTGTTGATCCACATTCAGTCATCAGCCTATTGCTTTTTGTCATGGGGAGGTGACAGGAGCTGTAACAAGCAATGGAGTCTCTTTCCCTGGCTGCCCAAATCTCTAATCATACAATTTTTGATAATGTTGTCATTATTTAAAATGTCCTTTTTAATAATGAGAACGGGCAGATTCTCTTCTCATGAAGATTGATCAAGGCACTGGGGGATAGTCAACATGGTGCCCTCCGGATTTAATAGACTACAAATCCCATCACCCCTGACCATTGGCCAAACTGGCGGGGGATGATGGGAGCTGTACCCTCCATATCACCTAGAGGGCACATGTTGGTTACTTTAATGGAAGCCAAAGCTCCTGATTAGCGACACAGCCAAGCAGAAGACCAATGTCCTTGCTTATGATAGTCAGGGTACTGAAAATTCATTTGGCCCAGAGCTACCCTATCTAACCAGCTTCTGCCTCCCATCCTCGTCTACAGTATGGTGGTACCCAATACAGCCTGGTGGTGTTCAATACGGTGGACTGCGCCCCTGAGTCGTATGTGCAGTGCCATGCACCAACTAGCAGCGCTTTCGAGTTTGTCACATGGCTCGATAGCATTCAGTGAGTCTGGGACCGTACATTATGTTCTTTTATTGGCTGCATTGTGCTACACAAGGGTTGCATTTTCGTGTGTAAGGGCTTAGTACTGAAGAGGAATCTGATGTCTTGTGACTTTTTGCAACCAGGAAATACGTCTCAGCAAAACAGCACAGCAAATGTTATGGGGGAATAATGTTCAGTTGCCCTTAGTTTGGGTCCATGGCCTGCCTCACAATTATCTTTCTCCTCTGCTTGTGTAGCATGCTGAGGCCTAGGTTCATCTATGAAGAGAATGGCCTGGTTGGGAGAGGGATGGGTCATCCATTTCTGGATGATGGAATGGAAGGAAAAGCTTCTGGGTTTTCTAGGATTGGTATCCAAGGTCTTCCAAGTTTCCTGGGAAACATATGAAGTCCTATATCTGAATCTTGACTCCATGACTTCACAAATATTTTATTAGCTCTTTCAAGTTAATCAATTTAAAGGATTTGGGTGGTAGACCTGGGAAAGAATCTCTGCATAAAACCTTGGGAGATCCACTGCCAACTGGAGTAGACCAGCCTTCTCCAAGCTGGTGCCCACCAGATGTTTTGAGCTACAACTCCTCAGCCCTAGCAAGCGATACAAAAGGTTGGGGATAATGGGAGTTGTACTTCAAAACATTTGGAAGTGATCAGGGTCAGGTTGAGGAAGACTGGAATATTGGATTAGCTGGACCAAAAGCTTGATGGTATTTAGCATTTGTGTGTATTCCTGGGCTCTGGGGTTTGAGAAGGAGACCTTTGGTTCCCTGCACTGGTCCTCTTTATCATTTTGGTTTCCCTAATTTCAGATTTGTGGGTGGTGGCGGCGAGAGCTGCAGTCTCATCTCAGAAGGGCTCAGCACCGCTCTGCAGCTCTTTGATGACTTCAAAAAGATGAGAGAGCAAATGTAAGTGGATTTTTGTGTGAAGGGAGGGCAGGAAGGATACAATGGGTGTGCATCTGTGTTTAATACTTACAGAACATTAGATGTTTAAAATTGTGAAACCTTTTCGCTTTGCTTTGTGGTTTCCCTAGATCTGGAGTTGTTTTGCAGAAAAAGGGCAAAAACATCGGTCCAGGTTGCATGCCATATTGAAAACAAACTACTTCTGTGATTGAGCAGTGTGCTGGTGCACTGTACTGTAATGTTCTTGCTCTGCTACTCCCTTCCTCCTGCTGCTGGGATACAAATGTTAGTCCAGCTTGTTATGACATCTGAACTCCAAACAGATCCCAAGCAGTAAGCCAAGAGCATACCTTGATCACTACAGTCGTACTTTGGTTCTCAAATTTAAACCGTTCCAGGAGTCTGCTCGACTCCCAAAATGGTTCAAAAACCAAGGTGCAGCTTCCGATTGGCTGCAGGAGTTTCCTGCAGCCAATCAGAAGCCGCTCCGGACATTCGGCTTCCAAAAAACGTTCGCAAACCGGAACACTCACTTCCGAGTTTGCGACGTTCAGGAGCTGATTTCTTCGACATCTAAGGCGTTTGACTACCAAGGTATGACTCTACTGGGTTGTGTTTCTTGTCATGGTGTTTTTCAGAACCATTTGTGATTTCCTTTGGAAAGTCATAAGATACCTAGAAATGAAAGGTCTCATGGGTGGGGGTGGCGCTTGAGCTTCTGTGCCAACTATGGAAGCTTTTTCATGCCCTTGTTTGTTTGTTTTTTAAATTATGTGCTTCCCATCTCCCCAAGTGGCTCAGAGTTCCTGGGGCAGCTATACCAGCTGTTGTTTTTAGATGATTTACAAATTGCTTACATTTTAGGGGTGAAATATAAGCAGTTTACAATATATCTTAACATCCTCAATAAAGATCAAATACAAACAATGCTATAAAAGTACCTGTATTACAAACACCAGCATTAAGTAGGGCATCCTCTTAAACATCAGAATAAATATTAGACATGAAAGTTGACTACAAAAATGCAATGGAAATCCCACATTTTAGAACAAGTTAACTGAACAAAGCATCTTCTAAACTTCAGTATAAAAAACTACAAGTGGAAATTAACTACAGAACGATATATTCCGTATTTTGAATTAACCTAATCGTTATTTTTGGAGAGAGCACAGGAGATACATTCAAATACAGTGATACCTTCCATCTCAAACTCCTTGGCTCCCGAACAAATTGGCTCCCGAATGATCGAAGCCTGGAAGTGAGTGTTCCGGTTTTCGAATGTTCTTTCGGAAGCCGAACATCCGATGGAGCTCCTGCAGCCAATCAGAAGCCACGCTTTGGTTTCCAAACGTTTTGGAAGTTGAACAGACTCCCGGTACCGATTCTGTTCGACTTCCAAGCTACGACTGTACTTGCTTTAGTTGCAAATATTGAAGCAGAGTTGAAGGCAGTTTCATCCCTGAAAGCTGAAGGAAAAGCAATTGCTTTTCTGAAAGCTAGGATTGGGGAATCTCCAGGTGGGATGCTCGAGGCTCAGGTCAGCAGGACATTGCAGATGGGCTGATGTGCACCTCCTCACAATCCCTTCTCACTTTATTCCCCCATGGGTTCTTTGAGCATCTTAGTAGTGCCATCAGAACGCTACATTGCTTTTGAAAACCTAACTGTATCAAAGCACTGCACGCTTGGACCTTTTGGTCCCCAAGACTCACCTGTTTCTCCCCCCACTCCCCATGTTCTCCCCTCAAACAGAGGTCCCACACATAAAGTCTGCATCCTAATCTGCAACTCCCCGCCCTACCTGCTTCCAGCTGTGGAGAGTACCACATACTCTGGCTACACAACAGAGAATTTGGTGCAGAAGATTGGTGATGTGAGTAGAAGAAGCTTGGTTGAAACTAGACTCCTCGTTTCTCCAGATTCATTCATTCATTATTACATTTTTATACACCTTTTCTTCTAAGGAGATCAAGGTGGTGTTTATTGTTCTTCCTCTTCCCCAGTTCATCCTCACAACCAAACCAAGATAGGCTTGTTGTTGTTTAGTCGTTTAGTTGTGTCCGACTCTTCGTGACCCCATGGACCAGAGCACGCCAGGCACTTCTGTCTAAGATAGGATTAGTTCTGTCTAAGATAGGCTTAGTTCAGGGATATTTAAAAAATAATAATTTTATAAGTCATGCGTCCTTGTTTCTCAATTTGATCATTTTATGTGGTTTTGTACATTTTGTGTTACTTGTAGCTTTGTAAGCTTTTGTGGTATTTTATGCATTGTTGCTTTTTTTTATTATAGTTTAGTCTTTGTCGTAACTGTTAAGTGTAAACCATTTCATTGTTATTTGCCGATATTCAGTTTTACCGTTTGCTGTTGAACGCTAATGGATTATTGGATATTGCTTTATTTGATCTAAGTTGTTTATTTTAAAATTATGCTTTTATTGTGGCTTTTTTGTGTGTGTTGGATCAGATTTGTTATGAGGCGTGTGATGATCTTCGCTGTCTATTCTGTTGCTTCTTCAGCTTGTAAACCGCCTTGCGTGTAGCAACGTAGAAAGGCGGCATACAAATTAAACATGACGTGAAATTGAAATGAAAGGTGGGGCACCATGTTCCCTCCTCTGATCACCTACCAGGATTCCTTCCCACATGCCAGTCGGAGTTAGACAGTTCAGGGGATTTGGGGAGCTTTTAGGGGTCTCCTTTCAACATGGGAATGTGGGAATTGATGCTTCCTCTGCTCACCTGCTCCGTCTCTGTTCCGCAGCGTGGGATCCACTTTTCCATTATCTCCCCCCGGAAGCTCCCTGCACTGCGCATTCTCTTTGAAAAGGCCGTGACGGGGGGCATGATGGAGGGCCAGCTCAAGGACTACAGCCAGGACCCCCGGCATATGATCCTCATACGCGGCATGGCTCTTCCAGGTAAGATCTGGCCTGGGAACAAGCTGTGGGCAGGCTCTAAGAAGCATCACACACACCCTTTGAGTCAAGAAAGGGTCTTGGGCGTGTGTTTACTGCAGGGTGATAGCCGTGCATCAGGCTCTAGGACTGTGCTCTACAACAGAGAACTGTTTATGGACTACAGTTCCCATCATCCCTGACTATCTGCTAGCTAGGGATGATGGGAGTTTTAGTCCAAAAACAACCGGAAGACCCAAGCTTGGTAAACCTTCTGTTTACTGATATTTTTTGCCTTTCCGCTAGTCTGCTCAAGGAGGACAGATCAGTCTCCTTCCAGCCTGTGCTGGTTTCACACCTGTCAATTCAGAACTCTGTTCTTACTCATTTCTGCAGTGATCGGCCACAAACGGTCTAATGGACACCAAAGCACATATTTAAATGCAGCTTTTGAACATATTTTACCCTACAACAGCCATTCTAGTATGCATTTTGGTACGTTTCTTGAGCCGAGAACTGCATTGCAACATTTGGAGAAGCGGGAAACCTGAAAGATAACTGTGTTCTGATCCATACACAGGCCTGGGGCGTGTGTGTTAGCTCTGTCCCTATCAGAAGGAACAGAGGACTCAAACATCCCCTGCACTCGGGGTGTTGAGCAGCACTTGGACTAGAGAAGTTGGGCTAAACGAAGATCAAGATAATTTTAACAGTAGAAAATGGAGCAGGGAATTATAGGGACAGATCTACCTAAATTGTATAGAAATTTATTTATGTATGCTACTACAGCAGCAAGATTGCTACTTGCCCAAAAGTGGAAGAAGCAGGGGTCCCAGTAAAGGAAGAATGGATACAAAAAATTATGGAATATGCAGAAATGGCGAAACTTACTGGAAGAATGAGAAATCAAGATAACCAACATTTTATTTTGAAAAATGGAAATGGTTTATTGAATACTTACAGATAAATTGTAAACAGATGAAAACATTAGCGGGATTATTGTAGTAACCTGCAGTTTCATAAGAGTATATATCTACAGTAGATAATTAAATGAGCAAGCTAAAGGAATTTGGATATGCAGAAGATATTAAAAAATAAATTGAAGGAATTGCAGAAAGAGGGGTGAGGAAGTCAAATTTTGAAATGTTAAATTGATTGTAAAACTAATGAAATGTATTAATTTGGAAAGTATAAATAAAAACTTTTTTTAAAAAAGGAATTCAAAAAAAGAAAATGGGGCGGGGGAATGTTAGTCCCTCTTCTGTTACCGGCAGCAGGAGGGTTGAGTCAATGCACACATCCTGCTGTATGGGGGTGGGGGGGAGAGAAGTGTCTGTTGCGCACTTCCTGCTGATGACTAATATCTCCCCTGTCTTTTCCATTTGCAGTAGGCGGAGGAGCAGCCGCCAACACGCTGCAGGCCAAGCAAGCCGTGCCCCAGCCCCAGCTCCCCACGGTTCCACCCCAGCTCCCTCCCACCCCACCTCAGGCCCTGCCGGCAGTTTCTCAGCCATACCAGGTACATCCTTTGCCCTGGTAGGTGGCGGTGGTGGGATGCCGCCTCCTGAAAGCTCATCCTTCTCCAACCTTGCCCATCTCTTCTTTTTAGGTGACGCCATCGGCTACGCTCACTGCGGCCCAGGCTGCAGCTCAGTCTGCCGTGGAGGCAGCCAAGAACCAGAAAGCCAGCTTGAGCAACCGCTGTGAGTCCCTCGTCTCTTCCCCCAGGATTGGGGTTTGTTGGGGAGGGAAGGAGGCTCCAGGCTAAAGAGGGGTGAGGCAGTGGAATTTTTCGTGGTGGAATACAGTGGTACCTCAGGTTACATACACTTCAGGTTACATGCACTTCAGGTTACAGACTCCACTAACCCAGAAATAGTGCTTCAGGTTAAGAACTTTGCTTCAGGATGAGAACAGAAATCGTGCTCTGGCGGCATGGCAGCAGCAGGAGGCCCCATTAGCTAAAGTGGTGCTTCAGGTTAAGAACAGTTTCAGGTTAAGAACGGACCTCCGGAACGAATTAAGTACTGTATTTTTCGCTCTATAAGACGCACCAGACCACAAGACACACCTAGTTTTTGGAGGAGGAAAACAAGAAAAAAAATATTCTGAATCTCAGAAGCCAGAACAGCAAGAGGGATCGCTGCGCAGTGAAAGCAGCAATCCCTCTTGCTGTCCTGGCTTCTGGGATAGCTGCGCAGCCTGCATACGCTCCATAAGACGCACACACATTTCCCCTTACTTTTTAGGAGGGAAAAAGTGAGTCTTATAGAGCAAAAAATACGGTACTTAACCCGAGGTACCACTGTAGTTAGGGGCAGAGGTGTCAGCTTGCAAGGGCGATTGGGGTAGGGAGAGGAAATGTCCTGATGTTGGGGTTCATGGTGGCTGGTCCCGTGACCGTATTTCCTTCTGTCTCTTCCATAGTTGCCTCCTTGAACCCCATGCAGCCTGCCTTCAGCCAAGCTCCCGCACAGACCCTCCCCGCAGGCTCTGTACCAGCCCTGCCTCCCAAGCTCCCGGCTTCTTCGCAGGCCAGTCTGGTCTCCACGGTAACCACAGGCTCCGGCCTCCTGGTCCCACAACCAGTACAGGCCCCGCCACCGGCTGGGCCCTCAGCCATGGTATGTACGGTAGGCCCCCGGAGGTCTTTGCGTGAGATGCATGTGGAGGGGAGAAGTGTGTGTATCTTTGGGGGGGGGGGGGAGGCCGCCTTGTCCTTTGAGAAGCGGTTGTGAGATGTATGCTTTGCGCAAAGGGTGACGGCCGAAACACTATCAGAACACTCAGTTTGCAGGGAATGCTTTGGAAAAGGAGTGTGCCAAATTCTCCTCTTGGCTCTCAAACCGGCTGCAAGCAACTGGTTCATTTTGCTGTTGCTTTATTCCACCTCCCCACACTTGCCTCTGCACAGGACATAATGCCAAGAGATCCAATTTCTTTTCTTTAATGATTCTTAATTAAAATGCAAACTCAAGAATAAAACAAAATCACAAAAACAGGTATGAAATATTGAAGCTGAGACAAAAGAGGGAGGGGGTCCAAAGGGGGGGTTATTGGGTTGTCGTTTTTATTCTGATTATGTATTTTGTGGTTTTACATTTTGATTTTATTCTGTGAACCGCCCTGAGACCTCTGGGTATGGGCCAGTATATTAATAAGAATAAGAATAAAAAGAATAAAAATAAATAATAATAATAATAATAATAATAATAATAATAATTAATAATAAAACTTCATTGAGAACAGATATTTACTTACAAGCTGATATACAGATGCTATTTAACTCCAAAGAAGCTACCTCAAATGCACAGAAATGTATCAAACAAGTGTTGGAAATGTAAGGACTGTGAGGGGTCGTTCTGTCATACGCGGCGGACTTACAGGAAGGCATATATAATGAAATTAAGGACAATCTTAAAGTGACTTTCCCAAGAGGCCAGGATCCTTCCAGCTGGGGATACTAGACAGCGAAATCCCAAAGGATGCCTCGGCAGTATTTATGTCTGTGACTACACCACAAATTCTGTGTGCTCACAAATGGCAGGAGAAGAGAACATCCTCAAAGGAAGAATGTTTGATGAAAATCTTGGAATACACAGAGATGGCAAAATGGATGACGTTGATAAAAGATACGAGTTTAGAATCTTTTAAAGAAGACTGGAAACCCTTTCTAGTCCACATTCGAAGATCATAGCGAGGGTTGAAGTGTTAGAAAACAGCAGAAACCCATATTAAGGAACATGATAAAGAGGGATGAAATGAAATAAGGTGGAACCTTAAGACGCAATTGTATGTAATTTGGGTTATAGACATCAATGTTGGGTGAGCAGGAAGTCACTTGTTTTGTTAGAGTACCGTAGTATCTCAGAAGTCAAATGGAATCTGTTCCGAAAGTCCATTTGACTTCCAGAACATTCAGTAACCAAGGCGTGACTTCTGATTGGCTGCAGGAAGCTCCTGCAGCCAATCAGAAGCTGTGGAAGCAGCGTCAAGACGTTCAGGTTCCAAAGAACGTTCGCAAACCGGAACACCCACTTCCAGGTTTGTGGCATTTGGGAGCCAAAACATTCGATTCGCAAGGCGTTCGGGATCCAGGGTACGACTGTATAATCGTTGAGTAACGAATGGAAATAAAATAAAAGATCATTATAAAAAGAGAACAAAAGTTTACAGACATGTGAGAAAGCCCTCTGGAAATCAACGGCCTCAGGGCCTGGTCTCAAGAGCGTTGGGCTCCAGACCCTGATAAAACACAGCCTGGGCTCCCAAACATTATGTCTCTCTCTTCTCTCCCCACCCCACAGCCTAGTGGCGTCCCTCCCAACAGCATGAACGTGGCTCAGCCAGCGCAGCCACAAATCGGGGCCACACAGCAGTCGGTCACGAACAAGGTGATAGCGTGGAGCGGCGTGTTGGAGTGGCAGGAGGTGAGAGCTGACTCGTGGCGTGGGGGGAAGGGTGAGCCGAGAGCACAGAACCGGTTTTGCCTGGCATGTTTTGACAGTCTGCCCCATCCCTCTTCCCCCAGAAGCCCAAGCCGGCTTCAGTGGATTCCAACACCAAGCTGACTCGTTCCCTGCCCTGCCAGGTGTACGTCAATCAAGGAGAGAACCTGTGAGTGCCTGTCTGCGGGTCACCAAAGGAGGGGGAGAATGCGGTGGTCAATGGCTACGGGGCAAAATATAGCGATATTCTGCCTCCACTGTCAGAGGCACCGAGTTTCTGGGCACCGGAAGTAGGGAGAACTCAGCTGTGATCAGGGGCTGCTTGCGGGGTTTCCCATAGGCATATTGTTTAATTATCTGATGGATCAAGTGGTTGCATTTGTATCCCATCTTCTTCTCTAAGGATCTCCCAGGCCCTAGGTCAGCACTCTAACCACTGCTCCGCACTGCCTCTCAAAGGCGTCAGGATTTGAACCAGGGGCCTCTTGATCTGCGGTCAAACGCTCTGCCCTTCTTTTGGCTGCTGTGAGGAGACCAGATGAGCCATTTGGACCGATCTAGCGCTGTGGGTTAAACCACAGAGCCCAGGGCTTGCCGATCAGAAGGTCAGCGGTTCGAATCCCCACGACGGGGTGAGCTCCCATTGCTCAGTCCCAGCTCCTGCCAACCTAGCAGTTCGAAAGCACGCCAAAGTGCAAGTAGATAAATAGGTACCACTCCAGCAGGAAGGTAAACAGCGTTTCCGTGTGCTGCTCTGGTTCGCCAGAAGCAGCTTAGTCATGCTGGCCACATGACCCGGAAGCTGTACGCTGGCTCCCTCGCCCAATAAAGCGAGATGAGCGCCGCAACCCCAGAGTCGGCCACGACTGGACCTAATGGTCAGGGGTCCCTTTACTTTACCTTAGCAGGGCTTTTCCAAATGCTAAGTTTGAGAGGCGTTGTTTGTGGTGAGGCAGCCACGTTGGAATAAAGACAGACTTAAGATACTGGAGGAATGGACATGGGGGCGCGGTTCAGAGTTAGGTAGGTTTTCAGAAAAGCATGCCAGCAATGAAAGTGGGCAAGGAGCTTCTGATCCCACCTCAGCCATGCTCTTGTTTGCTTTTTAAGGGTGCCTGGGAAGGATCTGGGGGCAAGAACGGGTGCAGCTGTCTTTAAATTCCAAAAGAATAGCAGCCTCCCTGGTTTGTGACAATTAATGGGGGAAGGATACATTTGCCGTAACCCGAGGTGGAGAGCCTCTAAACCAGGGGTGGCAAGATGTCTCCAGATCCCACCATCCCTGACTATTTGGCCATGCTGTCTGGGACTGATGGGAGATGGAGTCTTTTTTAAAAATCTGGAGGTTCCACAAGTTCGCCACTAACGCTATCAGGCTCAGCCGCCGGATAAGGCCCCTTTCCTTTTTTTGAGAAATTACCGAATTTTTCCGTCTATAAGACACCCTCATGTATAAGTTGCCCCCTGTTTTGGGGAACTCTGATTTAAGAAAATGGGGTGAGATGGGCCCCGTGTATAAGGCCCCCAAATTTTGGACATTATTTTTTAGGGGGGGAAACCTAGTTTTATACACGGAAAAATACGGTAGATCCCATCAGGGTGCTTGGAGCGGGGCCTTCTCAGTGGTTGCAGCTGCCGAGTGGCCTCCTTAGGGAATCCCAGTGAGTTTTTCCCCTGGCTGATGTTCAACATGTTGTAAAGATCTCCACCCCCAACCACCCCCGTCCCCAGGAGTTTTAAGCTGAATTTGGTGGCTATGTGGATGTGTGGTATCTCCCATCGGCGTGTTTCCTCGTTGGATTTTGATCATTGCTAATTGCTTATCATCATCATCATTTTTTATTTCTTTGCCACTTTTCCACAGTTAAAAAAACAATGCTCAAGGGGGCTTACAGCATAACAAGATTTACATAATTACAACAGTCATAAACAATAAATAAACCACATTAAAAAAATACACAACCAAATGGGAAACAATTTCCACATAAATCTAAAACTAGGAATACAGCATTAATATCACAGTTTAAAATGACATAGGTAAAAAATAACAGCAATTTAAACAAAAACAAAACAGAGCCCTCTCTGCCCAGCGGCAGCAGCAGCGGCAGCAGTCCTTTATAGAGCCCATCAGGCCCCGCCCTGAGCCAGGTTTTGAGTGGCAGGACTGGGGCCCTCAGGCGCTGAGCAGAGGAGTCCTCTGTTAGATATTTTGCGGCTGCGCATAGCCTTATTTTAAGGGGCAAATAGTACACCAGGTTAATACAATGTGGCGTTGCTGTGGGGGTGGGCATGCTGCTAACTTGCCTGTGTTTTGCTCCATTCCAGGAAGGCGGAACAGTGGCCCCAAAAGCTCATCATGCAGCTGATCCCCCAGCAGCTTCTGGTAAGAGGCGAGATCCAGGTGGTTGTAGGCGGAGCCTGTCATAGTGTTAGGCTATAACCCAGGGGTGGAGGGCTTTTTCCAGCTCAAGGGCCACATTGCTTTCTGTGCAGCCTTTCAGAGGCCGCATGCCAGAGGTGGTAGAGGTCACAGGCAAAAAATAAATAAATAGCCAGTGCAACTACTAAACCTTGCCATTGTACAGGATGCTGGTTTCAACACACAGTTGCACATCCCTCCCTGTCACGGCTAAAAATTGGCCGCTGTTTCTTTGATGCTAAAAGAACTAAGTCAGCATGAGTCAGCGGCCTACAATGACTCAAGCAACCTTTCACCAAATTGTACCTGTATATATAGAGTGGTCGGGGACGCAGGTGGCTCTGTGGTCTAAACCACAGAGCCTAGGACTTGCCAATCAGAAGGTCGGCGGTTCGAATCCCCGCGACGGGGTGAGCTCCCGTTGCTCAGTCCCTGCTCCTGCCAACCTAGCAGTTCGAAAGCACGTCGAAGTGCAAGTAGATCAATAGGTACCGCTCTGACGGGAAGGTAAATGGCGTTTCCGTGCGCTGCTCTGGTTTGCCAGAAGCAGCTTAGTCATGCTGGCCACGTGACCTGGAAGCTGTACGCCGGCTCCCTCGGCCAATAAAGCGAGATGAGCACCGCAACCCCAGAGTCGGCCACAACTGGACCTAATGGTCAGGGGCCCCTTTACCTTTACCTTTATATAGAGTGGTCAGTGTTAGTGTTGGGTGTGGGTTGGTTGGATGGTAGAAAGCTGGTTGCGTTTGGTGTGTGTAAAAGGTGTCAGTCGTGGTTGGAGAAGAAGACTTTTTAAGAATAAAAGCAGCAATACCCTGCAAGAATACTCTTTCTCAAATACTCTTTTGTGCCAACTAAGGTCCGAGGACTAGGCAAAGGAGTAAAAAGCAGGTCAAAACCTTTTCTTTTTCAAACACAGTTACTCCCTACTATTCATTTGTGCAAGAGAAAGGCCCTCATCCAGCCCACCAGTGCATCCAAGCACCAGTTTAAGACAGTTACAGCCTCCTCTCCTGATTCAAATCACACACAGAGAGAGACAGAGAGCTTGGCACCATGAGCACATTGATGACGTCACGCCCCCAATCTCCTAATGGCCGCTCCTGAACAGCATCTGTGTTTTTAACGTATCATTTTTGTTTGTTCAATTTGGTCAGCGATATCTTTAAGCTACTGAGAGATCAAACAAGAGCAACATAAGTTGCACCTATGCTGCATCAGGTACGGCGCTCGATTGGCTGCACGACTGAGTTTGAAACTCCCTTGTGCAGCCAATCCCTGCAGAAAACAGCCAGTCCAGCCCACTTGCTTGGGGAGTCCCAGGTCTCTTGTGTTAGTTTCTGTTTTGTGCCACTGTGCAGCTGCTTGGAATCACAGGACTCTGTTTACATTACATTACATTACATTACATTACAACAACCTTCCAGGCTGTTGGAAGTCTCACGGAGATGGGAGACGGATGTGACATACTGGTTTCCTTTTCCTTTGTTCCTTTATTTCAGTTGCTCTCTGCTTTCATAGAGAGAGGATGTATTTTTTGAGAGACAGTGTGGTGTAGTGGTTAGGAGCGGTAGACTCGTAATCTGGTGAACCGGGTTCGTGTCTCTGCTCCTCCACATGCAGCTGCTGGGTGACCTTGGGCTAGTCACACTTCTTTGAAGTCTCTCAGCCCCACTCACCTCACAGAGTGTTTGTTGTGGGGGAGGAAGGGAAAGGAGAAGGTTAGCCGCTTTGAGACTCCTTCGGGTAGTGATAAAGCGGGATATCAAATCCAAACTCTTCTTCTTCTTTTCTGTCTGCGTAGCTTAGAAATAAAACTCTTTGCAATGTAGCCATAAATCTCATCACTTCCGCATGCTGCTGGAAACTCTGCTTAATGGGAACGTGCCTGAGGCCTCCTCAAAGGCTCAGGTCGTTAATTATTCTTCGGAGGCGATTCCGAAGGCTCGGCCGGAGGAAAATGAGGCTTTATCAGCTTGGCTGAGCGGAGATGGCGACATCTTGCACTGCAGTTCCCAGACACCCAGCAACCAGCTGGCTGCCGGGTGCTTAGGAAGCACCGTGCAAGAGACTTGCAGCCCACCTGCCAGTTATCCTGCGATGCAGTGGTGTCAGGCGATGGGATGCAGGTGGGTTGTCAAAGCGGAGTTATAGATAGCAGATGGGCTCACCAAAAAACGTTTGGTTTGCCGTGCGCAAGCTCAGGCTCCTAACTGTGCTTTTCCTTTTCCCCTGCAGACGACTCTGGGCCACCTCTTCCGCAACTCGCGCATGGTGCAATTCCACTTCACCAACAAGGACCTGGAATCACTCAAGGGCCTCTACCGCATAATGGGCAACGGATTTGTAAGGCACTACAGGGGATGGGGGGGGCGTAACTCAGGTGATTCGGGTGGCATCTCCTCAGGGTGGGTTGGGCATGTCAGGCCAGTCAACATGATTATACAAGCCTCCCATATCTCTCTGCAAACCGACCGACCGATCGGTGCGTCTGGCTGTTAACCAGAAGGTTGGCGGTACGAGCCCACCCAGGGACAGCTGCGGGCAGGATTCCTCCATGGCAGGGGGTTGGAGTAGATGACCCTTGGGGTTGAGGATACGCAGAACACAAGGCAAATGCAGGATTGATTCCCAGTTGCCCCACCACACTACTTTCTTGCCAGAGTGGCTGTTCAGTTTTGAACATCCCTGATGGTAGGAGGTGGGTTTTTCACCCGGAGGGTGGCTTCCCTTGGGAATTCAATTTCTTCCCATGGGGGACACAGTCTTGCAACAGACAAACCTTGGCCATAGAGGGCAGAACCTCCCATTTATAGACGGAGCTTCTTGGTTATGGGGACGGAACCATCATCTTCTGAATCAGGCAGCAATAATAATAATTATAATTATAATAATAATTTTACTATTTGTACCCTGCCCATCTGACTGGGTTGCCCCAGCCACTCTGGGCAACTTCCAGCATATTTAAAACATAACAAAACATTAAATGTTAAAAACATCCCTATACGTGGCTGCGTTCAGACGCCTTCTAAAGGTTGCATGGTTACTTATTTCCTTGACATCTGACAGGAGGCCATTCCACAGGGTGGGCGCCACCACCGAGAAGGCCCTCTCCCTGGTTCCCTGTAACTTCACTTCTTGCAGTGAGGGAGCCACCAGAAGACCCTGGGAGCTGGATTTCAGCGTCCAGGCTGAACGATGGGGGTGGAGAGGAGGAGATGGGGGGGGGGGCAGGTAATTTTCTCTGTGGGCCGGATTCTGTAGCACAGGGGTGGCTAACCTGCGGCTTCCCAGCAGGCGTTGCTGAGCTCCATCTCCCATCACCCCGACGATTGGCCTTGCTGGCCCAGGGGGCTGCTGGGAGTTGGTGCCTCAGCTGCGCCCAGAGGGCCGCAGGTTAGCCACCCCTGCTTTAGCAGATGCATCCTTCTCGTCGTCACATGAGCAGGCGGGCTGCGTCCACTTCCCTCACACGACGCCCTGCGAGGTGCGGGTGCTGATGCTGCTCTACTCCTCCAAGAAGAAGATCTTCATGGGCCTCATCCCCTACGACCAGAGTGGCTTTGTCAACGGCATTCGGCAGGTCATCACGAACCACAAGCAAGTCCAGCAGCAAAAGGTGCGGGCAGCTGTTTCCCCTGAAGGCACAGCTCTGTTCTCTTCGGCTGCGTACGCACAATACGTTCAGAGTGCATTTTTCTCCTCAGAGAATTCTGGGTGCGGCTGTTGTTTCAGAAGTGTTTCTGTGAAACTGTAGCGATGTGAGGAAACCGCAAGGCCCAGAATTCTTTGAGAGGAAAAACATGCTTCAAATGTGCTTTTTAATAGTTAGTTCAAAGGTATACAGAAATGCATACCCACTGCAAAAGTATCTTTTTTATAATACACAGAAATAAAACAGCTGCTTAATATAAAGAAAGAACAAGGGCAGAAAGGAGAAAAGAAAAGAATAACCTAAAGAGATGCAGTGATACCTCGTGTTACGGACGGGATCCATTCCGGAGGCCCGCCCGTAATGTGAAATCCCCAAAACTCAAAGCGCTGTGTCTGCGCAGGCACGCGGCGCGATTTGGCGCTTCTGTGCATGTGCGAAGTGCGATTTAGCGCTTCTGCACAAGCGGCAAAACCCGGAAGTAACCCGTTCCGGTACTTCCAGGTTGCTGTGGGACATAACGCGAAAAGACAAACATGAAGTGGACGTGACACGAGGTATGACTGTACAGAGACAGTAGGGCTGGGTGATTGCCGGTTTTCAACATTGCAATACAGTATATCACCAGCTAACCATTGCGATATACTGATATAGCACTATGTCTGAAATAAGGATGGAGCTATGCAGAGGCGTTGGCTGGCTTCATGGTTTTCCCCACATTGTGATTTTTGCAAAGCACATGCACACATAATAATTCGCAATATATTGCCAGGTCAAAAACTATCAAACCGATATCATGGTTTGGATTTCAGACTGGTTTTGGATGAAATATCACCCAGCCCTAAGCGAGAGAAGAAAAAGAGAAAAGCTTAGAGAAAGATAAAGAAAGATAAAAGTACTTCCCCCGGCTATAGTATTCACTCATTAAGATCCAACCATTCTATCGTCTGTAAACCAGTATTTTTTCGATCTTCAAATCCTGATATTACAAATTCATGTTCTCTTTTGTGCAAAAAGTCCACAAGTTCAAATGGACTTTAAAGGAGTTTGTATTACAGCCTCCATCTCCTTGTCTCTCTCTTTTCCCCCACCCAAAGGCACATTGGCTCGTCACATGTTGAAATCTCTATGACTCTCTCTAACCGCATCGCATCGTGCACTGTCTCCCAGCTGAAGTTGGGTGCCACAGCCCCCCCCCCAAAAAGCCCCAACGTCACAGGCCATTTCTAGTCATGTTT